>NC_140998.1:220601311-220759163 GCF_052327205.1 Somniosus microcephalus | reverse complement strand
CTGGAATCTAATCGAGGGGTTCGGGGGTTTACATATAGAATAACAGATACCCGGGAGTGAGTTACAGGCTGGAATCTAATCGAGGGGTTCGGGGGGTTTATATATAGAATAACAGATACCCGGGAGTGAGTTACAGGCTGGAATCTAATCGAGGGGTTCGGGGGGTTTATATATAGAATAACAGATATCCGGGAGTGAGTTACAGGCTGGAATCTAATCGAGGGGTTCGGGGGGGTTTATATATAGAATAACAGATACCCGGGAGTGAGTTACAGGCTGGAATCTAATCGAGGGGATCGGGGGGTTTATATATAGAATAACAGATACCCGGGAGTGAGTTACAGGCTGGAATCTAATTGAGGGGTTCGGGGGGTTTATATATAGAATAACAGATACCTGGGAGTGAGATAAAAGCTGTAATCTAATCGAGGGGTTCGGGGGGTTTATATATAGAATAACAGATACCCGGGAGTGAGTTACAGGCTGTAATCTAATCGAGGGCTTCGGGGGTTTATATATAGAATAACAGATACCCGGGAGTGAGTTACAGGCTGGAATCTAATCGAAGCGTTCAGGGGGTTTATATATAGAATAACAGATACCCGGGAGTGAGTTACAGGCTGGAATCTAATCGAGGGGTTCGGGGGGGTTTATATATAGAATAACAGATACCCGGGCGTGAGTTACAGGCTGGAATCTAATCGAGGGGTTCGGGGGTTTATATATAGAGTAACAGATACCCGGGAGTGAGTTACAGGCTGGAATCTAATCGAGGGGTTCGGGGATGAGGCTATATTTTGAACGCCTTGCCCCCCTGCTGATCGCCGTTTGTCTCTCCCTCTCTCCAGGGAAGTACGTGGGCAGTCGCCCGATCAAACTGCGGAAGAGCATGTGGCGGGACCGGAACATGGACGTGGTGCGGAAGAAACAGAAGGAGAAGAAGAAACTGGGGCTGCGGTGAGCGGCCGGGAGGGGGCGTCGCTGGAGGGTTTGCGTCTTCCCCCGGCGGGGCGAGGAGTTCCCCCCAACCCCATCCCACCCTAAATGCCCTCTCTCGACCCGGACCCCGCCGGCCGAACACTGGGACTCTTCCCCCTCCCTCTCTGGGGCGGGCTCGCGAGGAGCCCAGGACCGTAGACAGCGTGTGAAGTGCTCTCTTCCTCGTCTTGTCTAGAAATGTTCGCCATCCGCTTTTAAAGAAGGACAAAAGCGCACGGCACTGTACAGATCGGCCGCGGGACCCGCCTCCGGACTAATGAGAGAGGGGGTTGTCGGAGACAGCAAGGTCCTCTCGCTGTGTAGTGGTCTCTCGCAGGCAGACACACCTGCAGACACGCAGACAGACAGACAGACAGACACACCTGCAGACACGCAGACAGACAGACAGACACACCTGCAGACACGCACACAAGACAGATAGGCAGACACATACATCAGCAACACTCATTTTTGACTTGTATGTCTCACAACTTGTTTAGCAATATATGGTTTTCTGTGACTTCCCTATCTCGCCTCTTTCTTTGCGTCTGGGCTTCGTGTGACCCGGGTCCAGGTCGGGGGGGCGGGGGGGTTGCGGTCCGGGGAGCGGGCGGGCGGGCGACTGGATGGTGCGGGGAGCTTGCCCGCTGTCCTTTCACAGAGACTGGGAGCACAGGAGAGAATCTCTCTAGAGCAGCCAGCTGTGTGGGTCCTGCGTGGATTCAGCCCGGCTCGAAAGTCCGCTCGCTTTCCTCACCGGTTGGGGAGCTTGGCATACACACAGCAACAGGAGGAAGCCCATTCAGCCCCTCGAGCCTGTTACACAGGAACAGGAGGAGGCCCATTCAGCCCCTCGAGCCTGTTACACAGCAACAGGAGCAGGCCCATTCAGCCCCTCGAGCCTGTTACACAGCAACAGGAGGAGGCCCATTCAGCCCCTCGAGCCTGTTACACAGGAACAGGAGGAGGCCCATTCAGCCCCTCGAGCCTGTTACACAGGAACAGGAGGAGGCCCATTCAGCCCCTCGAGCCTGTTACACAGGAACAGGAGGAGGCCCATTCAGCCCCTCGAGCCTGTTACACAGGAACAGGAGGAGGCCCATTCAGCCCCTCGAGCCTGTTACACGGGAACAGGAGGAGGCCCATTCAGCCCCATCGAGCCTGTTACACAGGAACAGGAGGAGGCCCATTCAGCCCCTCGAGCCTGTTACACGGGAACAGGAGGAGGCCCATTCAGTCCCTCGAGCCTGTTACACAGGAACAGGAGGAGGCCCATTCAGTCCCTCGAGCCTGTTACACAGCAACAGGAGGAGGCCCATTCAGTCCCTCGAGCCTGTTACACAGCAACAGGAGGAGGTCCATTCAGCCCCTCGAGCCTGTTACACAGCAACAGGAGGAAGCCCATTCAGCCCCTCGAGCCTGTTACACAGCAACAGGAGGAACCCCATTCAGCCCCTCGAGCCTGTTACACAGGAACAGGAGGAACCCCATTCAGCCCCTCGAGCCTGTTACACAGGAACAGGAGGAGGCACATTCAGCCCCCTCGAGCCTCTTACACGGTAACAGGAGGAGGCCCATTCAGCCCCTCGAGCCTGTTACACAGGAACAGGAGGAGGCCCATTCAGCCCCTCGAGCCTGTTACACAGGAACAGGAGGAGGCCCATTCAGCCCCTCGAGCCTGTTACACAGGAACAGGAGGAGGCCCATTCAGCCCCCTCGAGCCTGTTACACAGGAACAGGAGGAGGCCCATTCAGCCCCTCGAGCCTGTTACACGGGAACAGGAGGAGGCCCATTCAGCCCCTCGAGCCTGTTACACAGGAACAGGAGGAGGCCCATTCAGCCCCTCGAGCCTGTTACACAGGAGGAGGCTCATTCAGCCCCTCGAGCCTGTTACACAGCAACAGGAGGAGGCCCATTCAGTCCCTCGAGCCTGTTACACAGGAACAGGAGGAGGTCCATTCAGCCCCTCGAGCCTGTTACACAGGAACAGGAGGAGGCCCATTCAGCCCCTCGAGCCTGTTACACAGGAACAGGAGGAGGCCCATTCAGCCCCTCGAGCTTGTTACACAGGAACAGGAGGAGGCCCATTCAGCCCCTCGAGCCTGTTACACAGGAACAGGAGGAGGCCCATTCAGCCCCTCGAGCCTGTTACACAGGAACAGGAGGAGGCTCATTCAGCCCCTCGAGCCTGTTACACAGCAACAGGAGGAGGCCCATTCAGTCCCTCGAGCCTGTTACACAGCAACAGGAGGAGGCCCATTCAGTCCCTCGAGCCTGTTACACAGCAACAGGAGGAGGTCCATTCAGCCCCTCGAGCCTGTTACACAGCAACAGGAGGAACCCCATTCAGCCCCTCGAGCCTGTTACACAGGAACAGGAGGAACCCCATTCAGTCCCTCGAGCCTGTTACACAGCAACAGGAGGAAGCCCATTCAGCCCCTCGAGCCTGTTACACAGCAACAGGAGGAACCCCATTCAGCCCCTCGAGCCTGTTACACAGGAACAGGAGGAACCCCATTCAGCCCCTCGAGCCTGTTACACAGGAACAGGAGGAGGCACATTCAGCCCCCTCGAGCCTCTTACACGGTAACAGGAGGAGGCCCATTCAGCCCCTCGAGCTTGTTACACAGGAACAGGAGGAGCCCATTCAGCCCCTCGCGCCTGTTACACAGGAACAGGAGGAGGCCCATTCAGCCCCTCGAGCCTGTTACACAGGAACAGGAGGAGGCCCATTCAGCCCCTCGAGCCTGTTACACAGGAACAGGAGGAGGCCCATTCAGCCCCTCGAGCCTGTTACACAGGAACAGGAGGAGGCCCATTCAGTCCCTCGAGCCTGTCACACAGGAACAGGAGGAGGCCCATTCAGCCCCTCGAGCCTGTCACACAGGAACAGGAGGAGGCCCATTCAGCCCCTCGAGCCTGTCACACAGGAACAGGAGGAGGCCCATTCAGCCCCTCGAGCCTATTACACAGGAACAGGAGGCCCATTCAGCCCCTCGAGCCTGTTACACAGGAACAGGAGGAGGCCCATTCAGCCCCTCGAGCCTGTTACACAGGAACAGGAGGAGGCCCATTTAGCCCCTCGAGCCTGTTACACGGGAACAGGAGGAGGCCCATTCAGCCCCTCGAGCCTGCTCCGCCATTCAATGCGATCATGGCTGATCATCCAAGTTCAGTACCCGGTCCCTGCTTTCTCCCCTTACCCCTTGATCCCTTTAGCCTTAAGAAATATATCCAACTCCTTCTTGAATATATTTAATGAATTGGCTTCTACTGCCTTCTATGGTAGAGAATTCCACAGGTTCACCACTCTCTGGGTGAAGAAATTCCTCCTCATTTCTGTCGTAAATGGCCTACCCCTTATCCTTAGACTGTGACCCCTGGTTCTGGACTCCCCGACCATCGGGAACATCCTTCCTGCATCTAGTCTGTCCAGTCCTGTGAGAATTTTATAGGTTTCGATGAGATCCCCTCTCAATCTTCTAAACTCCAGCGAGTACAAGCCCAATCGACCCAATCTCTCCTCATACATCATTCCTGCCATCCCAGGTATCAGCCTGGTGAATCTTCGCTGAACTCCTTCCATGGCAAGAATATCCTTCCTCAGATAAGACGACCAAAACTGCACACAATACTCAAGGTGTGGTCTCACCAAGGCCCTGTACAACTGCAGCAAGACATCCTTGCTCCTGTACTTGAACCCTCTCGCTATGAAGGCCAACATACCATTTGCCTTCTTAACCGCCTGCTGCACCTGCATGCTTACCTTCAGCGACTGGTGCACAAGGACACCCAGGTCTCGTTGCACTTCCCCTTCTCCCAATCTATTGCCATTCAGATAATAATCTGCCTTCCTGTTTTTGCCACCAAAGTGGATAACCTCACATTTATCCACGTTATATTGCATCTGCCATGCTTCTGCCCAATCACCCAACCTGTCCAAATCATCCTGGAGTTTCTCGGCATCCTCCTCACAGCACACACGCCCACCCAGCTTTGTGTCGTCTGCAAATTTGGAGATATTACATCTAGTTCCCTTGTCTAGATCATTAATATATATTGTGAATAGCTGGGGTCCAAGGACCGATCCCTGCGGTACCCCACTAGTCACTGCCTGCCACTCGGAAAAAGACCCGTTTATTCCAACTCTTTGCTTTCTGTCTGCCAACCAGTTCTCTATCCAAGTCAATACCTCGCCCCCAATCCCATGTGCCTTAACTTTACACGCTAATCTCTTAAGTGGGACCTTTGCGAAAGCCTTCTGAAAGTCCAAACACACCACATCCACTGGTTCTCCCTTATCTATTTTACTAGTTACATCCTCAAAAAATTCCAGTAGATTAGCCAAGCACGATTTACCTTTTGTAAATCCATGTTGACTTTGTCCGATCCTGTCACTGTTTTCCAAGTGCTCTGCTATTACATCTTTTATAATGGACTCTAGCATTTTCCCCACTACCGATGTCAGGCTTACCGGTCTATAATTCCCCGTTTTATCTCTACCAGCTAGGGAGTGGTTGAGGTGAAGAGCAGAGATGCATTTAAGGGGAAGCTGGATAAACACATGGGGGATAAAGGAAACATAGAAGATAGGAGCAGGAGTCGGCCATTCGGCCCCTCGAGCCTGCTCCACCATTCAATGAGATCATGGCTGATCATCCAAATTCAGTACCCTGTCCCTGCCTTCTCCCCATATCCCTTGATCCCTTTAGCCTTAAGAAATATATCCAACTCCTTCTTGAATATATTTAATGAATTGGCCTCCACCGCCCTCTGTGGCAGAGAATTCCACAGGTTCACCACTCTCTGGGTGAAGAAATTCCTCCTCATTTCTGTCCTGAATGGCTTACCCCTTATCCTTAGACTGTGACCCCTGGTTCTGGACTCCCCCGCCATCGGGAACATCCTTCCTGCATCTAGTCTGTCTAGTCCTGTAAGAATTTTATAAGTTTCAATGAGATCCCCTCTCATTCTTCTAAACTCTAGCGAATATAAGCCCAATCGACCCAATCTCTCCTCATACGTCATTCCTGCCATCCCAGGTATCAATCTGGAATGGAAGAATATGGTGATGGGGTGAGATGAAGAGGGGTGGGAGGAGGCTGGTGTTGATGGGGTGAGCTGAGGGGTGGGAGGGGGCTGGTGTTGACGGGGTGAGATGAAGAGGGGTGGGAGCAGGCTGGTGTTGATGGGGTGAGATGAAGAGGGGTGGGAGGAGGCTGGTGTTGATGCGGTGAGCTGAGGGGTGGGAGGGGGCTGGTGTTGACGGGGTGAGATGAAGAGGGGTGGGAGCAGGCTGGTGTTGATGGGGTGAGATGAAGAGGGGTGGGAGGAGGCTGGTGTTGATGGGGTGAGATGAAGAGCGGTGGGAGGAGGCTGGTGTTGATGGGGTGAGATGAAGAGGGGTGGGAGGAGGCTGGTGTTGATGGGGTTTCACACCGAGCCCACTCCAAACTGCGAGAAACCGACAGCCATATCGTTCCAGCTTAATTGTACAGCACAGGAACAGGCCATTCGGCCCATCTGCTCCGTGCCGGTGTTTATGCTCCACACCAGCCTCCTCCCACCCCTCTTCATCTCCCCCCATCACCACCAGCCTCCTCCCACCCCTCTTCATCTCAGCCCATCAACACCAGCCTCCTCCCACCCCTCTTCATCTCACCCCATCAACACCAGCCTCCTCCCACCCCTCTTCATCTCACCCTGTCAACACCAGCCTCCTCCCACCCCTCTTCATCTCACCCCATCAACACCAGCCTCCTCCCACCCCTCTTCATCTCCCCCCATCAACACCAGCCTCCTCCCACCCCTCTTCATCTCCCCCCATCAACACCAGCCTCCTCCCACCCCTCTTCATCTCACCCCATCACCATATCCTTCTATTCCTTTCTCCCTCATGTGTTTATCCAGCTTCCCCTTAAATGTATCTCTGCTCTTCGCCTCGACCACTCCCTGTGGTAGCGAGTTCCCCATTCTCACCACTCTCTGGGGAAAGAAGTTTCTCCTGAATTCCCTATTGGATTTATCAGTGACTCTCTTATATTGATGGCCCCTAGTTCTGGTCTCCCCCACAAGTGGAAACATCTTCTCTACGTCTACCCTATCGAACCCCTTCATAATCTTAAAGACCTCGATCAGGTCACCCCTCAGCCTTCTCTTTTCTAGAGAATCGAGCCCCAGCCTGTTCAGTCTTTCCTGTTCAGTATAACCGCTCAGTCCTGGCATCTTTCAAAAAATTTTTTGCACTTTCTCCAGTGCCTCTCAGTGGGTAGCACTCTCTCTCTCTCACCTCTGAGTCAGACGGTTGTGGGTTCAAGGCCCACGCCAGAGACTGGAGAACAAAAATCTAGGCTGACACCACAGTGCAGTACTGAGGGAGCGCCGCACTGTCGGAGGGGCAGTACTGAGGGAGTGCCGCACTGTCAGAGAGGCAGTACTGAGGGAGCGCCGCACTGTCGGAGGGGCAGTACTGAGGGAGCGCCGCACTGTCGGAGGGTCAGTACTGAGGGAGCGCCGCACTGTCGGAGGGGCAGTACTGAGGGAGCGCCGCACTGTCGGAGGGTCAGTACTGAGGGAGCGCCGCACTGTCGGAGGGGCAGTACTGAGGGAGCGCCGCACTGTCGGAGGGGCAGTACTGAGGGAGCGCCGCACTGTCGGAGGGGCAGTACTGAGGGAGCGCCGCACTGCCGGAGGGGCAGTACTGAGGGAGCGCCGCATTGTCGGAGGGGTAGTACTGAGGGAGCACCGCACTGTCGGAGGGGCAGTACTGAGGGAGCGCCGCACTGTCGGAGGGGCAGTACTGAGGGAGTGCCGCACTGTCGGAGGGGCAGTACTGAGGGAGTGCCGCACTGTCGGAGGGGCAGTACTGAGGGAGCGCCGCACTGTCGGAGGGGCAGTACTGAGGGAGCGCCGCACTGTCGGAGGGGCAGTACTGAGGGAGCGCCGCACTGTCGGAGGGGCAGTACTGAGGGAGCGCCGCACTGTCGGAGGGGCAGTACTGAGGGAGCGCCACACTGTCGGAGGGGCAGTACTGAGGGAGCGCCGCACTGTCGGAGGGGCAGTACTGAGGGAGCGCCGCACTGTCGGAGGGGCAGTACTGAGGGAGTGCCGCACTGTCGGAGGGTCAGTACTGAGGGAGCACCGCACTGTCGGAGGGGCAGTACTGAGGGAGCGCCGCACTGTCGGAGGGTCAGGACTGGGGGAGCGTCGGAGGGGCGGTACTGAGGGAGCGCCGCACTGTCGGAGGGTCAGGACTGGGGGAGCGTCGGAGGGGCGGTACTGAGGGAGCGCCGCACTGTCGGAGGGTCAGGACTGGGGGATGTAATGTATGTACCTTTTAAGGGGGGAGCTACTTTCTACAGCTCATGTATACTGTAGTACCGGCAGTGACCACACCTGTATATAACGCAGAGTAGTAATCTGTTGTTCAGTTGCAGTTTGAACCACGTTGAGTAAGCACCTGTTGTACCGTTCTCTGCAGTCCTTTTCTTATTATTACACGGACGTAACAGTGGTGACGAGCAAGTTCGAACCTACCTGCAACTCTGCATCACCTCCCATGGATTCGCTCCTGGAGAACAGTGGAAGAAGGTCGAGTCCAGAAGCACGGGCGTCGACCACGGGCAACCGCCCAGTCATCCAGCGGAGATTTGAGCATCGCAGGGGAGGCTGTCGAGAGCCAGGCTTGGCTTTCCATTCACGGTGGTCCAGCAAAACGGGCTGGCAACAGGTACTGCGCAGACCCTTCCCGGACAGCGACGGGCTAGAGCACGACCGAGCGGCACAGAAAAAGGCCGAGCAGCGTCGACGGGGGAGAGAGAGAGGGCAGAGCGCACAGGGCGTAGCCGGTGTTCAGGACCGAGCGGCGTCAACGGCCGAGAGAGAGCAGAGCGCAGCCGGAGTTCAAGGGCCGAGCAGCGTCAACGGGGGAGAGAGGCGCGCAGGAAAACGCGAGGCGCTGCCATTGCCATGAGGACTGCAGAGAGCGGCGTTGGCAGCAGCGCACGAAACCCACAGGGCGTCTCCTTTTGCCACGAGGACCGCCGAGAGCGGCGTTGGCAGCAGCGCGGGAGACGCCATTTTAAGCCGCAGCGGGGAAGAAAGGAAAGCGCAGGAGACGCCATTTTAAGCCAGACTAACCACACCCAAAAATGCCGAAGAGTGGCAGTATCACAGCGTTCGACAATGAAGTCCAAGATTGGACGACATATGTCGAACGCATAGAAGTATACTGCAAGGCGAATGAAGTGCCAGATGACAAGAAAGCGCTGGTATTGTTGAATTCAATGGGTGCAAAAACATATGGCTTACTACGAAACCTAGTAACCCCAGAGAAGCCAGTAGAAAAGGATTTTGAAAACATAGTGTCAATCCTACAGGACCACTTAAACCCCACACCGCTGCTGATAGCAGAAAGATTCAAGTTTCACAAAATCAAATCAAATCAACTTTTGTCATTGTTAGTGCACAAGTGCAGTACAACGAAATGTAGGCTTGCGGCTCCCGAGAGTGTACATTTAGATTAAGACATTTAAACATTCAACATACATTTGGCTTGTAATACATTAACATAAACATAACCATAATAAAGTGCATTGGCAGATGTGCAGGCTTTAGAGTTTATTTGTGGAGTTCAGTAGGATGACAGCCCTGGGAAAGAAGCTGTTCCCAAATCTGGTCGTACGGGTGCGAATGCATCTGTAGCGTCTCCCAGATGGCAGGAGGGCGAACAGACTGTGGCTGGGGTGGGTAGGGTCTTTGATGATGGACCGTGACCTCCGTAGACAGCGTTTCTGGTATATGTGCTCTATGGTCGGTAGCCGGGTGCCGGTAATGCGTTGGGCAGTTTTGACTACCCGCTGCAGGGCTTTCCGGTCATAGTAGCTACAGCTGCCATACCATACTGTGATACAGTTTGTCAGGATGCTCTCTATTGTGCAGCGGTAAAAGTTAGAGAGGATCAGGGGTGACAGGTTACATCCCTTCAGCCTCCTTAGGAAATATAGGCGCTGCTGGGCCTTCTTCACCAGAGAGGAGGTATTGAGGGGCCAGGAGCGGTCTTCCGTGATGTGGACTCCGAGGAACTTAAAGCTGTCCACCCTTTCCACCACAGCCCCATTGATGTGGATGGGGGTGTGACTTCCGCCTTTGGACTTCCTGAAGTCCACAATGATTTCTTTGGTTTTCTTGATGTTAAGTGCCAGGTTGTTATCGGCGCACCACTTCACGAGATGCTGGACCTCCTCCCTGTAGGCTGACTCATCGTTGTTGGTGATCTGGCCGACTACCGTGGTGTCATCCGCAAACTTGATGATGGTGTTGGAACCATGAACAGCCACACAGTCGTGGGTGAAGAGGGAGTAGAGGAGGGGGCTCAGCACACATCCTTGTGGGGCCCCCGTGTTCAGGGTCGGGGGGGGAGGTTAGGGTTAGCCAGCATAAGGATGAAAGCAATGCTGATTATTTAACAGAACTGCGCAAACTATCGAAACACTGCCAGTTTGGAGCGGGACTGGCAGATACCTTAAGGGACAAGTTTGTGTGTGGGCTTCAAAGTGAAGGAACCCAGAAACGGCTTTTATCTGAAAAGGATCTTACGCTGGAAAAGGCTTTCAGCATTGCGGTATCATATGAAGCAGCAGCACGGGGCACTGCAGAGATACAACAGAGACCGCAAGAATATGGCACAAATGAAATGTCATATGGAACAGAGAAGTGCTATCGCTGCGGCAGAACAACACATGACCAGAATGATTGCTGGTTCAAAGACAAAGTGTGCAGACAGTGTGGAAAAGTAGGACACGTAGCACGAGTCTGCAGGTCGGGAACGAAAACCAGCAATAAGAAACCGACCAAAGGGAAGTACAAGAAGGTACATAAGATAATGGAGAATAGTTCAGACGAACAAAAGAGTGATAACGACTCCGAAAGCAGGGAACTGAGTTGTCTGAAACTACATAATGTGATCACAACGGAGGATCACCGAACCATTTGGGTCACTCTCAAGATAGCAGGAGTCCAGGTAAAGATGGAATTGGACACAGGATCAGCTCTAACAGTCATAAACCAACGGGACTACGAGTGGCTATTCTCACACATACCCTTGAGAGACACACAAATTATTTTGAAGACGTACACGGGGCAAAAAGTCTACCCCAAAGGAAAAATAAGGGTGACCGTTATATATAACGGTAAGGAAACACCAAAACTAGACCTGTATATATTGCAAGATGGAGGACCACCATTACTGGGACGTGAATGGATCCGGAAAATACAACTGGATTGGCATTCCATACAGGCACTGACTGTTGTTGACAAAAAGGATGACGACGTCACACCTGGGCGACTGTCAAAGATCCTAACTGACGCGAAAGAAGTGTTCCAGCAAGGACTCGGAACACTAAAAGGCATGACAGCGACGATTAAAATTGAAGAAAACGCAAGGCCAAAATATTTTACGGCCAGACCGGTACCTTATGCGATCCGCCCAGCCGTCGAAGCAGAGCTGGAGTGTACTGTCCAAGGTAGACTGGAGCGAGTGGGCTACACCCATCGTCCCTGTGATGAAAAAGTCGTTGAGCAGCATGCCTGGGGAACCAAGGAAGGTTCGCATCTGTGGGGACTTTAAGGTAACAGTGAACCCGGTCCTTCACACCGTACAATATCCACTTCCGCGTATTGAAGATATTTTCGCCTCGCTATCTGGAGGGAAACGCTTCACTAAGATTGATCTGGCCCAGGCGTATCTGCAAATGGAGGTAGAAGAAGCATCAAAAAAATACCTCACAATCAACACCCATACAGGTCTCTACCAATACAACCGGCTGGTATTCGGGGTAGCATCAGCTCTGGCTATTTGGCCGAGGGCAATGGAACAAGTCCTGCAAGGGATCCCAGGAACCCAGTGTTATTTAGACGACATCCTGGTCACGGGCGAAAATGACAGTGAACACCTTGCCAACCTGGAGCAGGTGCTCACTAGATTGCAGGAATATGTGCTCCGAGCTAACCGCCCCAAATGCGAGTTTTTTAGAAAACAGATCTCGTATTGTGGCCACGTTATCGATAAAGAGGGGTTGCATAAGTCCCCAGAGAAGATTGAGGCAGTAGTCAAGGCTCCAGCACCGGAAAATGTGTCACAACTGAGGTCGTTCCTCGGGCTGGTAAACTACTACCATAAGTTCTTGCCAAATTTGTCTACAATACTACACCCACTGAACACCCTACTGCAAACTGGGGTGCCATGGAAGTGGAGTGGCGAATGTAGATGAGCTCTCCAGAAGAGCAAAACACTAATCACATTGAAAGAGGTATTGGCCCATTACAACCCAGCATTACCAATTCGGTTGGCATGTGATGCGTCACCCTACGGCATTGGAGCGGTGCTGTCGCACAAATTCTTGGACGGCTCAGAGAGGCAAATAGCCTTTGCGTCACGATCACTAACCTCAGCCGAGCGTAACTATGCCCAGATTGACAGGGAGGCCCTCAGCCTAGTGTGGGGAGTGAAAAAGTTCAATCACTATCTGCACGGGCAGAAATTCACCTTGCTGACTGATCACCAGCCTCTTGTCTCCAATTTTAATCCGAAGAAGGGCGTTCCGGTGATGACTGCGCAACGACTACAAAGATGGTCACTTTTTCTAGGGGCGCACCACTATGAAATTGAATATAAGAGCACGAAACAGCATGGAAACGCTGATGGGCTATCACGCCTGCCACTGCCTACTGCGGAGGAAGCACCAGCAGTGGATCCTGTCAAAATATTCCATTCGACTATAGTTGAATACCTACTGGTAACTAACGCTTGTATCGAAAAGGAAACCCGAAATGACCCAACACTGTCTCGGGTATATGATTTGACGGTGAAGGGATGGCCAGCACATGGCGACTCACTGTTGCCAGCATTCTCGACAAGGAGAGAACAGCTGTCAGTGTGTCGGGGGACCTTGATGTGTGGATCCCGAGTGGTAATTCCACCCAAGTTAAGGGATAGAGTGCTCAATGAGCTTCATGAGGGTCATCTGGGAGGGGTAAAAATGAAAAGCCTAGCCAAGGCTTATGTGTGGTGGCCGGGAATCGATAAACAAATAGAGGACCTGACCAAGAGCTGCTCAGGATGCCAGAAAGTCCAAAATGCACCACCACAGGCCCCTCTACACCCATGGGAGTGGCCCTCATATCCATGGCAACGGGTGCATATTGATTTTGCTGGTCCATTCATGGACTCAATGTTTTTAATAGCCATGGATGCGCACTCGAAATGGCCTGAAGTCATCAAAATGTCCTCCACCACCACAGAGAAAACTATTGCAGTCCTACGGACCATTTTTGCCAGGAATGGCTTGCCAGAACAGATTTGCTCCGACAACGGACCACAGTTTGTGTCCGAAAAGTTCCGGAGGTTCTTCAAAAAGAATGGGGTAAGGCATTACACATCCGCCCCGTATCATCCAGCCACAAATGGATTGGCTGAGAGGTTCGTACAAACCTTTAAGAAGGCAATAAAGGCTATGTACAATGACAACATTCCGCTGCAGCACAAGGTGGACAATTTCCTGTTCGCCTACCGGAATGCGACACATGCAGTCACCAACCAGGCCCCAGCCATGATGTTCTTTAACCGAAGGTTAAGATCTCGCCTGGATTTGCTCAGACCAAACGTACGAAGAGATGTTGAGAGTAAGCAATTCCAGCACATCCATGAGAAGCCAACAAGGAGCTTCAATGGAGGGCAACCAGTCTTGGCCCGCGACTACCGAACAGAAAAATGGCAGCCAGGAACGATATGCACACGGCAGGGCCCACTAATGTACACAGTGGACGTTGGGGAGAGCATCGTGAGACGCCATGCTGACCAGATCCTAGAGTCACAGGAACAAGTCAACCCCATGCCTCGCCCATACGTACCTGGTGATGAACCCGACGTACAGGTAGCATCTACCCCAGAAACAGTAGCATCGGAAGCTGATGACCCAACCGACGACAGGGGGCCAGAATCGCCTCCGCACCAAGAGCAAGACACTCGGGAAAGGCGCTATCCAGAAAGGATCAGGAAGCCTCCCCAAAGACTGAATTTATAAATAGACTATTTTCAGCTAATGTTGCATGTTAAAAGTGTTAATTGTAATTAGTTTGATATTTAATTGTTAAATGAGTGTTATGGTACTGTTAATCGAAAAGGGGAGGAATTGTAATGTATATACCTTTAAGGGGGGAACTACTTTTTACAGCTCATGTGTACTGTAGTACCGGCAGTGACCACACCTGTATATAGCACTGAGTAGTAATCTGTACAGATCAGTTGCAGTCTAAGCCACGTTGAGTAAACACCTGTTGTACCGTTCTCTGCAGTCTTTTTCTTATTATTACACGGACGTAACAGGGGAGCGCCGCACTGTCGGAGGGGCAGCACTGAGGGAGCGCCGCCCTGTCGGAGGGTCAGGACTGGGGGTGCGTCACACTGTCGGAGGGGCAGTACTGAGGGAGCGCCGCCCTGTCGGAGGGGCAGTACTGAGGGAGCGCCGCCCTGTCGGAGGGGCAGTACTGAGGGAGCGCCGCACTGTCGGAGGGGCAGTACTGAGGAAGCGCCGCACTGTCGGAGGGGCAGTACTGAGGGAGCGCCGCACTATGGGAGGGGCAGTACTGAGGGAGCGCCGCACTGTGGGAGGGGCAGTACTGAGGGAGCGCCGCACTGTCGGAGGGGCAGTACTGAGATGCGCCACACTGTCGGAGGGGCAGTACTGAGGGAGTGCCGCCTTTCGGATGAGACGATAAACCGAGGCTCTGGCTGCCCTCTCAAGTGGACACAAAAGATCCCATGGCACTATTTCGAAGAAGAGCAGGGGGAGTTCGCCCCGGTGGCCTTGGGCCAAAATTATATCTCAATTAACGTCACTAAAAAAAAACAGATGATCCGGTCATTAACACATTGCTGTTGGTGTGTGGGAGCTTGCTGTGCTTTGGGACATCCTGAGGTCGTGAAAGGCGCTGTACAAATGCAAGTCTCTTATTCTTGGCAGCAGGCTATGCCAATAAGGGGCAATAAATCAGGGATGGGAGGAGGGTCGCGGTTCCCCCTCGACTAGGCCCTCGGGGTGAGCTATCGCGGGGCCCAGGGTGGAGGGACTGCTGCCCTTGATCTCCCTGCCGGCTGATTGGAGAGGTGACTGCATATGTTTTGGAACTGTCTGTCCCTGACGTTCTGTCTCTGTACTCAGTGCTCCGTTGCTAGGCACAGCTCACTAGAACAGAGACAGCATGTACGTTTACAGCAAGACAGGCTGGAAGTGTCTCGGTTCTCAGATAGACAGATAACCGATAAACAGAGAACAGTTTGATGTATTTACAAATTGAATACACTGAGGTACAAAGTGAAGAAAGAGGCTGGTTCCACATTGCAGCGAGGGGACTATTTCAAAAACCGCCACCGGCAGATTTGGGTTAGATACAGAGTAAAGTTCCCTCTACACTGTCCCATCAAACACTCCCAGGGCAGGTACAGCACGGGTTAGCTACAGGGTAAACCTCCCTCAACACTGTCCCATCAAACACTCCCAGGCCAGGTACAGCACGGGTTAGATACAGAGTAAAGCTCCCTCTACACTGTCCCATCAAACACTCCCAGGGCAGGTACAGCACGGGTTAGATACAGAGTAAAGCTCCCTCTACACTGTCCCATCAAACACTCCCAGGACAGGTACAGCATGGGGTTAGATACAGAGTAAAGCTCCCTCTACACTGTCCCATCAAACACTCCCAGGGCAGGTACAGCACGGGTTAGATACAGAGTAAAGCTCCCTCTACACTGTCCCATCAAACACTCCCAGGGCAGGTACAGCACGGGTTAGATACAGAGTAAAGCTCCCTCTACACTGTCCCATCAAACACTCCCAGGACAGGTACAGCACGGGTTAGATACAGAGTAAAGCTCCCTCTACACTGTCCCATCAATCACTCCCAGGGCAGGTACAGCATGGGTTAGATACAGAGTAAAGCTCCCTCTACACTGTCCCCATCAAACACTCCCAGGGCAGGTACAGCACGGGTTAGATACAGAGTAAAGCTCCCTCTACACTGTCCCATCAAACACTCCCAGGGCAGGTACAGCACGGGGTTAGATACAGAGTAAAGCTCCCTCTACACTGTCCCATCAAACACTCCCAGGGCAGGTACAGCACGGGTTAGATACAGAGTAAAGCTCCCTCTACACTGTCCCATCAAACACTCCCAGGGCAGGTACAGCGGCACGGGTTAGATACAGAGGACTGCCCTCCGACAGTGCAGCGCTCCCTCAGTACTGGCACTGGGGGTGTTGGCCTGAATTATGGGGCTCAGGTCTCTGAAGTACGGGCTCGAACCCAGGACCTTGTGATTCAGAGAAGAGAGAGGGAGACGGAGAGAAAGGGAGACGGAGAGAGAGACGGATAGAGAGAGAGAGAGAGAGAGACAGAGAGACAGAGAGATAGAGAGAGAGAGAGAGAGAGAGAGACAGAGAGAGAGAGAATATCCAGGGCCTCCGCTCCTCAACTTTTGGGATGAAGAGTACAGACCCTGAATTCCTAAAAGCTATAAAAGACATTGATATAATTGTGTTAACAGAAACATGGTGCCAAAAGGACATGCCGACCCACTGTCCTCCAATGTACCATGAAATCATTGTGCCCTCAGTAAAGAACACTAAAACACGCAAGGGCAGAACCTCCGGGGGAATATTGGTGTGGTATAAGGGAGAACTGGACAAACACATCTCACCGGTAAAACAGGGGAAATCACACGTATGGCTAAAACTAGATAAAAATATAGGAATAGCAAAAAAAGATGTTTACTTATGTGCGATCTACATACCTCCAATAGATTCGCCATATTTCGAAGAGGAGTTATTTGATACTCTCCACATGGAAATCAGCCATTTCCAGGCCCAAGGAAAGGTGATAATATGTGGGGACCTAAATGCAAGGACCGGTTGTGAACCTGACTTCATAGACCCACAGGGAAACAACCATGTGTTTGGCCAGACCCCTTTAGATGTCACACCAGCCATCGCAAATCGGAACAACCTTGATCGTGAAATAAATAAAAGCGGTAGGGAGGTAGTGCAACTCTGCCGAGCCTTAGGCCTGTACATAGTTAATGGTAGGTTCAGAGGGGACTCCCTAGGGAGACTCACATACTCCTCAACTCTTGGGTCTAGTGTGGTGGACTATACAATCACTGACCTGGACCCCTGCGATATCAACGCATTCACTGTCAGGCAGCAATTCCCCCTCTCAGACCATAACCAAATAAATGTGTACCTTAAACTTTCTGCCCAAACTACAGACACAAAAAAGGAACACAGTAAGCTACATAAAATAAACCAGACATACAGATGGGCCCCAGACAGTGGAGATAAATTCATCACAGCACTAAATTCACCTGATCTCACAAGTAAAATTTCAAAATTTAAAGAAAATCTATATGAGATCACCAGAGATGGTGTAAACACGGCCATAGAGGATATAAATATGATCTTCCATGAGGCAGCTGTAAAAGCCGACCTCGTGAAACAGAAGAGGAAGCATCACAAAAGACAAAATAAAAATATGAAATGGTTTGACCACGAATGCAAAAATGCCAGAAAAGACCTGAGAAAAATATCAAACCAAAAGCATCGGCAACCAAACAATCCGGACCTACGTACTAGATACAATGAAACCCTCAAAAGATATAAACACACCATTAGGAACAAAACACAAAACTATACCCACAAAATACTCGAAGAAATTGAAAACTCCACCAATCCAAAACAATTCTGGGAAATGTGGAATAACCTGAGTACAACACAATTGCAAGCACTACCAATCCAAGATGGCGACATCTGGAGAACACATTTTGAAAACCTCTACAAAGACATCCCAAAAAACAAAACAAACCCAAGTCAACATCAGGTCACAGAAAAACTCCACACATTAGAAGCAACAATTAAAGACAACCAAAACCCTCTAGACTCCCCAATCACATGGAAAGAACTGGCCACAAAAACAAAATCTCTCCACCTAAAGAAAGCCTGTGGCCCAGACAACATCAAAAATGAAATGCTCAAGTTCAGCAATATGGAGATGCAGGGTGCGATACTCAAACTATTCAACATCATATTACGCTCAGGCTGTTTTCCCGATATCTGGTGCCAAGGACTAATCTCCCCCATATATAAAAGTGGAAACAAATCAGACCCAAATAACTACCGCGGCATCTGTGTCAACAGTTGTCTAGGGAAGTTATTCTGCAGTATTCTAAATAGTAGATTACTTGATTTTCTTAACAAACATAATATCCTCAGAAAAAAACAAATAGGCTTTCTTCCAAAACACCGCACCGCCGACCATATCTATACCCTTCACACCCTCATTGAAAAACATAAACACCAAACAAAAAATGGGAAAATATTCGCCTGTTTCATCGACTTCAAGAAAGCCTTTGACTCTATATGGCACGAAGGGCTCTATTATAAACTTCTTCAGTGTGGAATAGGGGGCAAAGTCTATGACCTTATTAAATCAATGTATCTGAAAAACAAATGCGGGGTCAAAATTGGAGACAAACGCACCGATTTCTTCACCCAGAGAAGAGGCGTCCGGCAGGGCTGCAATTTGAGCCCAACCCTGTTCAACATATACATAAATGAATTAGCAGACATGCTGGAGCAAAGCGAGTCACCAGGTCTCCGTCTCCTGGATGGAGAAGTGAAGTCCCTGTTCTATGCGGACGACCTAGTTCTGCTGTCTCCCACAGAACAGGGATTACAGCAACAACTAGACCTACTCGACAAATACTGCCAAAATTGGGCTCTAACAGTAAATCTAAAGAAAACCAACATCATGATTTTTCAGAAAAGACCCAGATGTCAGGAAAACAAATACCAGTTTACCCTCAGTGATACCACTATAGGACACACTATGAGCTACACCTACCTTGGTCTAACTATTACAGCATCAGGGAGCTTCAGCATAGCAGTGAATGCACTAAAAGAAAAAGCCCGAAGAGCCCTATATGCAATAAAAAGAAAATTCTACAACATCCAAATCCCAATCAAAATCTGGCTCAAAATTTTTGACAGCATAATCCTGCCCATTGCACTGTACGGTAGTGAAGTATGGGGCCCGCTAAATCACCAAAGCTACACTAAATGGGAAAAACACACAATAGAAGCCCTACATGCAGAATTCTGCCGAAGCATCCTTCGCACCCAAAGAAAAACGCCAACAAATGCATGCAGAGCCGAACTAGGCAGATACCCACTGATAATAAACATCCAAAAACGAGCACTAAACTTCCTAAATCACCTCAAATCTAGCTCCCCAGACACCCTTCATTTCAAAGCCTTCCAGACCCAAGAGCTAAACCCAGAAAAGAGTCCCCTGAGTCAGCTGCTACTGAAACTAAGTACTCAGCCGGACCCTGACCAGCCCCAGACCAACACAGCCGTCCAAACACCAATCCGAGTGAACCAAATCATTAAAAAATGCAAAGAAACCTACCTGGAACATTGGAACAAAATAACCGAAAGCCAAAGCAGATTAGAATGTTACCGGGCCCTAAAAAGAGAATATAAACTGGCAGACTACCTCACGACCATCAGAGACACAAAACAGAGACAGACCCTCACCAGGTACAGACTAAGCGACCACCAACTGGAAATTGAAAAAGGCAGATACAAGAAATCCTGGCAGCCTAGAGAGAATAGAATATGCGATCAATGTCTGGCTGGCGAGGTTGAAACAGAAATGCATTTCCTCCTAAAATGCGAAAAATTCAACACATCAAGAAACATATTATTCAACAAGCTAAGCCAAACAACCCCAGATTTCAAGGAATTGGATGATCTGTCAAAATTGAGATTAGTCCTAGGAGAAGGAGACAGACCATACCTTGGGGCTAAATATGTAACAACATGTCACAACCTGAGGACTGTTTAAAAGTAAGACTGTTTAAAATTAATATTGAACGTACCAAATGAAGTAGAAAGACTGTTTAAAATTAATATTGTTTAAAAGTAATATTGTATATACCCAACAAATGTCAAATCGATTGACACCTACAGAATGTTGGAAAACTGTACCTTTTTGCTATGTAAGCTTTGGCAATATGGTTCTCTGTAAACTTTCATGCCAATAAAGCATTTGAACTGAACTGAACTGAACTGAGACAGAGAGAGACAGAGAGAGAGAGAGAGAGACAGAGAGAGAGAGACAGAGAGAGACAGAGACAGCGAGAGAGAGAAAGAGAATGTGCTCAACCCACTGAGCCACCACTAACCCCTGCGTAAGATGATTTGTAACTGGCAGATTCTGACCCCTGACCCGTATCAGACAGAAGAGAACCATTTCACACCAGCGATTCTGATCCAGTTTTAATTGTGTGTTTCCAGTGCCCAGGGTAAAGATTAACGTTTGACGGAGGGAGTGATTTTCCAGCCGCGCGGTCTCAGGGTTCCTGGATGCTCTTGTGAATCCGGGTCCTGTGTCCGAACGCCCTGCTCCGTCTGCTGTCTCACGGTGGCGGTGACGTCCCCTTCACTTGTGCGAGTACTGGAGCACGATTAACGTGGCCACCAGCGCGTAAAGCACCACTCCCACCACCACTCCTGTCACGTTCAAAACCTTCGCCGTTTTCGATCGCCGCTGGGCCAGCTCTGTCCTCCCCAACGAATTCAAATCACGAGTCTGGAAGAGATAAACCCACAGAAACTGAGTGACACTGGGGTACGGGTCCCACACACACTGACTCTCACTGGGGTACGGGTTCCACACACTGACTCTCACTGGGGTATGGGTTCCACACACACTGACGCTCACTGGGGTATGGGTTCCACACACACTGACTCTCACTGGGGTATGGGTTCCACACACACTGACTCTCACTGAGGTACGGGTTCCACACACACTGACTCTCACTGGGGTACGGGTTCCACACACTGACTCTCACTGGGGTACGGGTTCCACACACACTGACTCTCACTGGGGTACGGGTTCCACACACACTGACTCACTGGGGTACGGGTTCCACACACACTGACTCTCACTGGGGTACAGGTTCCACACACACTGACTCTCACTGGGGTACGGGTTCCACACACACTGACTCTCACTGGGGTACGGGTTCCACACACACTGACTCTCACTGGGGTACGGGTTCCACACACACTGACTCTCACTGGGGTACGGGTCCCACACACACTGGCTCTCACTGGGGTACGGGTTCCACACACACTGACTCTCACTGGGGTACAGGTTCCACACACACTGACTCTCACTGGGGTACGGGTTCCACACACACTGACTCTCACTGGGGTACGGGTTCCACACACACTGACTCTCACTGGGGTACGGGTCCCACACACACTGGCTCTCACTGGGGTACGGGTTCCACACACACTGACTCTCACTGGGGTACGGGTTCCACACACACTGACTCTCACTGGGGTACGGGTTCCACACACACTGACTCTCACTGGGGTACGGGTTCCACACACACTGACTCTCACTGGGGTACGGGTCCCACACACACTGGCTCTCACTGGGGTACGGGTTCCACACACACTGACTCTCACTGGGGTACAGGTTCCACACACACTGACTCTCACTGGGGTACGGGTTCCACACACACTGACTCTCACTGGGGTACGGGTTCCACACACACTGACTCTCACTGGGGTACGGGTTCCACACACACTGACTCTCACTGGGGTACGGGTTCCACACACACTGACTCTCACTGGGGTACGGGTTCCACACACTGACTCTCACTGGGGTACGGGTTCCACACACACTGACTCTCACTGGGGTACGGGTTCCACACACACTGACTCTCACTGGGGTACGGGTTCCACACACACTGACTCTCACTGGGGTACGGGTTCCACACACACTGACTCTCACTGGGGTACGGGTTCCACACACACTGACTCTCACTGGGGTATGGGTTCCACACACACTGACTCTCACTGGGTTACGGGTTCCACACACTGACTCTCACTGGGGTACGGGTTCCACACATTGACTCTCACTGGGGTACGGGTTCCACACACACTGACTCTCACTGGGGTACGGGTCCCACACACACTGACT
Organism: Somniosus microcephalus; assembly: GCF_052327205.1. NCBI lineage: Eukaryota > Metazoa > Chordata > Chondrichthyes > Squaliformes > Somniosidae > Somniosus > Somniosus microcephalus. Next base: position 220,737,077 of record NC_140998.1, on the reverse strand, counting down.
CTCACTGGGGTACGGGTTCCACACACACTGACTCTCACTGGGGTACGGGTTCCACACACACTGACTCTCACTGGGGTACGGGTTCCACACACACTGACTCTCACTGGGGTACGGGTTCCACACACACTGACTCTCACTGGGGTACGGGTTCCACACACACTGACTCTCACTGGGGTACGGGTTCCACACACACTGACTCTCACTGGGGTACGGGTTCCACACACACTGACTCTCACTGGTGTACGGGTTCCCCATACTGCCCAAAGTCATCGTCATAACGGCACAGAAGGAGGCCATTCGGCCCAACGAGTCCGTGCCGGCTCTCTGTGGAGCAATCCAGTCAGTCCCATTCCCCCGCTCTATCCCCGTAGCCCTGCAAGTTTATTTCCCTCCAGTGCCGATCCAGTCTCCCCTTGAAAACATCGAGTGTCTCCGCTTCCACCACTTCCGTCGGCAGCGAGTTCCAGGTCCTCACCACTCGCTGCGTTAAAAAGTTTTTCCTCACATCCCCCCCTGTATCTCTTGCCCAAAACCTTAAATCTGTGTCCCCTAGTCCTTGTACCATCAACTAGTGGGAACAGCCTTTCCCCGTCTAGCCTATCCAAACCCGTCATTATCTTGTACACCTCGATCAAATCACCCCTCAACCTCCTTTGCTCTAATGAAAACAAATCCAGCTTCTCCAACCTGTCCTTGTAGCTAAGATCCCCCCATCCCCGGAACCATTCTGGTAAATCTCCTCTGCACCCTCTCAAGGGCCTTCACATCCTTCCTAAAGTGTGGTGACCAGAACTGGACACAATACTCCAGTTGTGGCCTAACCAGCGCTTTATAAAGGTTCAGCATAAATTCTCTACTTTTGTATTCAATACCTCTATTTATGAAACCCAAGATCTCATGTGCTTTGCTAACCAATCTCTCAATATGTCCCGCCACCTTCTAGGGTGAAGAGCTCCAGCCAGTTCAACCTTTCCTGATAGTTATAATCTCTTGGTTCGGGTGCTATCCTTGTAAATCTTACTGCACCTTCTTCGAATGGGGATGGCACTCGACGAGCTGCGAGCGAGAGGCGTGAGACTCACCCGTACGGAGTAGATGACCGCTCCGATGCCGATCGGCAGGCAGCAGAACAACAGGTTGCAGATTGAGAAGGCGAGATAATCTGGTGCGGGGCGGGTACTGGAGTCGGGTAACGGCCCCGCCGGTCCCCAGCCCAGTCCGCGCTGCCCCTGGGGCGGCCCTGCACTCCCGCCAGGGCAGTCGCTGTTCGCAAGCGGCTGTCTGGCTGGGTCTGGGTGGCTGGGGCATCCGTCGAGCTTCTCCCAGGCCCCGTGCGAGAGAGCGGGCTCTGCCAGTCCGAGGGCCTGCATCATGGGGTACGGTGACAGCAATGTAACGCTCGGGGATAGATTGGCACAGATCAGCTCGGTCTCCAGTTCTCCTCTCCGTCTGATCGTTTCCTGTAACTAACCTCATTCATTTTTACAACATCACGTCACCTCAACAGTACTAATCAACCCGCACTTTAACCCTTGTTACTCAATCTCTGCTCTCTGCAGTGGAACCATTGACGTGCCATCAAACACTCCCCATTGAGAGTCAGTGTGTGTGGGACCCGTACCCCAGTGAGAGTCAGTGTGTGTGGAACCCGTACCCCAGTGAGAGTCAGTGTGTGTGAGGAACCCGTACCCCAGTGAGAGTCAGTGTGTGTGGAACCCGTAACCCAGTGAGAGTCAGTGTGTGTGGAACCCGTACCCCAGTGAGAGTCAGTGTGTGTGGAACCCGTACCCCAGTGAGAGTCAGTGTGTGTGGAACCCGTACCCCAGTGAGAGTCAGTGTGTGAGGAACCCGTACCCCAGTGAGAGTCAGTGAGTGTGGAACCCGTACCTCAGTGAGAGTCAGTGTGTGTGGAACCTGTACCCCAGTGAGAGTCAGTGTGTGTGGAACCCATACCCCAGTGAGAGTCAGTGTGTGTGGAACCCGTACCGCAGTGAGAGTCAGTGCGTGTGGAACCCGTACCCCAGTGAGAGTCAGTGCGTGTGGAACCCGTACCCCAGTGAGAGTCAGTGTGTGTGGAACCCGTACACCAGTGAGAGTCAGTGTGTGTGGAACCCGTACCCCAGTGAGAGTCAGTGTGTGGAACCCATACCCCAGCGAGAGTCAGTGTGTGTGGAACCCGTACCCCAGTAAGAGTCAGTGTGTGTGGAACCCGTACCCCAGTGAGAGTCAGTGTCTGTGGGACCCGTACCCCAGTGAGAGTCAGTGTGTGTGGAACCCGTACCCCAGTGAGAGTCAGTGTGTGTGGAACCCGTACCCTAGTGAGAGTCAGTGTGTGTGGAACCCGTACCCCAGTGCGAGTCAGTGTGTGTGGAACCCGTACCCAAGTGAGAGTCAGTGTGTGTGGAACCCGTACCCCAGTGAGAGTCAGTGAGTGTGGAACCCGTACACCAGTGAGAGTCAGAGTGTGGAACCTGTACCCCAGTGAGAGTCAGTGTGTGTGGAACCCGTACCCCAGTGAGAGTCAGTGTGTGTGGAACCCGTACCCCAGTGAGAGTCAGTGTGTGTGGAACCCGTACCCCAGTGAAAGTCAGTGTGTGTGGGACCCGTACCCCAGTGAGAGTCAGTGTGTGTGGAACCCGTACCCCAGTGAGAGTCAGTGTGTGTGGAACCCGTACCCCAGTGAGAGTCAGTGTGTGTGGAACCCGTACCCCAGTGAGAGTCAGTGTGTGTGGAACCCATACCCCAGTGAGAGTCAGTGTGTGTGGAACCCGTACCCCAGTGAGAGTCAGTGTGTGTGGAACCCGTACCCCAGTGAGAGTCAGTGTGTGTGGAACACTTACCCCAGTGTGAGTCAGTGTGTGTGGGACCCTTACCCCAGTGAGAGTCAGTGTGTGTGGAACCCGTACCCCAGTGAGAGTCAGTGTGTGTGGAACCCGTACCCCAGTGAGAGTAAGTGTGTGTGGAACCCGTACCCCAGTGAGAGTCAGTGTGTGTGGAACTCGTACCCCAGTGAGAGTCAGTGTGTGTGGAACTCGTACCCCAGTGAGAGTCAACGCCCTCAGGAGAGTGAGGGGTTGTGCAGTTCCTCTGAACGCGGGGGGACGGTTACTGAAATAACAACGACAAGACCGCCAAATAATTTAAACACAACTTCATTTTATTAACTTAAAAACATGGAGGATCCTGAAGGAACATTACAGCGCTGAGGGTCAGTTCAGAAAACTGCTCTTGGGCAGATCCCAACCCTCCCCGCACCCCCCCCCCCCCACTCCCCCCATCCACGATCTCGCTGGAGAGCTCAGCACCTGTTCGCTCAGTGTGAGGAGCCTCGAGTGTCACACCACGTCCCGGGGAGCGAGGGGGCGAGCGAGGTCCGCGTTTGCCCACCCGGGACGAGACCTCCCCATCACGGATGCATCATTGCCCAAGGGGGCTCAACGCGGATAATTCCGCCCCCCCCCAACCCCCAGGGTCCCCAAGGATGGAGAGCAGTTCCAAGCGTGGGTCAACCCTCTTCCCCTCTCCAAGCTACTCTCCCGCAGCTCTCCTTGCCCGAGAATGGGACAGTGAATACCTTAAACTGCAGCTCAAACAGCCGACCCCCCGACCTTGTGTGAGCTAAATAAAGCGGGAAAGCCCTCCGACCACCCCACCGATCGGTGCTGAGTTGGATGTTGGACTGTGAGAGTGGGATGTTAACATAAGAACGTAATAAATAGGAGCAGGAGTCGGCAATAAGGCCCCTCGAGCCTGCTCTGCCATTCAATGAGATCACGGCTGATCTTCGACCTCAACTCCACTTTCCCGCCCGATCCCCATATCCCTCGATTCCCCGAGAGTCCAAAAATCTATCGATCTCAGCCTTGAATATACTCAACGACTGAGCCTCCACAGCCCTCTGGGGCAGAGAATTCCAAAGATTCACCACCCTCTGAGTGAAGAAATTCCTCCTCATCTCAGTCCTCAATGGCCGAGCCCTTATCCTGAGACTGTGACCCCTGGTTCTAGACTCTCCAACCCAGGGGAAACAGCCTCTCAGCATCGACCCTGTCAAGCCCCTTAAGAATTTTAGACATTTCAATGAGATCACCTCATTCTAGTAAACTCAAGGGAATATAGGACCAATCCCTCCTCATAGGTTAACCCCCTCAACCCAGGAACCAGTCTAGTGAACCTTCATTGCACGCCCTCGAAGGCAAGTATATCCTTCCTTGGGTAAGGAGAAGAGATGTACCTCTGCAGCTGAGGTGATGGGCAGGGAAACCTATCCTTAGCCCGTTCCAGTGCCGAGGTCACTGATCAGCAGGCGTTGGTCTGGGAGAGTGGGATGTCGGACTGGGAGAATTGGACTGGGAGAGTGGGATGTCGGACTGGGAGAGTGGGATGTCGGACTGGGAGAGTGGGATGTCGGAGTGGGAGAGTGGGATGGCGGACTGGGAGAGTGGGATATCGGACTGGGAGAGTTGGACTGGGAGAGTGGGATGTCGGACTGGGAGAGTGGGATGTCGGACTGGGAGAGTGGGATGTCGGACTGGGAGAGTGGGATGTCGGACTGGGAGAGTGGGATGGCGGACTGGGAGAGTGGGATATCGGACTGGGAGAGTTGGACTGGGAGAGTGGGATGTCGGACTGGGAGAGTGGGATGTCGGACTGGGAGAGTGGGATGTCGGACTGGGAGAGTGGGATGTCGGACTGGGAGAGTTGGATGTCGGACTGGGAGAGTGGGGTGTCGGACTGGGAGAGTGGGATGTCGGACTGGGAGAGTGGGATGTCGGACTGGGAGAGTGGGATGTCAGACTGGGAGAGTGGGGTGTCGGACTGGGAGAGTGGGATGTCGGACTGGGAGAGTGGGGTGTCGGACTGGGAGAGTGGGGTGTCGGACTGGGAGAGTGGGGTGTCGGACTGGGAGAGTTGGATGTTGGACTGGGAGAGTCGGACTGGGAGAGTGGGATGTCGGACTGGGAGAGTGGGATGTCGGACTGGGAGAGTGGGGTGTCGGACTGGGAGAGTGGGATGTCGGACTGGGAGAGTGGGGTGTCGGACTGGGAGAGTGGGGTGTCGGACTGGGAGAGTGGGGTGTCGGACTGGGAGAGTTGGATGTTGGACTGGGAGAGTCGGACTGGGAGAGTGGGATGTCGGACTGGGAGAGTGGGATGTCGGACTGGGAGAGTGGGATGTCGGACTGGGAGAGTTGGATGTCGGACTGGGAGAGTCGGACTGGGAGAGTGGGATGTCGGACTGGGAGAGTGGGATGTCGGACTGGGAGAGTTGGACTGGGAGAGTGGGATGTCGGACTGGGAGAGTGGGATGTCGGACTGGGAGAGTGGGATGTCGGACTGGGAGAGTGGGGTGTCGGACTGGGAGAGTTGGATGTCGAACTGGGAGAGTGGGATGTCGGACTGGGAGAGTGGGATGTCGGACTGGGAGAGTGGGATGTCGGACTGGAAGAGTGGGATGTCGGACTGGGAGAGTTGGATGTCGGACTGGGAGAGTGGGGTGTCGGACTGGGAGAGTGGGGTGTCGGACTGGGAGAGTGGGGTGTCGGACTGGGAGAGTGGGATGTCGGACTGGGAGAGTGGGATGTCGGACTGGGAGAGTGGGGTGTCAGACTGGGAGAGTGGGGTGTCGGACTGGGAGAGTGGGATGTCGGACTGGGAGAGTGGGGTGTCGGACTGGGAGAGTTGGATGTCGGACTGGGAGAGTCGGACTGGGAGAGTGGGATGTCAGACTGAGAGAGTGGGATGTCGGACTGGGAGAGTGGGGTGTCGGACTGGGAGAGTGGGATGTCGGACTGGGAGAGTGGGATGTCGGACTGGGAGAGTCGGACTGGGAGAGTGGGATGTCAGACTGGGAGAGTGGGGTGTCGGACTGGGAGAGTGGGATGTCGGACTGGGAGAGTGGGGTGTCGGACTGGGAGAGTGGGATGTCGGACTGGGAGAGTGGGATGTCGGACTGGGAGAGTCGGACTGGGAGAGTGGGATGTCGGACTGGGAGAGTGGGATGTCGGACTGGGAGAGTGGGATGTCGGACTGGGAGAGTGGGATGTCGGACTGGGAGAGTGGGGTGTCGGACTGGGAGAGTGGGATGTCGGACTGGGAGAGTGGGATGTCGGACTGGGAGAGTCGGACTGGGAGAGTGGGATGTCGGACTGGGAGAGTGGGATGTCGGACTGGGAGAGTGGGATGTCGGACTGGGAGAGTTGGATGTCGGACTGGGAGAGTGGGATGTCGGACTGGGAGAGTGGGATGTCGGACTGGGAGAGTGGGATGTCGGACTGGGAGAGTGGGATGTCGGACTGGGAGAGTGGGATGTCGGACTGGGAGAGTCGGACTGGGAGTGTGGGATGTCGGACTGGGAGAGTTGGATGTCGGACTGGGAGAGTGGGATGTCGGACTGGGAGAGTGGGATGTCGGACTGGGAGAGTGGGATGTCGGACTGGGAGAGTGGGGTGTCGGACTGGGAGAGTGGGATGTCGGACTGGGAGAGTGGGATGTCGGACTGGGAGAGTTGGACCGGGAGAGTGGGATGTCGGACTGGGAGAGTGGGATGTCGGACTGGGAGAGTTGGATGTCGGACTGGGAGAGTGGGATGTCGGACTGGGAGAGTGGGATGTCGGACTGGGAGAGTGGGATGTCGGACTGGGAGAGTGGGATGTCGGACTGGGAGAGTGGGATGTCGGACTGGGAGAGTTGGATGTCGGACTGGGAGAGTGGGATGTCGGACTGGGAGAGTGGGATGTCGGACTGGGAGAGTGGGATGTCGGACTGGGAGAGTGGGGTGTCGGACTGGGAGAGTGGGGTGTCGGACTGGGAGAGTGGGGTGTCGGACTGGGAGAGTGGGATGTCGGACTGGGAGAGTGGGATGTCGGACTGGGAGAGTGGGATGTCGGACTGGGAGAGTGGGATGTCGGACTGGGAGAGTGGGGTGTCGGACTGGGAGAGTTGGATGTCGGACTGGGAGAGTGGGATGTCAGACTGGGAGAGTGGGATGTCGGACTGGGAGAGTGGGATGTCGGACTGGGAGAGTGGGATGTCGGACTGGGAGAGTGGGATGTCGGACTGGGAGAGTGGGGTGTCGGACTGGGAGAGTGGGGTGTCGGACTGGGAGAGTTGGATGTCGGACTGGGAGAGTGGGATGTCTGACTGGGAGAGTGGGATGTCGGACTGGGAGAGTGGGATGTCGGACTGGGAGAGTGGGATGTCGGACTGGGAGAGTGGGATGTCGGACTGGGAGAGTGGGGTGTCGGACTGGGAGAGTGGGATGTCGGACTGGGAGAGTTGGAAGTCGGGCTGGGAGAGTTGGACTGGGTGAGTGGGATGTCGGACTGGGAGAGTGGGACTGGGAGAGTGGGATGTCGGACTGGGAGAGTGGGACTGGGTGAGTGGGATGTCGGACTGGGAGAGTTGGACTGGGTGAGTGGGATGTCGGACTGGGAGAGTGGGACTGGGAGAGTGGGATGTCGGACTGGGAGAGTGGGACTGGGTGAGTGGGATGTCGGACTGGGAGAGTGGGACTGGGTGAGTGGGGTGGTTGGTGGTCTTAGGCAGTCCCTCGGAACCGAGGATGACTTGCTTCCACACTAACAATGAGTTCTGAGGTGACTGATGAGTCCAATGCGGGACCGACAGTCTCTGTCACAGGTGGGGCAGACGGTGGTTGAAGGGGCGGGTGGGTGGGGTGCTTGGGTTGACGTGCGCACCTTGCGCTGCCTGCGCTTGGCTTCCCGCTTGCTCCTGGCGAAGAGACTCGAGGTGTTCGGCGCCTTCCCGAATGCTTCTCCTCCACTTTGTGCGGTCTTGGGCCAGGGATTCCCAGGTGTCGGTGGGGATGTTACACTTTTTCAAGGAGGCTTTGAGGGTGTCCTTGAAGCGTTTCCTCTGCCCACCTGGGGCTCTCTTGCCGTGTCGGAGCTCCGAGTAGAGCGCCTGTTTTGTGAGTCTCGTATCGGGCATGCGGACAATGTGACCCGTCCATCGGAGCTGATCGAGCGTGGTCAAAGCTTCGACGCTGGGGATGTTGGCCTGAGCAAGAACACCGACGTTGGTGCGCCTATCCTGCCAGTGGATTTGCAGGATCTTGGGGTTGTTGGTAAAGAGCGCGGTGCTCACGATACCTTTACAGCGAGTGTTTTAACCTCCGATTCTCTTTGTGATTGGGTTCCACTTGGATGTTCTAGGCCCCGGAGACATGACTAGATTGTATCTTTGGGTGGCTGCCGTGCCTCTGAGTCAGACGGTCGTGGGTTCGAGCCCCCACTCCAGAGACTCGAGCCCCACAATCCAGGCCGACTTTCGGATGAGACGTTAAACCGAAGGACCTCCGACTGCCCTCTCGGGCGGACGTAAAAGATCCCGCGGCCACTATTGGAAGAAGAGCAGGGGGGGAGTTCTCCCCGGTGTCCTGGGGCCAATATTTATCCCTCAACCAACATCACTAAAAGACAGATGATCTGGGTCATTTATCACATTGCTGTTTGTGGGAGCTTGCTGTGCGCAAATTGGCTGTCGCGTTTCCTACATTACAACAGTGACCACAGTTCAAAAAAAGTCCTTCATTGGCTGTGAAGTGCTTTGGGACGTCCTGAGGTGGTGAAAGGGGAGTCATAAAGTCATCGAGTTATACAGTACAGAAAGAGGCCCTTCGGCCCATCGTGTCCGCGCCGGCCATCAAGCTCTGTCTATTCTAATCCCATTTTCCAGCACTTGGTCCGTAGCCTTGTATGCTATGGCGTTTCAAGTGCTGATCTAAATGCTTCTTGAATGTTGTGAGGGTTCCTGCCTCTACCACCCCTTTCAAGACAGTTTCTCCTCCAATCCCCTCTAAACCCTGTATCCTGCCTTTCTTCACTCTCGATGGTTGAGGTTGTGGTCGAACCGATCCTTTCTGTGGCCCAGCCTGCCTGGTGTGTGTACGGGGGTGGGGAGGTGGGGGCGGGGGGGGGGAGAGGCGGTATCAGGAGCGTTCAATGAAGGTTATAATCAGTCGGGCGGCCCAGACAAAATGGACGATCAGCCCAATCAGCACGGCGCCAATGTTCAGCTGGCGGGAAAGCATCAGGTTGCGCCGGGCAGCTGCTGTGATTCCAGCTCGATTCGCAGACCAGGTCTGGAGAGCAGAGAGAGAGAGAGAGTCGGCGTGATGTTCACAGCAGGAGCCGCTGTCCCCCGCCCCTTCCTCCCCCCGTCTCTCGGCATCTCCTCATCTTCCCACAGCTCGAGGCCCCTCCTTCTCACCACCCGCAGGCGAGGGGGTGTGGGGAGAGCGTTCCCAATCTAATCCCACTGCCCCGCTCTCTCTCAATAGCCCTGTATCAATCCCCAAACTAATCCCACTGCCCCGCTCTCTCCCCATAGCCCTGTATCAATCCCCAAACTAATCCCACTGCTCCGCTCTCTCCCCATAGCACTGTATAAATCCCAAACTAATCCCACTGCCCCTCTCTCCCCATAGCCCTGTATCAATCCCCAAACTAATCCCACTGCCCTGCTCTCTCCCCATAGCACTGTATAAATCCCAAACTAATCCCACTGCTCCGCTCTCTCCCCATAGCACTGTATAAATCCCAAACTAATCCCACTGCCCCGCTCTCTCCCCATAGCCCTGTATCAATCCCCAAACTAATCCCACTGCTCCGCTCTCTCCCCATAGCACTGTATAAATCCCAAACTAATCCCACTGCCCCGCTCTCTCCCCATAGCCCTGTATCAATCCCCAAACTAATCCCACTGCTCCGCTCTCTCCCCATAGCACTGTATAAATCCCAAACTAATCCCACTGCCCCGCTCTCTCCCCATAGCCCTGTATCAATCCCCAAACTAATCCCACTGCTCCGCTCTCTCCCCATAGCACTGTATAAATCCCAAACTAATCCCACTGCCCCGCTCTCTCCCCATAGCCCTGTATCAATCCCCAAACTAATCCCACTGCTCCGCTCTCTCCCCATAGCACTGTATAAATCCCAAAATAATCCCACTGTCCTGCTCTCTCCCCATAGCCCTGTATCAATCCCAAAATAATCCCACTGCCCCTCTCTGCCCATAGCCCTGTATCAATCCCAAACTAATCCCACTGCCCTGCTCTCTCCCCATAGCCCTATATCAATCCCAAACTAATCCCACTGCCCCGCTCTCTCCCCATAGCCCTGTATCAATCCCAAACTAATCCCACTGCCCCGCTCTCTCCCCATAGCCCTGTATCAATCCCCAAACTAATCCCACTGCCCCTCTCTCCCCATAGTCCTGTATCAATCCCCAAACTAATCCCACTGCCCCTCTCTGCCCATAGCCCTGTATCAATCCCCAAACTAATCCCACTGCCCCGCTCTCTCCCCATAGCCCTGTATCAATCCCAAACTAATCCCACTGCCCTGCTCTCTCCCCATAGCCCTGTATCAATCTCAAAATAATCCCACTGCCCCTCTCTGCCCATAGCCCTGTATCAATCCCAAACTAATCCCACTGCCCCGCTCTCTCCCCATAGCCCTGTATCAATCCCAAACTAATCCCACTGCCCTGCTCTCTCCACATAGCCCTGTATCAATCCCAAACTAATCCCACTGCCCCGCTCTCTCCCCATAGCCCTGTATCAATCCCCAAACTAATCCCACTGCCCCTCTCTCCCCATAGTCCTGTATCAATCCCCAAACTAATCCCACTGCCCCGCTCTCTCCCCATAGCCCTGTATCAATCCCAAACTAATCCCACTGCCCTGCCCTCTCCCCATAGCCCTGTATCAATCCCAAACTAATCCCACTGCCCCGCTCTCTCCCCATAGCCCTGTATCAATCCTAAACTAATCCCACTGTCCCGCTCTCTCCCCATAGCCCTGTATCAATCCCAAACTAATCCCACTGCCCTGCTCTCTCCCCAAATCCCTGTATCAATCCCAAACTAATCCCACTGCCCCACTCTCCCCATAGCCCTGTATCAATCCCCAAACTAATCCCACTGCCCCGCTCTCTCCCCATAGCCCTGTATCAATCCCCAAACTAATCCCACTGCCCTGCTCTCTCCCCAAATCCCTGTATCAATCCCAAACTAATCCCACTGCCCCGCTCTCTCCCCATAGCCCTGTGTCAATCCCCAAACTAATCCCACTGCCCCGCTCTCTCCCCATAGCCCTGTATCAATCCCCAAACTAATCCCACTGCCCCGCTCTCTCCCCATAGCCCTGTATCAATCCCCAAACTAATCCCACTGCCCCGCTCTCTCCCCACAGCCCTGTATCAATCCCAAACTAATCCCACTGCCCCGCTCTCTCCCCATAGCCCTGTATCAATCCCCAAACTAATCCCACTGCCCCGCTCTCTCCCCACAGCCCTGTATCAATCCCCAAACTAATCCCACTGCCCCGCTCTCTCCCCATAGCCCTGTGTCAATCCCCAAACTAATCCCACTGCCCCGCTCTCTCCCCATAGCCCTGTATCAATCCCCAAACTAATCCCACTGCCCCGCTCTCTCCCCATAGCCGTGTATCAATCCCAAACTAATCCCACTGCCCCGCTCTCTCCCCATAGCCCTGTATAAATCCCAAAATAATCCCACTGTCCCGCTCTCTCCCCAAAGCCCTGTATCAATCCCAAAATAATCCCACTGCCCTGCTCTCTCCCCATAGCCCTGTATAAATCCCAAAATAATCCCACCGTCCCGCTCTATCCCCATAGCCCTGTATCAATCCCCAAACTAATCCTACTGCCCCGCTCTCACCCCTTAGCCCTGTATCACTCCCCAAACTAATCCCACTGCCCCGCTCTCTCCCCATAGCCCTGTATCAATCCCAAACTAATCCCACTGCCCCGCTCTCTCGCCATAGCCCTGTATCAATCCCCAAACTAATCCCACTGCCCCGCTCTCTTCCCATAGCCCTGTATCAATCCTCAAACTGACCCCACTGCGCCGCTCTCTCCCCATAGTCCTGTATCAATCCCAAACTAATCCCACTGCCCCGCTCTCTCCCCATAGCCCTGTATCAATCCCAAACTAATCCCACTGCCCCGCTCTCTCCCCATAGCCCTGTATCAATCCCCAAACTAATCCCACTGCCCCGCGCTCTCCCCATAGCCCTGTATCAATCCCAAACTAATCCCACTGCCCCGCTCTCTCCCCATTGCCCTGTATCAATCCCAAAACTAATCCCACTGCCCCACGCTCTCCCCATAGCTCTGCATCAATCCCAAACTAATCCCACTGCCCTGCTCTCTCCCCATAGCCCTGTATCAATCCCCAAACTAATCCCACTGCCCCTCTCTCCCCATAGCCCTGTATCAATCCCAAACTAATCCCACTGCCCCGCTCTCTCCACATTGCCCTGTATCAATCCCGAAACTAATCCCACTGCCCCGCTCTCTCCCCATAGCTCTGCATCAATCCCAAACTAATCCCACTGCCCCGCTCTCTCCCCATGGCCCTGTAGCAATCCCTAAACTAATCCCACTGCCCCGCTCTCTCCCCATAGCACTGTATCAATCCCTAAACTAATCCCACTGCCCCACTTTCTCCCCATAGCCCTTTATCAATCCCAAACTAATCCCACTGCCCCGCTCTCTCTATAGCCCTGTATCAATCCCAAACTAATCCCACTGCCCTGCTCTCTCTATAGCCCTGTATCAATCCCCAAACTAATCCCACTGCCCCGCTCTCTCTATAGCGCTGTATCAATCCCAAACTAATCCCACTGCCCTGCTCTCTCTATAGCCCTGTATCAATCCCCAAACTAATCCCACTGCCCCGCTCTCTCCCCATAGCCCTGTATCAATCCCAAAACTAATCCCACTGTCCCGCTCTCTCTATAGCCCTGTATCAATCCCCAAACTAATCCCACTGCCCCGCTCTCTCCCCATAGCCCTGTATCAATCCCGAAACTAATCCCACTGTCCCGCTCTCTCTATAGCCCTGTATCAATCCCGAAACTAATCCCACTGTCCCGCTCTCTCTATAGCCCTGTATCAATCCCAAACTAATCCCACTGCCCCGCTCTCTCCCCATAGCCCTGTATCAATCCCGAAACTAATCCCACTGTCCCGCTCTCTCTATAGCCCTGTATCAATCCCCAAACTAATCCCACTGCCCCGCTCTCTCCCCATAGCCCTGTATCAATCCCGAAACTAATCCCACTGTCCCGCTCTCTCTATAGCCCTGTATCAATCCCCAAACTAATCCCACTGCCCCGCTCTCTCCCCATAGCCCTGTATCAATCCCGAAACTAATCCCACTGCCCCGCTCTCTCTATAGCCCTGTATCAATCTACAACTAATCCCACTGCCCCTCTCTCCCCATAGCCCTAGGTCGATCTCGAAACCAATCCCACTGCCCCCCTCCTGCTCCGTGCCCCCTTGCAGTTCCCGAGAGAGAGTCTCACCTTCATTGAGAACACCAGCGCAGCGATCCCAAGCGGTAGAAAGCAGAACATCATCGCGAAGATGGAACAGGCAAGATAATCCGGAACCGTCGGCGAGGCCTGCGAGGGGATGGCTAGCACCTGGACCTGAACAACGGAGGAGTCGGAGGAAGCCCTGGGGTCGGGACCACCCTCCCCGCTCCCCCGGGCCGAGCAGCCCTCCCCGTCCCACTGGGAGCCGAGGGCACGGCCGGGGCCCTTCTCCTGGCCGGGCGGCTGGGGGGCATTGGCGGGGCCGGGGGTCACCGTCTGATCCATGCCCTGAGGGCCGTCGCCAACTACCCCCACCCAAGCCCCCGCCACTGGGTGTCTGGGTGGTGTGCGGTTCCGCCTGCACCAGTCCTGCCCCGTGGCACAGCTCCGCGGCACTGAAGGGCGGCAGAGACGGAGTCACCGAGTAGCAGAGGAAAGCAAAGCAAACGTAACCTGTGTACACAGCACCTGAGCGGCCAGACACAGGCTCTCATTGTCAGCTGGATTCTGCCTCAAGATACAAGAGATGGCATTGTTCCCCTCTATCTGCGAACGCAATCGATTTTCGAGAGCCAGATTAAAGAGCTGGCCGCATTACAGCGCCGACTCTCAGTGGGGTATGAGTTCCACACACACTGACTCTCACTGGGGTACGGGTTCCACACACACTGACTCTCACTGGGGTACGGGTTCCACACACACTGACTCTCACTGGGGTACGGGTTCCACACACACTGACTCTCACTGGGGTACGGGTCCCACACACACTGACTCTCACTGGGGTACGGGTTCCACACACACTGACTCTCACTGGGGTACGGGTTCCACACACACTGACTCTCACTGGGGTACGGGTTCCACACACACTGACTCTCACTGGGGTACGGGTTCCACACACACTGACTCTCACTGGGGTACGGGTTCCAAACACACTGACTCTCACAGGGGTACGGGTTCCACACATATTGACTCTCACTGGGGTACGGGTTCCGCACACACTGACTCTCACTGGGGTACGGGTTCCACGCAAACTGACTCTCACTGGGGTACGGGTTCCACACACACTGACTCTCACTGGGGTATGGGTTCCACACACACTGACTCTCACTGGGGTATGGGTTCCACACACACTGACTCTCACTGGGGTACGGGTTCCACACACACTGACTCTCACTGGGGTACGGGTTCCACAAACTGATTCTCACTGGGGTACGGGTTGCACACACACTGACTCTCACTGGGGTACGGGTCCCACACACCCTGACTCTCACTGGGGTAGGGGTTCCACACACACTGACTCTCACTGGGGTACGGGTTCCACACACACTGGCTCTCACTGGGGTACGGGTTCCACACACACTGACTCTCACTGGGGTACGGGTTCCACACACACTGACTCTCACTGGGGTACGGGTTCCACACACACTGACTATCACTGGGGTATGGGTTCCACAGACACTGACTCTCACTGGGGTACGGGTGCCACAGACACTGACTCTCACTGGGATACGGGTTCCACACACACTGACTCTCACTGGGGTACGGGTTCCACACACACTGACTCTCACTGGGGTACAGGTCCACACACACTGACTCTCACTGTGGTACGGGTTCCACACACACTGATTCTCAGTGGGGTACGGGTCCCACACACACTGACCCTCACTAGGGTACGGGTTCCACAGACACTGACTCTCACTGGGGTACAGGTTCCACACACACTGACTCTCACTGGGGTACGGGTTCCACACACACTGACTCTCAATGGGGTACGGGTTCCACACACACTGACTCTCACTGGGGTACGGGGTCCACACACACTGAATCTCACTTGGGTATGGGTTCCACACACACTGACCCTCACTGGGGTACGGGTTCCACACACACTGACTCTCACTGGGGTACGGGTTCCACACACACTGACTCTCACTGGGGTACGGGTTCCACACACACTGACTCTCACTGGGGTACGGGTCCCACAGACAATGACTCTCACTGGGGTACGGGTTCCACACACACTGACTCTCACTGGGGTGCGGGTTCCACAGACACTGACTCTCACTGGGGTACGGGTTCCACACACACTGACTCTCACTGGGGTACGGGTTCCACAGACACTGACTCTCACTGGGGTACGGGTCCCACACACACTGACTCTCACTGGGGTACGGGTTCCACACACACTGACTCTCAGTGGGGTACAGGTTCCACACGCACTGACTCTCACTGGGGTACGGGTTCCACACGCTCTGACTCACACTGGGGTACGGATTCCACACACACTGACTCTCACTGGGGTACGGGTCCCACACACACTGACTCTCAATTGGGTATGGGTTCCACACACACTGACTCTCACTGGGGTACGGGTTCCACACACACTGACTCTCACTGGGGTACAGGTTCCACACACTGACTCTCACTGGGGTACGGGTTCCACAGACACTGGCACTCACTGGGGTACGGGTTCCACACACTCTGACTCTAACTGGGGTACGGGTACCACACATACTGGCTCTCACTGGGGTACGGGTTCCCCACACACTGAATCTCACGGGGGTACGGGTTCCACACACACTGACTCTCACTGGGGTACGGGTTCCACACACACTGACTCTCACTGGGGTACGGGTTCCACACACACTGACTCTCACTGGGGTACGGGTTCCACACACACTGACTCTCACTGGGGTACGGGTTCCACACACACTGACTCTCACTGGGGTACGGGTCCCACACACACTGACTCTCACTGGGGTACGGGTTCCACAAACACTGACTCTCACTGGGGTACGGGTTCCACACACACTGACTCTCACTGGGGTACGGGTTCCACACACACTGACTCTCACTGGGGTACGGGTTCCACACACACTGACTCTCACTGGGGTACGGGTTCCACACACACTGACTCTCACTGAGGTACGGATTCCACACACACTGACTCTCACTGGGGTACGGGTTCCACACACACTGACTCTCACTGGGGAACGGGTTCGACACACACTGACTCTCACTGGGGTACGGGTTCCACACACAATGACTCTCACTGGGGTACGGGTTCCACACACACTGACTCTCACTGGGGTACGGGTTCCACACACACTGACTCTCACTGGGGTACGGGTTCCACACACACTGACTCTCACTGGGGTACGGGTTCCACACACACTGACTCTCACTGGGGTACGGATTCCACACACACTGACTCTCACTGGGGTACGGGTTCCACACACACTGACTCTCACTGGGGAACGGGTTCGACACACACTGACTCTCACTGGGGTACGGCTCCCATACACACTGGCTCTCACTGGGGTACAGGTTCCACACACACTGACTCTCACTGGGGTACGGGTCCCACACACACTGACTCTCACTGGGGTACGGGTTCCACAGACACTGACTGTCACAGGGGTACGGGTTCCACACACACACTGACTCTCACGGGTGTACGGGATCCACACACACTGACTCTCACTGGGGTACGGGCTCCACACACACTGACTCTCACTGGGGTACGGGTTGCACACACACTGACTCTCACTGGGGTACGGGTTCCACACTCACTGACTCTCACTGGGGTACGGGCTCCACACACACTGACTCTCACTGGGGTACGGGTTGCACACACACTGACTCTCACTGGGGTACAGGTTCCACACACACTGACTCTCACTGGGGTACGGGCTCCACACACACTGACTCTCACTGGGGTACGGGTTGCACACACACTGACTCTCACTGGGGTACGGGTTCCACACTCACTGACTCTCACTGGGCTTCATGTTCCACACAGACTGACTCTCACTGGGTTACGGGTTCCACACACACTGACTCTCACTTGGGTACGGGTTCCACAGATACTGACTCTCACTGGGGTACGGGTCCCATACACACTGACTCACTGGGGTACTGGTTCCACACACACTGACTCTCACTGGGGAATGGGTTCCAAACACACTGACTCTCACTGGGGTACGGGTTCCACACACACTGACTCTCACTGGGGTACGGGTCCCATAAACACTGACTCTCACTGGGGTACGGGTTCCACACTCACTGACTCTCACTGGGGTTCGCGTTCCGCACACACTGACTCTCACTGGGGTACGGGTTCCACACACACTGACTCTCACTGGGGTACGGGTCCCACACACACTGGCTCTCACTGGGGTACGGGTTCCACACACACTGACTCTCAATGGGGTACGGATCTCACACACACTGACTCTCACTGGGGTACGGGTTCCACACACACTGACTCTCACTGGGGTACGGGTTCCACACACACTGAATCTAACTGGGGTACGGGTTCCACACACACTGACTCTCACTGGGGTACGGGTCCCACACACACTGACTCTCACTGGGGTACGGGTTCCACACACACTGAATCTCACTGGGGTACGGGTTCCACACACACTGACACTCACTGGGGTAGGGGTTCCACACACACTGACTCTCACTGGGGTACGGGTTCCACACACACTGACTCTCACTGGGGTACGGGTTCCACACACACTGACTCTCACTGCGGTACGGGTTCCACACACACTGACTCTCACTGGGGTACGGGTTCCACACACACTGACCCTCCCTGGTGTACGGGTTCCACACACACTGACTCTCACTGGGGTACGGGTTCCACACACACTGACTCTCACTGGGGTACGGGTTCCACACACACTGGCTCTCACTGGGGTACGGGTCCCACACGCACTGACTCTCATTGGGGTATGGGATCCACACACACTGACTCTCACTGGGGTACGGGTTCCACACACACTGACTCTCACTGGGGTATGGGTTCCACACACACTGACGCTCACTGGTGTACGGGTTCCACACACACTGACTCTCACTGGGGTACGGGTTCCACAGACACTGACTATCACTGGGGTACGGGTTCCACACACACTGATTCACTGGGGTACGGGTTCCACACACACTGACTCTCACTGGGGTACGGGTTCCACACACACTGACTCTCACTGGGGTACGGGTTCCACAGACACTGACTATCACTGGGGTACGGGTTCCACACAAACTGACTCTCACTGGGGTACGGGTTCCACACATACTGACTCTCACTGGGGTACGGGTTCCACACACACTGACTCTCACTGGGGTACGGGTTCCACACACACTGACTCTCACTGGGGTACGGGTTCCACACACACTGACTCTCACTGGGGTACGGGTTCCAAACACACTGACTCTCACTGGGGTATGGGTTCCACACACACTGAATCTCACTGGGGTACGGGTTCCACACACACTGACTCTCACAGGGGTACGGGTTCCACACATACTGACTCTCACTGGGGTACGGGTTCCGCACACACTGACTTTCACTGGGGTACAGGTCCACACACACTGACTCTCACTGGGGTACGGGTCCCACACACACTGACTCTCACTGGGGTACGGGTTCCACACACACTGACTCTCACTGGGGTACGGGTTCCACACACACTGACTCTCACTGGGGTACGAGTTCCACACACACTGACTCTCACTGCGGTATGGGTTCCACACACACTGACTCTCACTGGGGTACGGGTTCCACAGACACTGACTATCACTGGGGTACGGGTTACACACACACTGATTCACTGGGGTACGGGCTCCACACACACTGACTCTCACTGGGGTACGGGTTCCACACACACTGACTCTCACTGGGTTACGGGTTCCACAGACACTGACTATCACTGGGGTACGGGTTCCACACAAACTGACTCTCACTGGGGTACGGGTTCCACACATACTGACTCTCACTGGGGTACGGGTTCCACACACACTGACTCTCACTGGGGTACGGATTCCACACACACTGACTCTCACTGGGGTACGTGTTCCACACACACTGACTCTCACAGGGGTACGGGTTCCACACACACTGACTCTCACTGGGGTACGGGTTCCACACACACTGACTCTCACTGGGGTACGGGTTCCACACACACTGACTCTCACTGGGGGACAGGTCCACACACACTGACTCTCACTGGGGTACGGGTTCCACGCAAACTGACTCTCACTGGGGTACGGGTTCCACACACTGATTCTCACTGGGGTACGAGTTCCACACACACTGACTCTCACTGCGGTACGGGTTCCACACACACTGACTCTCACTGGGGTACGGGTCCCACACAACCTGACTCTCACTGGGGTAGGGGTTCCACACACACTGACTCTCACTGGGGTACGGGTTTTACACACACTGGCTCTCACTGGGGTACGGGTTCCACACACACTGACTCTCACTGGGGTACGGGTTCCACACACACTGACTCTCACTGGGGTACAGGTTCCACACACACTGACTCTCATTTGGGTACGGGTTCCACAGACACCGACTCTCACTGGGGTACGGGTCCCACACACACTGACTCTCACTGGGGTAGGGGTTCCACACACACTGACTCTCACTGGGGTACGGGTTTTACACACACTGGCTCTCACTGGGGTACGGGTTCCACACACACTGACTCTCACTGGGGTACGGGTTCCACACACACTGACTCTCACTGGGGTACAGGTTCCACACACACTGACTCTCATTTGGGTACGGGTTCCACAGACACCGACTCTCACTGGGGTACGGGTCCCACACACACTGACTCTCACTGGGGTAGGGGTTCCACACACACTGACTCTCACTGGGGTACGGGTTTTACACACACTGGCTCTCACTGGGGTACGGGTTCCACACACACTGACTCTCACTGGGGTACGGGTTCCACACACACTGACTCTCACTGGGGTATGGGTTCCACAGACACTGACTCTCACTGGGGTACGGGTGCCACAGACACTGACTCTCACTGGGATACGGGTTCCACACACACTGACTCTCACTGGGGTACGGGTTCCACACACACTGACTCTCACTGGGGTACAGGTCCACACGCACTGACTCTCACTGGGGTACGGGTTCCACACACACTGACTCTCAGTGGGGTACGGGTCCCACACACACTGACCCTCACTAGGGTACGGGTTCCACAGACACTGACTCTCACTGGGGTACAGGTTCCACACACACTGACTCTCACTGGGGTACGGGTTCCACACACACTGACTCTCAATGGGGTACGGGTTCCACACACACTGACTCTCACTAGGGTACGGGGTCCACACACACTGAATCTCACTTGGGTACGGGTTCCACACACACTGACCCTCACTGGGGTACGGGTTCCACACACACTGACTCTCACTGGGGTACGGGTTCCACACACACTGACTCTCAC
Source organism: Somniosus microcephalus (assembly GCF_052327205.1). Classification (NCBI taxonomy): domain Eukaryota; kingdom Metazoa; phylum Chordata; class Chondrichthyes; order Squaliformes; family Somniosidae; genus Somniosus; species Somniosus microcephalus. The sequence continues at coordinate 220,716,444 of NC_140998.1, read as the reverse complement.
TGGGGTACGGGTTCCACACACACTGACTCTCACTGGGGTACGGGTCCCACAGACAATGACTCTCACTGGGGTACGGGTTCCACACACACTGACTCTCACTGGGGTGCGGGTTCCACAGACACTGACTCTCACTGGGGTACGGGTTCCACACACACTGACTCTCACTGGGGTACGGGTTCCACAGACACTGACTCTCACTGGGGTACGGGTTCCACACACTCTGACTCTCACTGGGGTACGGGTCCCACACACACTGACTCTCACTGGGGTACGGGTTCCACACACACTGACTCTCAGTGGGGTACAGGTTCCACACACACTGACTCTCACTGGGGTACGGGTTCCACACACACTGACTCTCACTGGGGTACGGGTTCCACACACACTGACTCTCACTGGGGTACCGGTTCCACACGCTCTGACTCTCACTGGGGTACGGGTCCCACACACACTTACTCTCAATTGGGTATGGGTTCCACACACACTGACTCTCACTGGGGTACGGGTTCCACACACACTGATTCTCACTGGGGTACGGGTCCCACAGACACTGACTCTCACTGGGGTACGGGTTCCACAGACACTGACTCTCACTGGGGTACGGGTTCCACACACTCTGACTCTCACTGGGGTACGGTTCCCACACACACTGACTCTCACTGGGGTACGGGTTCCACACACACTGACTCTCAGTGGGGTACGGGTTCCACACACACTGACTCTCACTGGGGTACGGGTTCCACACTCACTGACTCTCACTGGGGTACGGGTTCCACACACACTGACTATCACTGGGGTACGGGTTCCACACTCACTGACTCTCACTGGGGTACGGGTTCCACACACACTGACTCTCACTGGGGTACGGGTTCCACACACACTGACTCTCACTGGGGTACGGGTTCCACACACACTGACTCTCACTGGGGTACGGGTTCCACACACACTGACTCTCACTGGGGTACGGGTTCCACACACACTGACTCTCACTGGGGTACCGGTTCCACACGCTCTGACTCTCACTGGGGTACGGGTCCCACACACACTGACTCTCAATTGGGTATGGGTTCCACACACACTGACTCTCACTGGGGTACGGGTTCCACACACACTGATTCTCACTGGGGTACGGGTCCCACAGACACTGACTCTCACTGGGGTACGGGTTCCACACACACTGACTCTCACTGGGGTACAGGTTCCACACACACTGACTCACACTGGGGTACGGGTTCCACAGACACTGGCACTCACTGGGGTACGGGTTCCACACACTCTGACTCTCACTGGGGTACGGGTCCCACACACACTGGCTCTCACTGGGGTACGGGTTCCCCACACACTGAATCTCACTGGGGTACGGGTTCCACACACACTGACTCTCACTGGGGTACGGGTTCCACACACACTGACTCTCACTGGGGTACGGGTTCCACACACACTGACTCTCACTGGGGTACGGGTTCCACACACACTGACTCTCACTGGGGTACGGGTTCCACACACACTGACTCTCACTGGGGTACGGGTCCCTCACACACTGACTCTCACTGGTGTACGGGTTCCACAAACACTGACTCTCACTGGGGTACGGGTTCCACACACACTGACTCTCACTGGGGTACGGGTTCCACACACATTGACTCTCACTGGGGTACGGGTTCCACACACACTGACTCTCACTGGGGTACGGGTTCCACACACACTGACTCTCACTGGGGTACGGGTTCCGCACACACTGACTCTCACTGGGGAACGGGTTCGACACACACTGACTCTCACTGGGGTACGGGTCCCATACACACTGACTCTCACTGGGGTACGGGTTCCACACACACTGACTCTCACTGGCTTCGGGTCCCACACACACTGACTCTCACTGGGGTACAGGTTCCACACACACTGACTCTCACTGGGGTACGGGTCCCATACACACTGACTCTCACTGGGGTACGGGTTCCACAGACACTGACTGTCACTGGGGTAGGGGTTCCACACACACACTGACTCTCACGGGTGTACGGGATCCACACACACTGACTCTCACTGGGGTACGGGTCCCATAAACACTGACGCTCACTGGGGTACGGGTTCCACACTCACTGACTCTCACTGGGGTTCATGTTCCACACAGACTGACTCTCACTGGGTTACGGGTTCCACACACACTGACTCTCACTTGGGTACGGGTTCCACAGATACTGACTCTCACTGGGGAACGGGTTCCACAGACACTGACTCTCACTGGGGTACGGGTCCCATACACACTGACTCACTGGGGTACTGGTTCCACACACACTGACTCTCACTGGGGAATGGGTTCCACACACACTGACTCTCACTGGGGTACGGGTCCCATAAACACTGACTCTCACTGGGGTACGGGTTCCACACTCACTGACTCTCACTGGGGTACGGGTTCCGCACACACTGACTCTCACTGGGGTACGGGTTCCACACACACTGACTCTCACTGGGGTACGGGTTCCACACACACTTACTCTCACTGGGGTACGGGTTCCGCACACACTGACTCTCACTGGGGAACGGGTTCGACACACACTGACTCTCACTGGGGTACGGGTCCCATACACACTGACTCTCACTGGGGTACGGGTTCCACACACACTGACTCTCACTGGCTTCGGGTCCCACACACACTGACTCTCACTGGGGTACAGGTTCCACACACACTGACTCTCACTGGGGTACGGGTCCCATACACACTGACTCTCACTGGGGTACGGGTTCCACAGACACTGACTGTCACTGGGGTAGGGGTTCCACACACACACTGACTCTCACGGGTGTACGGGATCCACACACACTGACTCTCACTGGGGTACGGGTCCCATAAACACTGACGCTCACTGGGGTACGGGTTCCACACTCACTGACTCTCACTGGGGTTCATGTTCCACACAGACTGACTCTCACTGGGTTACGGGTTCCACACACACTGACTCTCACTTGGGTACGGGTTCCACAGATACTGACTCTCACTGGGGAACGGGTTCCACAGACACTGACTCTCACTGGGGTACGGGTCCCATACACACTGACTCACTGGGGTACTGGTTCCACACACACTGACTCTCACTGGGGAATGGGTTCCACACACACTGACTCTCACTGGGGTACGGGTCCCATAAACACTGACTCTCACTGGGGTACGGGTTCCACACTCACTGACTCTCACTGGGGTACGGGTTCCGCACACACTGACTCTCACTGGGGTACGGGTTCCACACACACTGACTCTCACTGGGGTACGGGTCCCACACACACTGGCTCTCACTGGGGTACGTGTTCCGCACACACTGACTCTCACTGGGGTACGGGTTCCACACACACTGACTCTCACTGGGGTACGGGTCCCACACACACTGGCTCTCACTGGGGTACGGGTTCCACACACACTGACTCTCACTGGGGTACGGATCTCACACACACTGACTCTCACTGGGGTACGGGTTCCACACACACTGACTCTCACTGGGGTATGGGTTCCACACACACTGAATCTAACTGGGGTACGGGTTCCACACTGTGGTAAACCACTGTTTGTATTCCTGTTTGTCCTGTTTGTATTCCACTGTGTACATGCCTGGACATGCCTCGGCTGACTCCTCCCACAGGTCCTTGTATAAAGGTGACTGCTCCCCAGCCCTTGGTATCCTGGACCGGTCGACCACTCGAGGCAGACCTCCATTCTGTTGTTCATAAAAGCCTTTAGTTACTCGTCTAACTCTCAGTCTTTTATGAGTAATTGATAGCGCTTCAATTTTATTAACAACATTTTTATAATGGAGAAGATCCTCACACCAGCATGCCTGGACTTAGATCATCGGGAGGCGGACTCATCCACCAAGTTTACTCACTGGCTTAAGTGTTTCGAAAAATTCCTGACCGCCTCCGAAGCAATCAAATCGGACGAGGACAAACTGGATGTCCTGACCTCCAAAGTGAACCACCGAGTGTACTCGGTCATCCAAGACGCGACCTCGTACGCGGATGCTATCAAGCTCCTCAAGGACCAGTACACGCGCCCAGTGAACGAAGTGTACGCCAGGCACCTCCTGGGGAGTCGTAAGCAACAACCTGGGGAATCGACCGTGGAATACCTTCAGGCACTGTCTGTGCTTGGCCGGGCCTGTGGTTGTAAGGATGTAAAGGCCGCCGTGTACACAGAGGAACTTATCCGGGACGCTTTTGTAGCGGGCCACAGATCCAATTACACACGACAGCGACTGTTGGAGCAGAGTAACCTCGACCTCAACAAGGCCTCTGAACTCGCACTATCGTTGGATGCAGCCTACCAGGGCATGGATGCCTACTCCTCTGCACCGTGGACGCCGCGAGGAATGACAGCCTGGGACACGGTAGGACCGCCTCATAGCGCCGTGCCACCCCAGCCACACCCCAACAACGGCCCAACTACCGCAGCAGTGTCCCAAGGCCAGACAGCAGTGCCCCAAGGCCAGAAATGCTACTTCTGTGGCCAGGCAAAACAGCCCAGAGCGCGCTGCCCGGCGAAAAACGCGATCTGCTCGGGCTGCGGGAAGAAGGGACACTACGCTAGCGTCTGCAGGGCCAAAGCCACCCCGAACCCCAGCAGCGCCGCGTGTGGGCCATGCGGGCCGCCATTTTGGACCTCCCCGGCCGTGTGCGAATCACCGGTACAGCAGCCATTTTGGACGCCTCCAGCCACATGGGGATCATGGACGCCGCCATCTTGGATGACAGCCGGGACGCAGCAGGCCCCCGACACCGCCTCATCTGATACCCGCAGCGACACACCGACCCCTATGCTGGCATCCGTTACACTGGACCAAGCGAGACCGCACCAACTGGCCAGTTCCACAATGGACATTAAGGTAAATGGTCACGATACAATCTGCCTTTTTGACTCTGGGAGCACGGAGAGCTTCATCCACCCCGACACGGAGCGGCGTTGCTCTCTCCCAGTCCTGCCTGCGCAACAGCGGATTTCTATGGCCTCCGAGTCCCAGTCGGCGGACATCGGCGGCTACTGCGTGGTGACACTCGTAGTAGACGGGACCGTGTACGATCATTTTAAACTTCTGGTCCTGCCTGACCTCTGCGCTGCCGTCCTGCTGGGGTTAGATTTTCAGTGCCACCTTAAAAGTGTTACGATGGCGTACGGTGGACCCCTACCCCCACTCACAGTCCGCAGCCAGCAGCTTCCAAATTGCCCGCCGCGCACCAGGTGCAACCTCTCCACACTCAGAGTCACCCCCCCACCACTGTTTGCTAACCTCACCCCCGACTGTAAGCCCATCGCCACAAAGAGCAGGCGATACAGTGCCGGGGACAGGGTTTTCATTAAAACCGAAGTGGAGCGGCTCCTGAAAGAAGGGATTATTGAGGGCAGCACCAGCCCCTGGCGAGCCCAGGTTGTGGTCGTTAAGACCAGCGAGAAGCAGCGCCTGGTCATCGACTACAGCCAGACAATAAATCGCTACACCCTGCTGGACGCCTACCCACTCCCCCGTATAGCTGATATGGTCAACCAGATCGCGCAGTACCGCGTCTTCTCGACCATTGACCTGAAATCAGCGTACCACCAGCTCCCCATCCGCCCTGAGGACCGCCAGTACACTGCCTTTGAGGCAAACGGCCGCCTCTATCACTTCCTTAGGGTTCCCTTTGGCGTCACCAACGGGGTCTCCATCTTCCAAAGGGAGATGGACCGGATGGTAGATCAAAATGCGTTGCAGGCCACTTTCCCATATCTGGACAATGTGACCATCTGCGGCCGTGACTTGCAGGACCATGACGCAAACCTCGAAAAATTCCTCCGCACCGCCCAACTCCTAAACCTGACATATAACAAGGAGAAGTGCATATTCCGCACAAACCGCCTCGCCATCCTTGGCTGTGTTGTGGAACACGGAGTCATCGGCCCCGACCCCGACCGGATGCGTCCCCTTATGGAACTTCCACTGCCTCACTGCCTCAAGGCCCTGAAGAGGTGCCTAGGGTTTTTCTCCTATTACGCCCAGTGGGTCCCCTACTATGCGGACAAGGCCCGTCCGCTGATCAAGTCCACCTCTTTTCCCTTGACGGCAGAGGCCCGCTTAGCCTTCCACCGTATCAAGGAGGACATTGCCAAAGCCACCATGCACGCAATGGACGAATCCATCCCCTTCCAGGTGGAAAGCGACGCGTCCGACTTTGCCCTGGCCGCTACCCTCAATCAGGCGGGGAGACCCGTGGCCTTCTTTTCACGAACCCTCCAAGGCCCGGAGACCAGACACTCCGCTGTTGAGAAGGAGGCCCAGGCGATTGTGGAGGCTGTGCGTCATTGGAGGCACTACCTGGCCGGAAAACGATTTACCCTGCTCACTGACCAGCGTTCAGTTGCTTTTATGTTTAACAACAAGCAGAGGGGCAAAATCAAAAATGACAAGATCTTGAGGTGGAGAATCGAACTTTCCACCTACAACTACGAGATCTTGTACCGGCCCGGGAAGCTAAATGAACCCCCGGATGCGCTATCGCGTGGCACCTGCGCCAGCGCGCAGATCGATAGACTACGGGTCCTCCACAATGACCTCTGCCACCCGGGGGTCACCAGGTTCTTCCACCTCATCAAGGCCCGCAACCTGCCTTACTCTATTGAGGAGGTCAGGACCATGACCAGGAACTGCCAAGTCTGCGCTGAGTGCAAACCACACTTTTATAGACCAGACAGGGCCCACCTGATAAAAGCCACTCGCCCCTTCGAGCGCCTGAGCATTGATTTTAAAGGGCCTCTCCCCTCCTCCGACCGCAATGTGTACTTCCTCAATATTATTGATGAGTACTCCCGTTTCCCGTTCGCCATCCCCTGCCCGGACATGACCAGTGCCACGGTCATTAAATGTCTGAACAACCTCTTCACCCTGTTCGGCTTCCCCCGCTATATCCATAGCGACCGGGGCTCATCGTTTATGAGCGACGAACTCCGTCAGTACCTGCTAACTAGGGGTATTGCCACAAGCAGGACCACCAGTTACAACCCCCGGGGGAACGGACAGGTGGAAAGAGAAAATGCGACAGTTTGGAAGGCCGTCCTGCTAGCCTTAAAGTCTAGGGGCCTTCCAACCTCCCGCTGGCAGGATGTGCTCCCCGATGCGCTCCACTCTATTCGGTCACTGCTCTGCACTGCCACTAACGCCACCCCTCATGAGAAAATGTTTGTCTTCCCAAGGAAGTCCACATCAGGGACATCGCTACCGCCATGGCTGACGTCCCCAGGGCAGGTCCTACTGAGAAGACACGTGAGGACCCATAAAACGGACCCCCTGGTCGAGAGGGTCGACCTCCTCCACGCCAACCCCCAGTATGCTTACATCGCATACCCGGACGGGCGGGAGGACACAGTCTCCATAAGAGACCTTGCACCCTCGGGGACCACAGTAACCCACTACCCACTACCACCCCCCCCCACGATCCGATATCCAGCCCCAGCAGACGGCAGGCCTGGGCCCCGCGACCCGCTCGACATCTACGAGGACGACACGCCTGTGCCACAGCCTACGCTGGACTCGACGCCGGAAGCTTCACTACCCCTGCCGTCGCCACGCCGATCACAGCGGCAGACAAGACCTCCGGAGAGACTCCAATACACTAACTTTTAATACACTTCACCCCGCCGGACTCAATTTTAAACAAGGGGTGAATGTGGTAAACCACTGTTTGTATTCCTGTTTGTCCTGTTTGTATTCCACTGTGTACATGCCTGGACATGCCTCGGCTGACTCCTCCCACAGGTCCTAGTATAAAGGTGACTGCTCCCCAGCCCTTGGTATCCTGGACCGGTCGACCACTCGAGGCAGACCTCCATTCTGTTGTTAATAAAAGTCTTCAGTTACTCTTCTAACTCTCAGTCTTTTATGAGTAATTGATAGCGCATCACACACACACTGACTCTCACCGGGGTACGGGTCCCACACACACTGACTCTCACTGGGGTACGGGTTCCACACACACTGAATCTCACTGGGGTACGGGTTCCACACACACTGACACTCACTGGGGTAGGGGTTCCACACACACTGACTCTCACTGGGGTACGGGTTCCACACACACTGACTCTCACTGGGGTACGGGTCCCACACACACTGACTCTCACTGGGGTGCGGGTTCCACACACACTGACCCTCCCTGGGGTACGGGTTCCACACACACTGACTCTCACTGGGGTACGGGTTCCACACAAACTGACTCTCACTGGGGTACGGGTTCCACACACACTGGCTCTCACTGGGGTACGGGTCCCACACGCACTGACTCTCATTGGGGTACGGGATCCACACACACTGACTCCCACTGGGGTACGGGTTCCACACACACTGACTCTCACTGGGGTACGGGTTCCACACACACGGACTCTCACTGGGGTAAGGGTTCCACAGACACTGACTCTCACTGGGGTACGGCCTCCACACGCACTGACTCCCACTGCGGTACGGGTTCCACACACACGGACTCTCACTGGGGAACGGGATCGACACACACTGACTCTCACTGGGGTATGGGTCCCATATACACTGACTCTCACTGGCGTACGGGTTCCACACACACTGGCTCTCACTGGGGTACGGGATCCACACAAACTGACTCTCACTGGGTACGGGTCCCACACACACTGACTCTCACTGGGGTACAGGTTCCACACACACTGACTCTCACTGTGGTCCGGGTCCCATACACACTGACTCTCACTGGGGTACGGGCTCCACAGACACTGACTGTCACTGGGGAATGGGTTCCACACACACTGACTCTCACTGGGGTATGGGTCATATAAACACTGACTCTCACTGGGGTACGGGTTCCACACTCACTGACTCTCACTGGAGTACGGGTCCCACACACACCAACTCTCACTGGGGTACGGGTTCCACAGACACTGACTCTCACTGGGGTACGGGTTCCACACATACTGACTCTCACTGGGGTACGGGTTCCACACACACTGACTCTCACTGGGGTACGGGTTCCACACACACTGACTCTCACTGGTGTACGGGTCCCACACACACTGACTCTCACTGGGGTACAGGTTCCACACACACTGAATCTAACTGGGGTACGGGTTCCACACACACTGACTCTCACTGGGGTACGGGTTCCACACACACTGACTCTCACTGGGGAACGGGTTCCATACACAATGTCTCTCACTGGGGTACGGGTTCCACACACATTGACTCTCACTGGGGTACAGTTTCCACACACACTGACTCTCACTGGGGTACGGGTTCCACACACACTGACTCTCACTGGGGTAAGGGTTCCACACATACTGACTCTCACTAGGGTACGGGTTCCACACACACTGACTCTCACTGGGGTACGGGTTCCACACACACCGACTCTCACTGCGGTATGGGTCACACACACTGACTCTCGCTGGGATACGGTTTCCACACACACTGACTCCCACTGGGGTACGGGTTCCACACACACTGACTCCCACTGGGGTACGGGTTCCACACACACCGACTCTCACTGGGGTACAGGTTCCACACACACTGACTCTCACTGGGATACGGGTTCCACAGACGCTGACTCTCACTGGGGTACGGGTTCCAAACACACTGACTCTCACTGGGGTACGGATTCCACACACACTGACTCTCACTGGGGTACGGGTTCCACACACACTGACTCTCACCGGGGTACGGGTTCCACACACACTGACTCCCACTGGGGTACGGGTTCCACACACACTGACTCTCACTGGGGTACGGGTTCCACACACACTGACTCTCACTGGGGTACAGGTTCCACACACACTGACTCTCACTGGTGTACGGGATCCGCACACACTGACTCTCACTGGGGATTGGGTCCCACACACACTGACTCTCACTGGGGTACAGGTTCCACACACACTGACTCTCACTGGGGTATGGGTCCCACACACACTGAACCTCACCGGTGTACAGGTTCCACACACACTGACTCTCACTGGGGTATGGGTTCCACACACACTGACTCTCACTGGGGTACGGGTTCCACACACACTGACTCTCACTGGGGTACGGGTTCCACACACACTGACTCTCACTGGGGTGCGGGTTCCACACACACTGACTCTCACTGGGGTACGGGTTCCACACACACTGACTCTCACTGGGGTACGGGTTCCATACACACTGACTCTCACTGGGGTACGGGTTCCTCACACGCTGACTCTCACTGGGGTACGGGTTCCACACACACTGACTCTCACTGGGGTACGGCTTCCACACGCACTGACTCTCACTGGGGTATGGGTTCCACACACACTGACTCTTACTGGGTTACGGGTTCCACACACACTGACTCTCACTGGGGTACGCGTTCCACACACACTGACTCTCACTGTGGTAAGGGTTCCGCACACACTGACTCTCACTGGGGTACGCGTTCCACACACATTGACTCTCACTGGCGTACGGATTCCACACACACTAACTCTCACTGGGGTACGGGTTCCACACACACTGACTCTCACTGGGGTATGGGTTCCACACACACTGACTCTCACTGGGGTACGGGTTCCACACACACTGACTCTCACTGGGGTAAGGGTTCCACACACACTGACTCTCACTGGGGTACGGGTTCCACACACACTGACTCTCACTGGGGTACGGCTTCCACAGACACTGACACTCACTGGGGTATGGGTTCCACACACAATGACTCTCACTGGGGTACGGGTTCCACACACACTGACTCTCACTGGGGTACGGGTTCCACACACACTGGCTCTCACTGTGGTACGGGTCCCACACGCACTGACTCTCACTGGGGTACGGGTTCCACACACACTGACTCTCACTGGGGTACGGGTTCCACACACACTGACTCCCACTTCGGTACGGATTCCACACACACGGACTCTCACTGGGGTACGGCCTCCACACGCACTGACTCCCACTTCGGTACGGGTTCCACACACACGGACTCTCACTGGGGAACGGGATCGACACACACTGACTCTCACTGGGGTACGGATCCCATATACACTGACTCTCACTGGCGTACGGGTTCCACACACACTGGCTCTCACTGGGGTACGGGATCCACACACATTGACTCTCACTGGGTACGGGTCCCACACACACTGACTCTCACTGGGGTACAGGTTCCACACACACTGACTCTCACTGTGGTACGGGTCCCATACACACTGACTCTCACTGGGGTACGGGTTCCACACACACAGACTGTCACTGGGGTACGGGTTCCACACACACTGACTCTCACTGGGGTACGGGTCACACACATACTGACTCTCACTGGGGAATGGGATCCACACACACTGACTCTCACTGGGGTACGGGTCATATAAACACTGACTCTCACTGGGGTACGGGTTCCACACTCACTGACTCTCACTGGGGTACGGGTCCCACACACACCGACTCTCACTGGGGTACGGGTTCCACACACACTGACTCTCACTGGTGTACGGGTCCCACACACACTGACTCTCACTGGGGTACGGGTTCCACACACACTGAATCTAACTGTGGTACGGGTTCCACACACACTGACTCTCACTGGGGTACGGGTTCCAAACACACTGACTCTCACTGGGGTAAGGGTTCCACAGACACTGACTCTCACTGGGGTACGGCCTCCACACGCACTGACTCCCACTGCGGTACGGGTTCCACACACACGGACTCTCACTGGGGAACGGGATCGACACACACTGACTCTCACTGGGGTACGGGTCCCATATACACTGACTCTCACTGGCGTACGGGTTCCACACACACTGGCTCTCACTGGGGTACGGGATCCACACAAACTGAATCTCACTGGGTACGGGTCCCACACACACTGACTCTCACTGGGGTACAGGTTCCACACACACTGACTCTCACTGTGGTCCGGGTCCCATACACACTGACTCTCACTGGGGTACGGGCTCCACAGACACTGACTGTCACTGGGGAATGGGTTCCACACACACTGACTCTCACTGGGGTATGGGTCATATAAACACTGACTCTCACTGGGGTACGGGTTCCACACTCACTGACTCTCACTGGAGTACGGGTCCCACACACACCAACTCTCACTGGGGTACGGGTTCCACAGACACTGACTCTCACTGGGGTACGGGTTCCACACATACTGACTCTCACTGGGGTACGGGTTCCAAACACACTGACTCTCACTGGGGTACGGGTTCCACACACACTGACTCTCACTGGTGTACGGGTCCCACACACACTGACTCTCACTGGGGTACAGGTTCCACACACACTGAATCTAACTGGGGTACGGGTTCCACACACACTGACTCTCACTGGGGTACGGGTTCCACACACACTGACTCTCACTGGGGAACGGGTTCCATACACACTGACTCTCACTGGGGTACGGGTTCCACACACATTGACTCTCACTGGGGTACAGTTTCCACACACACTGACTCTCACTGGGGTACGGGTTCCACACACACTGACTCTCACTGGGGTAAGGGTTCCACACATACTGACTCTCACTAGGGTACGGGTTCCACACACACTGACTCTCACTGGGGTACGGGTTCCACACACACCGACTCTCACTGCGGTATGGGTCACACACACTGACTCTCGCTGGGATACGGTTTCCACACACACTGACTCCCACTGTGGTACGGGTTCCACACACACTGACTCCCACTGGGGTACGGGTTCCACACACACTGACTCTCACTGGGGTACGGGTTCCACACACACTGACTCTCACTGGGGTACGGGTTCCGCACACACTGACTCTCACTGGGGTACGGGTTCCACACACACCGACTCTCACTGGGGTACGGGTTCCACACACACTGACTCTCACTGGGGTACGGGTTCCACACACACTGACTCTCACTGGGGTACAGGTTCCACACACACTGACTCTCACTGGGGTACGGGTTCCACACACACTGACTCTCACCGGGGTACAGGTTCCACACACACTGACTCTCACTGGGATACGGGTTCCACAGACGCTGACTCTCACTGGGGTACGGGTTCCAAACACACTGACTCTCACTGGGGTACGGATTCCACACACACTGACTCTCACTGGGGTACGGGTTCCACACACACTGACTCTCACCGGGGTACGGGTTCCACACACACTGACTCCCACTGGGGTACGGGTTCCACACACACTGACTCTCACTGGGGTACGGGTTCCACACACACTGACTCTCACTGGGGTACAGGTTCCACACACACTGACTCTCACTGGGGTACGGGATCCGCACACACTGACTCTCACTGGGGATTGGGTCCCACACACACTGACTCTCACTGGGGTACGGGTTCCACACACACTGACTCTCACTGGGGTATGGGTCCCACACACACTGAACCTCACCGGTGTACAGGTTCCACACACACTGACTCTCACTGGGGTATGGGTTCCACACACACTGACTCTCACTGGGGTACGGGTTCCACACACACTGACTCTCACTGGGGTACGGGTTCCACACACACTGACTCTCACTGGGGTGCGGGTTCCACACACACTGACTCTCACTGGGGTACGGGTTCCACACACACTGACTCTCACTGGGGTACGGGTTCCATACACACTGACTCTCACTGGGGTACGGGTTCCTCACACGCTGACTCTCACTGGGGTACGGGTTCCACACACACTGACTCTCACTGGGGTACGGCTTCCACACGCACTGACTCTCACTGGGGTATGGGTTCCACACACACTGACTCTTACTGGGTTACGGGTTCCACACACACTGACTCTCACTGGGGTACGCGTTCCACACACACTGACTCTCACTGTGGTAAGGGTTCCGCACACACTGACTCTCACTGGGGTACGCGTTCCACACACATTGACTCTCACTGGCGTACGGATTCCACACACACTAACTCTCACTGGGGTACGGGTTCCACACACACTGACTCTCACTGGGGTATGGGTTCCACACACACTGACTCTCACTGGGGTACGGGTTCCACACACACTGAGTCTCACTGGGGTAAGGGTTCCACACACACTGACTCTCACTGGGGTACGGGTTCCACACACACTGACTCTCACTGGGGTACGGCTTCCACAGACACTGACACTCACTGGGGTATGGGTTCCACACACAATGACTCTCACTGGGGTACGGGTTCCACACACACTGACTCTCACTGGGGTACGGGTTCCACACACACTGGCTCTCACTGTGGTACGGGTCCCACACGCACTGACTCTCACTGGGGTACGGGTTCCACACACACTGACTCTCACTGGGGTACGGGTTCCACACACACTGACTCCCACTTCGGTACGGATTCCACACACACGGACTCTCACTGGGGTACGGCCTCCACACGCACTGACTCCCACTTCGGTACGGGTTCCACACACACGGACTCTCACTGGGGAACGGGATCGACACACACTGACTCTCACTGGGGTACGGATCCCATATACACTGACTCTCACTGGCGTACGGGTTCCACACACACTGGCTCTCACTGGGGTACGGGATCCACACACATTGACTCTCACTGGGTACGGGTCCCACACACACTGACTCTCACTGGGGTACAGGTTCCACACACACTGACTCTCACTGTGGTACGGGTCCCATACACACTGACTCTCACTGGGGTACGGGTTCCACACACACAGACTGTCACTGGGGTACGGGTTCCACACACACTGACTCTCACTGGGGTACGGGTCACACACATACTGACTCTCACTGGGGAATGGGTTCCACACACACTGACTCTCACTGGGGTACGGGTCATATAAACACTGACTCTCACTGGGGTACGGGTTCCACACTCACTGACTCTCACTGGGGTACGGGTCCCACACACACCGACTCTCACTGGGGTACGGGTTCCACACACACTGACTCTCACTGGTGTACGGGTCCCACACACACTGACTCTCACTGGGGTACGGGTTCCACACACACTGAATCTAACTGTGGTACGGGTTCCACACACACTGACTCTCACTGGGGTACGGGTTCCAAACACACTGACTCTCACTGGGGTAAGGGTTCCACAGACACTGACTCTCACTGGCGTACGGCCTCCACACGCACTGACTCCCACTGCGGTACGGGTTCCACACACACGGACTCTCACTGGGGAACGGGATCGACACACACTGACTCTCACTGGGGTACGGGTCCCATATACACTGACTCTCACTGGCGTACGGGTTCCACACACACTGGCTCTCACTGGGGTACGGGATCCACACAAACTGAATCTCACTGGGTACGGGTCCCACACACACTGACTCTCACTGGGGTACAGGTTCCACACACACTGACTCTCACTGTGGTCCGGGTCCCATACACACTGACTCTCACTGGGGTACGGGCTCCACAGACACTGACTGTCACTGGGGAATGGGTTCCACACACACTGACTCTCACTGGGGTATGGGTCATATAAACACTGACTCTCACTGGGGTACGGGTTCCACACTCACTGACTCTCACTGGAGTACGGGTCCCACACACACCAACTCTCACTGGGGTACGGGTTCCACAGACACTGACTCTCACTGGGGTACGGGTTCCACACATACTGACTCTCACTGGGGTACGGGTTCCACACACACTGACTCTCACTGGGGTACGGGTTCCACACACACTGACTCTCACTGGTGTACGGGTCCCACACACACTGACTCTCACTGGGGTACAGGTTCCACACACACTGAATCTAACTGGGGTACGGGTTCCACACACACTGACTCTCACTGGGGTACGGGTTCCACACACACTGACTCTCACTGGGGAACGGGTTCCATACACACTGACTCTCACTGGGGTACGGGTTCCACACACATTGACTCTCACTGGGGTACAGTTTCCACACACACTGACTCTCACTGGGGTACGGGTTCCACACACACTGACTCTCACTGGGGTAAGGGTTCCACACATACTGACTCTCACTAGGGTACGGGTTCCACACACACTGACTCTCACTGGGGTACGGGTTCCACACACACCGACTCTCACTGCGGTATGGGTCACACACACTGACTCTCGCTGGGATACGGTTTCCACACACACTGACTCCCACTGTGGTACGGGTTCCACACACACTGACTCCCACTGGGGTACGGGTTCAACACACACTGACTCTCACTGGGGTACGGGTTCCACACACACTGACTCTCACTGGGGTACGGGTTCCGCACACACTGACTCTCACTGGGGTACGGGTTCCACACACACCGACTCTCACTGGGGTACGGGTTCCACACACACTGACTCTCACTGGGGTACGGGTTCCACACACACTGACTCTCACTGGGGTACAGGTTCCACACACACTGACTCTCACTGGGGTACGGGTTCCACACACACTGACTCTCACCGGGGTACAGGTTCCACACACACTGACTCTCACTGGGATACGGGTTCCACAGACGCTGACTCTCACTGGGGTACGGGTTCCAAACACACTGACTCTCACTGGGGTACGGATTCCACACACACTGACTCTCACTGGGGTACGGGTTCCACACACACTGACTCTCACCGGGGTACGGGTTCCACACACACTGACTCCCACTGGGGTACGGGTTCCACACACACTGACTCTCACTGGGGTACGGGTTCCACACACACTGACTCTCACTGGGGTACAGGTTCCACACACACTGACTCTCACTGGGGTACGGGATCCGCACACACTGACTCTCACTGGGGATTGGGTCCCACACACACTGACTCTCACTGGGGTACAGGTTCCACACACACTGACTCTCACTGGGGTATGGGTCCCACACACACTGAACCTCACCGGTGTACAGGTTCCACACACACTGACTCTCACTGGGGTATGGGTTCCACACACACTGACTCTCACTGGGGTACGGGTTCCACACACACTGACTCTCACTGGGGTACGGGTTCCACACACACTGACTCTCACTGGGGTGCGGGTTCCACACACACTGACTCTCACTGGGGTACGGGTTCCACACACACTGACTCTCACTGGGGTACGGGTTCCATACACACTGACTCTCACTGGGGTACGGGTTCCTCACACGCTGACTCTCACTGGGGTACGGGTTCCACACACACTGACTCTCACTGGGGTACGGCTTCCACACGCACTGACTCTCACTGGGGTATGGGTTCCACACACACTGACTCTTACTGGGTTACGGGTTCCACACACACTGACTCTCACTGGGGTACGCGTTCCACACACACTGACTCTCACTGTGGTAAGGGTTCCGCACACACTGACTCTCACTGGGGTACGCGTTCCACACACATTGACTCTCACTGGCGTACGGATACCACACACACTAACTCTCACTGGGGTACGGGTTCCACACACACTGACTCTCACTGGGGTATGGGTTCCACACACACTGACTCTCACTGGGGTACGGGTTCCACACACACTGACTCTCACTGGGGTAAGGGTTCCACACACACTGACTCTCACTGGGGTACGGGTTCCACACACACTGACTCTCACTGGGGTACGGCTTCCACAGACACTGACACTCACTGGGGTATGGGTTCCACACACAATGACTCTCACTGGGGTACGGGTTCCACACACACTGACTCTCACTGGGGTACGGGTTCCACACACACTGGCTCTCACTGTGGTACGGGTCCCACACGCACTGACTCTCACTGGGGTACGGGTTCCACACACACTGACTCTCACTGGGGTACGGGTTCCACACACACTGACTCCCACTTCGGTACGGATTCCACACACACGGACTCTCACTGGGGTACGGCCTCCACACGCACTGACTCCCACTTCGGTACGGGTTCCACACACACGGACTCTCACTGGGGAACGGGATCGACACACACTGACTCTCACTGGGGTACGGATCCCATATACACTGACTCTCACTGGCGTACGGGTTCCACACACACTGGCTCTCACTGGGGTACGGGATCCACACACATTGACTCTCACTGGGTACGGGTCCCACACACACTGACTCTCACTGGGGTACAGGTTCCACACACACTGACTCTCACTGTGGTACGGGTCCCATACACACTGACTCTCACTGGGGTACGGGTTCCACACACACAGACTGTCACTGGGGTACGGGTTCCACACACACTGACTCTCACTGGGGTACGGGTCACACACATACTGACTCTCACTGGGGAATGGGTTCCACACACACTGACTCTCACTGGGGTACGGGTCATATAAACACTGACTCTCACTGGGGTACGGGTTCCACACTCACTGACTCTCACTGGGGTACGGGTCCCACACACACCGACTCTCACTGGGGTACGGGTTCCACACACACTGACTCTCACTGGTGTACGGGTTCCACACACACTGACTCTCACTGGGGTACGGGTTCCACACACACTGACTCTCACTGGGGAACGGGTTCCATACACACTGACTCTCACTGGGGTACCGGTTCCACACACATTGACTCTCACTGGGGTACAGGTTCCACACACACTGACTCTCACTGGGGTACGGGTTCCACACACACTGACTCTCACTGGGGTAAGGGTTCCACACACACCGACTCTCACTGGGGTACGGGTTCCACACACACTGACTCTCACTGGGGTACGGGTTCCACACACACTGACTCTCACTGTGGTACGGGTTCCACAGACACTGACTCTCACTGGGGTACAGGTTCTGCACAAACTGACTCTCACTGGGGTACAGGATCCGCACACACTGACTCTCACTGGGGTATGGGTCCCACACACACTGACTCTCACTGGGGTACAGGTTCCACACACACTGACTCTCATTGGGGTACGGATCCCATACACACTGACTCTCACTGGTGTACAGGTTCCACACACACTGAATCTCACTGGGGTACGGGATCCGCACACACTGACTCTCACTGGGGATTGGGTCCCACACACACTGACTCTCACTGGGGTACAGGTTCCACACACACTGACTCTCACTGGGGTATGGGTCCCATACACACTGACTCTCACTGGTGTACAAGTTCCACACACACTGACTCTCACTGGGGTAAGGGTTGCACACACACTGACTCTCACTGGGGTACGGGTTCCACACACACTGACTCTCACAGTGGTATGGATTCCACACACACTGACTCTCACTGGGGTACGGGTTCCACACACACTGACTCTCACTGGGGTACGGCTTCCACACACAGTGACTCTCACTGGGGTGCGGGTTCCACACACACTGTCTCTCAATGGGGTACGGGTTCCACACACACTGACTCTCACTGGGGTACGGGTTCCACACACACTGACTCTCTCTGGGGTACGGGTTCCACACACACTGACTCTCACTTGGGTACGGGTTCCACACACACTGACTCTCACTGGGGTACGGGTTCCACACACACTGACTCTCACTGGGGTACGGGTTCCACACACACTGACTCTCACTGGGGTACGGGTTCCACACACACTGACTCTCACTGGGGTACGGGTTCCTCACACGCTGACTCTCACTGGGGTACGGGTTCAACACACACTGACTCTCACTGGGGTGCGGCTTCCACACGCACTGACTCTCACTGGGGTACGGGTTCCACACACACTGACTCTCACTGGGTTACGGGTTCCACACACACTGACTCTCACTGGGGTACGGGTTCCACACACACTGACTCTCACTGGGGTACGGGTTCCACACACACTGTCTTTCACTGGGGTACGGGTTCCGCACACACTGACTCTCACTGGGGTACGCGTTCCACACACATTGACTCTCACTGGCGTACGGATTCCACACACACTAACTCTCACTGGGGTACGGGTTCCACACACACTGACTCTCACTGGGGTACGGGTTCCACACACACTGACTCTCACTGGGGTACGGGTTCCACACACACTGACTCTCACTGGGGTACGGGTTCCACACACACTGACTCTCACTGGGGTACGCGTTCCACACACATTGACTCTCACTGGCGTACGGATTCCACACACACTAACTCTCACTGGCGTATGGGTTCCACACACACTGACTCTCACTGGGGTACGGGTTCCACACACACTGACTCTCACTGGGGTACGGCTTCCACACACACTAACTCTCACTGGGGTGCGGGTTCCACACACACTAACTCTCACTGGGGTACGGGTTCCACACACTCTGACTCTCACTGGGGTACGGCTTCCACACACACTGACTCTCACTGGGGTGCGGGTTCCACACACACTGTCTCTCACTGGCGTATGGGTTCCACACACACTAACTCTCACTGGGGTACGGGTTCCACACACACTGACTCTCACTGGGGTACGGCTTCCACACACACTGACTCTCACTGGGGTGCGGGTTCCACACACACTGTCTCTCACTGGGGTACGGGTTCCACACACACTGACTCTCACTGGGGTACGGGTTCCACACACACTGACTCTCACTGGGGTACGGGTTCCACACACACTGACTCTCACTGGGGTACGGGTTCCACACACACTGACTCTCACTGGGGTACGGGTTCCACACACACTGACTCTCACTGGGGTACGGGTTCCACACACACTGACTCTCACTGGGGTACGGGTTCCACACACACTGACTCTCACTGGGGTACGCGTTCCACACACATTGACTCTCACTGGCGTACGGATTCCACACACACTAACTCTCACTGGCGTATGGGTTCCACACACACTGACTCTCACTGGGGTACGGGTTCCACACACACTGACTCTCACTGGGGTACGGCTTCCACACACACTAACTCTCACTGGGGTGCGGGTTCCACACACACTAACTCTCACTGGGGTACGGGTTCCACACACTCTGACTCTCACTGGGGTACGGCTTCCACACACACTGACTCTCACTGGGGTGCGGGTTCCACACACACTGTCTCTCACTGGCGTATGGGTTCCACACACACTAACTCTCACTGGGGTACGGGTTCCACACACACTGACTCTCACTGGGGTACGGCTTCCACACACACTGACTCTCACTGGGGTGCGGGTTCCACACACACTGTCTCTCACTGGGGTACGGGTTCCACACACACTGACTCTCCCTGGGGTACGGGTTCCACACACACTGACTCTCACTGGGGTACGGGTTCCACACACACTGACTCTCACTGGGGTACGGGTTCCACACACACTGACTCTCACTGGGGTACGGGTTCCACACACACTGACTCTCACTGGGGTACGGGTTCCACACACACTGACTCTCACTGGGGTACGGGTTCCTCACACGCTGACTCTCACTGGGGTACGGGTTCCACACACACTGACTCTCACTGGGGTACGGGTTCCACACACACTGACTCTCACTGGGGTACGGGTTCCACACACACTGACTCTCACTGGGGTACGGGTTCCACACACACTGACTCTCACTGGGGTACGGCTTCCACACGCACTGACTCTCACTGGGGTACGGGTTCCGCACACACTGACTCTCACTGGGGTACGCGTTCCACACACATTGACTCTCACTGGCGTACGGATTCCACACACACTAACTCTCACTGGGGTACGGGTTCCACACACACTGACTCTCACTGGCGTATGGGTTCCACACACACTGACTCTCACTGGGGTACGGGTTCCACACACACTGACTCTCACTGGGGTACGGGTTCCACACACACTGACTCTCACTGGGGTACGGGTTCCACACACTGACTCTCACTGGGGTAAGGGTTCCACACACACTGACTCTCACTGGGGTACGGGTTCCACACACACTGACTCTCACTGGGGTACGGGTTCCACAGACACTGACACTCACTGGGGTATGGGTTCCACACACACTGACTCTCACTGGGGTACGGGTTCCACACACACTGACTCTCATGGGGTATGGGTTCCACACACAATACAATAATAATACAATACAAATCGCTTTATTGGCATGATAAGGTACATCTTATGTTGCCAAAGCATCAAAATACATTTATGGTTGAACACATAAACGCGGTTCCATTCATACAGTGTATAAACAGGTATATCCCTGAGTTTATAAATATATTTTCACCTTGTTTATATATACTCTTGTCTTAGTTTACTGGTTGTCCCTCTGTTCATGGCAAGCTGTAACATAGTGTGCCGCCAGTGTTACACAGCTTCTCTCCTCCCCCAGTAGGAATGGGAGTTTTTGGTTGTCAGTCAGATTTCTGAATTCAGGGCATATTTGTGAGAATTTTTGATAGAAATTCTCTCTGATGCCCTGATATTTTCCACAGGCTGTGAGGAAGTGCATCTCTGTCTCAACTACTCCCTGACTGCAGTGAGAGCATATCCTGTCTTCTCTTGGCAGCCTGGTCTGCCTGTGTCTGCCTTTTTCGATCGCTAGGCTATGTTCGCTAAGTCTGTACCTTGTCAAGGTTCTTCTCAGTTTGTTATCCTTTACCATGGTCAGGTAATCAGCTATGTTGTATTGTCTGTTTAGGGCCAAGTAGCAATTGAGTTTGCTTTGGGTTTTTGTTGTTTCTGCCCAATATGACAGATATTTTTCCTTTTGCTTAGCGACGATTGTGTTGGGTCGAATTCTTTGTGTTACCCTGTCACTGTCCTGGGACTGGTTATTGTTAGTATTGCTATTAGTTACTTTATTGAGTCCCAGGACTAGTTGACTGAGGGTATTCTTCTTTATGGTCAGCTCTTGGCATTTCAGGGCGTGGTAGTGATAGCATTGGGGGTTGCTCATTTGTAGGTGATTCCAAAATTTGGTGGCTCTTTTTTGGATAGTGATTATTAATGGGTATTGGCCTAGTTCCGCCCTGCATGCGTTGTTTACTGTTTTCCTTTGAGTCCGGAGGATACTTTTACAGAATTCCGCATGTAGGATCTCAATTGGGTGTTTGTCCCATTTTGCAAAATCTTGTTGTGTTCGTGGTCCCCAGACCTCACTGCCATAGAGTGCAATTGGTTCAATTACTGATTTGAAAATTTTGAGCCAAATGCTAATTGGGATTTCTATTTGGATTGATTTTTTGATGGCATAGAAAGCCCTTCTTGCTTTCTCTTTCAGTTCATTCACAGCCAGTTTGAAGTTTCCCGTAGAACTGATTTTTAAGCCCAAGTATGTGTAGTGAGTGGTTTGTTCAATTTTGGTTGTTCCTACTGTGAAATTTATTGTGGGTCCATGTTGTTTGGATCTTTGCTGGAACACAAGGACTTTGGTTTTTTGGGGATTTATTGTCAGGGCCCAAGTCTGGCAGTACGACTCCAGCAGGTCCAGGTTCTGCTGTAGACCCTCCTTAGTTGGTGACAGCAGAACCAGGTCGTCGGCATAGAGGAGGAATTTAACCTTGGATTCATATAGGGTGAGGCCGGGTGCTGTAGATTGTTCAAGTAGTTTTGCCAATCCATTAATGTAAATATTAAAGAGTGTCGGTGAGATTGGCGAGCCCTGCGTCACCCCCCGCCCCTGTGGGAAGTATTTTGTTTGTTTGTCTCCAATTTTAACTGCACATTTATTGTTTGTATACATTGATTTAATTACATCATATGTTTTACCTCCTACCCCGCTTTCGATAAGTTTCAGGAATAAACCGTCATGCCAGATGGAGTCGAAAGCCTTCTGGAAATCTACAAAGCATGCGTAGATTTTGCTTTTGTTATGGTGAACGTGTTTGTCAATTAGGGTCTGTAGGGTGAAGATATGATCGGATGTTCTATAGTTTGGCAGGAATCCAATTTGGCTTTTACTCAAGACATTGTGCTCTTCAAGGAAGTTTATAAGTCTTTTGTTTATGATGCTACAGAATACCTTCCCCAGGTTACTGTTTACACAGATGCCTCGATAGTTGTTTGGGTCGATTTTGTCCCCACTTTTGTATATGGGTGTTATGAGTCCTTTGTTCCAGATGTCAGGGAAATAACCGACACTCAGAACCAAGTTGAAGAGTTTTAGGATAGCCAGTTTCAGTTTGTCGTCTGCGTGTTTAATCATCTCGTTTAGTATGCCGTCTGTCCCGCAAGCTTTTCCTGGTCGCAGGTCCTTGAGTTTTTCAAGAAGTTCTTTTTCTGTTATTATGGCGTCTAGCGGGTTTTGGTTATCTTTTATGGCCATTTCAAGCTTTTCCAGTTTTTTGCATATTTGGTGTTGCTCTGGTCCTAGTGTGTTTTTCTGGTATAATTTTTCAAAGTGGTTTACCCATTTTGAATGGACAAATCGTCGTGTTGTTTTTTGTGTAGTGTTTTCAAGTTGTCCCAGAAACAATTCGACTCAATGGATTCCTCCATGGAGCTGAGTGTATTCTTAATAAATTGCTCTTTTTTGGTCCTGAGTGTGTTTCTGTATTGTGTTAGCGTCTGACAATAAGTAAGGCGTAATTCCTCGTTTTCTGGATGTCTGTGTTTTTGGTTTGATAGTTTTCTAAGTTTTTTCCTCATGTTATGGCAATCATGGTCAAACCATTTTTCATAGTTTTTTGTTTTGGGTTTGTTCTTGCGAGCTTTCAAGTTTGCATTTGTTGCCAAATTATCAAAAATATTGTTTAGTTTACTAACTGCCCGGTTTACGCCTTCTTTATTGTGAGTGTATATGTTATCCAGAAAGGTGTCTAAGAGAGCTTGAGTTGATGCATTGCTAATTGTTTTCTGGTATTTTTCCGTGTCGTTTTTGGCCCATCTGTACGATTTTTTGGTGTTGTACAGTTTACTGGGTTGTGTTTCTATGTTGTTTGTTTCTGTCTTTTTGAGAAACATAGTAATTTGACTGTGATCTGACAGTGTTGTTTGTGGTTTGACTTTGAATGCTCTGAAAGAGGATGGGTCCAAGTCTGTAATCATATAGTCTACTGTGCTGCAGCCAAGAGGTGAGCAGTAGGTCGATCTTCCTAGGAGGTCTCCTATGAACCTACCATTGACAATGTACAGACCCAGGTTTCGACAGAGCTGTAGTAGCTGTTTACCGTTGGTATTTGACTGCTTGTCGCAGTTATGCCTGTATGGAAGGGAAGGGATGTCAAAGTGGTTATTCCCGAATACGTAATTGTTTCCCTGATTATTGGTGAAGTCTGGTTCTTCGCCCGTTCTTGAATTGAGGTCCCCACAGATCAACACGTTCCCCTGGGCCTGGTATTGGATAATTTCCCCCTCCATGTTGGAGAAGGTGTCCTCTTTGTAGTACGGGGAATCGATTGGAGGGATATAAAGTGCGCAAATGTAAACATCTTGGGTGTTTGAGATAATCTCCCTCTCAAGTTTGAGCCACATATGGTTTTCGCCCTTTTTTATAAATTTGATGTAATTCTTAAGTTCTGTTTTAAACCAGATCAGTATGCCTCCGGAGTCTCTGCCTTGGGTTACACTTGGTAATTTATTGGAGGGGACCACTAGCTCAGTGTACCCTTGGGGACAGCCGGTGTGTCCTTTTCCTTTATACCAAGTTTCCTGTAAAATGATAATATCTAGATCTTTAGTTTCCTCTATGAACTCTGGGGTCCTACTCTTCACTTCTCGCAGTGAAGAGCGTAGACCTTGGATATTCCAGGTCGAAATATATAAGGATTTCATGTTAAGTTTTATCTTTTTCTATGATAGGTTAAAGAGTGGTACGTGTTTGTCGTGTCTAAGTGTGGGGAAAAAAAAGATCACCCCAGTTGTCTACAAAAGTTAATACAATTTGGTTACAGTTCTTTCTATTAATTAGTCCTTGATCCATAAGGCGGAAGTAGATGCTGCTGCACATCTGCTCATTGTCTCTTAATGGATTGTTTCTGTTTGAGGTATTGCGTACGTCCTGTGACTCTCACTGGGGTACGGGTTCCACACACACTGACTCTCACTGGGGTACGGGTTCCACACACACTGACTCTCACTGGGGTACGGGTTCCACACACACTGACTCTCACTGGGGTACGGGTTCCACACACACTGACTCTCACTGGGGTACGGGTTCCTCACACACTGACTCTCACTGGGGTACGGGTTCAACACACACTGACTCTCACTGGGGTACAGGTTCCACACACACTGACTCTCACTGGGGTACGGGTTCCACACACACTGACTCTCACTGGGGTACGGGTTCCACACACACTGACTCTCACTGGGGTACGGGTTCCACACACACTGACTCTCACTGGGGTACGGGTTCCACACACACTGACTCTCACTGGGGTACGGGTTCCACACACACTGACTCTCACTGGGGTACGGGTTCCACACACACTGACTCTCACTGGGGTACGGGTCCCACACACACTGACTCTCACTGGGGTACGGGTTCCACACACACTGACTCTCACTGGGGTACGGGTTCCACACACACTGACTCTCACTGGGGTACGGGTTCCACACACACTGACTCTCACTGGGGTACGGGTTCCACACACACTGACTCTCACTGGGGTACGGGTTCCACACACACTGACTCTCACTGGGGTACGGGTTCCACACACACTGACTCTCACTGGGGTACGGGTTCCATACACACTGACTCTCACTGGGGTACGGGTCCCACACGCACTGACTCTCACTGGGGTACGGGTCCCACACGCACTGACTCTCACTGGGGTACGGGTTCCACACACACTGACTCTCACTGGGGTACGGGTTCCACACACACTGACTCTCACTGGGGTACAGGTTCCACACACACTGACTCTCACTGGGGTACGGGTTCCACACACACTGACTCTCACTGGGGTACGGGGTCCACACGCACTGACTCTCACTGGGGTACGGGTTCCACACACACTGACTCTCACTGGGGTACGGGTTCCACACACACTGACTCTCACTGGGGTACGGGTCCCACACGCACAGACTCTCACTGGGGTACGGGTCCCACACGCACTGACTCTCACTGGGGTACGGGTTCCACACACACGGACTCTCACTGGGGTACGGGTTCCACACACACTGACTCTCACTGGGGTACGGGTTCCACACACACTGACTCTCACTGGGGTACGGGTTCCACACACACTGACTCTCACTGGGGTACGGGTCCCACACGCACTGACTCTCACTGGGGTACGGGTTCCACACACACAGACTCTCACTGGGGTACGGGTTCCACACACACGGACTCTCACTGGGGTAAGGGTTCCACAAACACTGACTCTCACTGGGGTACGGCCTCCACACGCACTGACTCCCACTGCGGTACGGGTTCCACACACACGGACTCTCACTGGGGAACGGGATCGACACACACTGACTCTCACTGGGGTACGGGTCCCATAAACACTGACTCTCACTGGCGTACGGGTTCCACACACACTGGCTCTCACTGGGGTACGGGATCCACACACACTGACTCTCACTGGGGTACGGGTTCCACAGACACTGACTGTCACTGGGGTACGGGTTCCACACACACTGACTCTCACTGGGGTACGGGTCACACACATACTGACTCTCACTGGGGAATGGGTTCCACACACACTGACTCTCACTGGGGTACGGGTCAGAAACACTGACTCTCACTGGGGTACGGGTTCCACACTCACTGACTCTCACTGGGGTACGGGTCCCACACACACCGACTCTCACTGGGGTACGGGTTCCACAGACACTGAATCTCACTGGGGAACGGGTTCCACACACACTGACTCTCACTAGGGTACGGGTTCCACACACACTGCCTCTCACTGGAGTACGGGTTCCACACACACTGACTCTCACTGGTGTACGGGTCCCACACACACTGACTCTCACTGGGGTACGGGTTCCACACACACTGAATCTAACTGGGGTAAGTGTTCCACACACACTGACTCTCACTGTGGTACGGGTTCCACAGACACTGACTCTCACTGGGGTGCAGGTTCCGCACAAACTGACTGTCACTGGGGTACAGGATCAGCACACACTGACTCTCACTGGGGATCGGGTCCCACACACACTGACTCTCACTGGGGTACAGGTTCCACACACACTGACTCTCACTGGGGTACGGGATCCGCACACACTGACTCTCACTGGGGATGGGGTCCCACACACACTGACTCTCACTGGGGTACAGGTTCCACACACACTGAATCTCACTGGGGTATGGGTCCCACACACACTGACTCTCACTGGTGTACAGGTTCCACACACACTGACTCTCACTGGGGTATGGGTTCCACACACACTGACTCTCACTGGGGTACGGGTTCCACACACACTGACTCTCACTGGGGTACGGGTTCCACACACACTGACTCTCACTGGGGTGCGGGTTCCACACACACTGACTCTCACTGGGGTACGGGTTCCACAAACACTGACTCTCAATGGGGTACGGGTTCCACACACACTGACTCTCACTGGGGTATGGGTTCCACACACACTGACTCTCACTGGGGTACGGGTTCCACACACACTGACTCTCACTGGGGTACAGGTTCCTCACACGCTGACTCTCACTGGGGTACGGGTTCCACACACACTGACTCTCACTGGGGTACGGCTTCCACACGCACTGACTCTCACTGGGGTATGGGTTCCACACACACTGACTCTTACTGGGTTACGGGTTCCGCACACACTGACTCTCACTGGGGTACGCGTTCCACACACACTGACTCTCACTGTGGTACGGGTTCCGCACACACTGACTCTCACTGGGGTACGCGTTCCACACTCATTGACTCTCACTGGCGTACGGATTCCACACACACTAACTCTCACTGGGGTACGGGTTCCACACACACTGACTCTCACTGGGGTATGGGTTCCACACACACTGACTCTCACTGGGGTACGGGTTCCACACACACTGATTCTCACTGGGGTAAGGGTTCCACACACACTGACTCTCACTGGGGTACGGGTTCCACACACACTGACTCTCACTGGGGTACGGGTTCCACAGACACTGACACTCACTGGGGTATGGGTTCCACACACAATGACTCTCACTGGGGTACGGGTTCCACACACACTGACTCTCACTGGGGTACGGGTTCCACACACACTGGCTCTCACTGGGGTACGGGTCCCACACACACTGACTCTCACTGGGGTACGGGTTCCACACACACTGACTCTCACTGGGGTACGGGTTCCACACACACTGACTCCCACTTCGGTACGGGTTCCACACACACTGACTCTCACTGGGGTACGGCCTCCACACGCACTGACTCCCACTTCGGTACGGGTTCCACACACACGGACTCTCACTGGGGAACGGGATCGACACACACTGACTCTCACTGGGGTACGGATCCCATATACACTGACTCTCACTGGCGTACGGGTTCCACACACACTGGCTCTCACTGGGGTACGGGATCCACACACACTGACTCTCACTGGGTACGGGTCCCACACACACTGACTCTCACTGGGGTACAGGTTCCACACACACTGACTCTCACTGTGGTACGGGTCCCATACACACTGACTCTCACTGGGGTACGGGTTCCACAGACACTGACTGTCACTGGGGTACGGGTTCCACACACACTGACTCTCACTGGGGTACGGGTCACACACATACTGACTCTCACTGGGGAATGGGTTCCACACACACTGACTCTCACTGGGGTACGGGTCATATAAACACTGACTCTCACTGGGGTACGGGTTCCACACTCACTGACTCTCACTGGGGTACGGGTCCCACACACACCGACTCTCACTGGGGTACGGGTTCCACACACACTGACTCTCACTGGTGTACGGGTCCCACACAAACTGACTCTCACTGGGGTACGGGTTCCACACACACTGAATCTAACTGTGGTACGGGTTCCACACACACTGACTCTCACTGGGGTACGGGTTCCACACACACTGACTCTCACTGGGGAACGGGTTCCATACACACTGACTCTCACTGGGGTACCGGTTCCACACACATTGACTCTCACTGGGGTACAGGTTCCACACACACTGACTCTCACTGGGGTACGGGTTCCACACACACTGACTCTCACTGGGGTAAGGGTTCCACACACACTGACTCTCACTGGGGTACGGGTTCCACACACACTGACTCTCACTGGGGTATGGGTTCCACACACACTGACTCTCACTGTGGTACGGGTTCCACAGACACTGACTCTCACTGGGGTACAGGTTGTGCACAAACTGACTCTCACTGGGGTATGGGTTCCACACACACTGACTCTCACTGGGGTATGGGTCCCACACACACTGACTCTCACTGGGGTACAGGTTCCACACACACTGACTCTCATTGGGGTACGGATCCCATACACACTGACTCTCACTGGTGTACAGGTTCCACACACACTGAATCTCACTGGGGTACGGGATCCGCACACACTGACTCTCACTGGGGATTGGGTCCCACACACACTGACTCTCACTGGGGTACAGGTTCCACACACACTGACTCTCACTCGGGTATGGGTCCCATACACACTGACTCTCACTGGTGTACAGGTTCCACACACACTGACTCTCACTGGGGTACGGGTTGCACACACACTGACTCTCACTGGGGTACGGGTTCCACACACACTGACTCTCACAGTGGTATGGGTTCCACACACACTGAATCTCACTGGGGTACGGGTTCCACACACACTGACTCTCACTGGGGTACGGCTTCCACACACAGTGACTCTCACTGGGGTGCGGGTTCCACACACACTGTCTCTCAATGGGGTACGGGTTCCACACACACTGACTCTCACTGGGTTACGGGTTCCACACACACTGACTCTCACTGGGGTACGCGTTCCACACACACTGACTCTCACTGGGGTACGGGTTCCGCACACACTGACTCTCACTGGGGTACGCGTTCCACACACATTGACTCTCACTGGCGTACGGATTCCACACACACTAACTCTCACTGGGGTACGGGTTCCACACACACTGACTCTCACTGGCGTATGGGTTCCACACACACTGACTCTCACTGGGGTACGGGTTCCACACACACTGACTCTCACTGGGGTAAGGGTTCCACACACACTGACTCTCACTGGGGTACGGGTTCCACACACACTGACTCTCACTGGGGTACGGGTTCCACACACACTGACTCTCACTGGGGTAAGTGTTCCACACACACTGACTCTCACTGGGGTACGCGTTCCACACACATTGACTCTCACTGGCGTACGGATTCCACACACACTAACTCTCACTGGGGTACGGGTTCCACACACACTGACTCTCACTGGCGTACGGGTTCCACACACACTGGCTCTCACTGGGGTACGGGATCCACACACACTGACTCTCACTGGGGTACAGGTTCCACACACACTGACTCTCACTGTGGTACGGGTCCCATACACACAGACTCTCACTGGGGTACGGGTTCCACAGACACTGACTGTCACTGGGGTACGGGTTCCACACACACTGACTCTCACTGGGGTACGGGTCACACACATACTGACTCTCACTGGGGAATGGGTTCCACACACACTGACTCTCACTGGGGTACGGGTCATATAAACACTGACTCTCACTGGGGTACGGGTTCCACACTCACTGACTCTCACTGGGGTATGGGTCCCACACACACCGACTCTAACTGGGGTACGGGTTCCACACACACTGACTCTCACTGGGGTACGGGTTCCACACACACTGACTCTCACTGGGGTACGGGTTCCACACACACTGACTCTCACTGGGGTACGGCTTCCACACACACTGACTCTCACTGGGGTACGGGTTCCACACACACTGCCTCTCACTGGGGTACGGGTTCCACACACACTGACTCTCACTGGGGTACGGGTTCCACCCACACTGACTCTCACTGGGGTACGGGTTCCACACACACTGACTCTCACTGGGGTACGGGTTCCACACACACTGACTCTCACTGGGGTACGGGTTCCACACACACTGACTCTCACTGGGGTACGGGTTCCACACACACTGACTCTCACTGGGGTAAGTGTTCCACACACACTGACTCTCACTGGGGTACGGGTTCCACACACACTGACTCTCACTGGGGTACGGGTTCCACACACACTGACTCTCACTGGGGTAAGTGTTCCACACACACTGACTCTCACTGGGGTACGGGTTCCACACACACTGACTCTCACTGGGGTACAGGTTCCGCACAAACTGACTGTCACTGGGGTACAGGATCTGCACACACTGACTCTCACTGGGGATTGGGTCCCACACACACTGACTCTCACTGGGGTACAGGTTCCACACACACTGACTCTCACTGGGGTACGGGATCCGCACACACTGACTCTCACTGGGGATTGGGTCCCACACACACAGACTCTCACTGGGGTACAGGTTCCACACACACTGACTCTCACTGGGGTATGGGTCCCACACACACTGTCTCTCACTGGTGTAAAGGTTCCACACACACTGACTCTCACTGGGGTATGGGTTCCACACACACTGACTCTCACTGGGGTACGGGTTCCACACACACTGACTCTCACTGGGGTTCGGGTTCCACACACACTGGCTCTCACTGGGGTGCGGGTTCCACACACACTGACTCTCACTGGGGTACGGGTTCCACACACACTGACTCTCACTGGGGTACGGGTTCCACACACACTGACTCTCACTGGGGTTTGGGTTCCACACACACTGACTCTCACTGGGGTACGGGTTCCACACACACTGACTCTCACTGGGGTACGGGTTCCACACACACTGACTCTCACTGGGGTACGGGTTCCACACACACTGACTCTCACTGGGGTACGGGTTCCTCACACGCTGACTCTCACTGGGGTACGGGTTCCACACACACTGACTCTCACTGGGGTACGGCTTCCACACGCACTGACTCTCACTGGGCTACGGGTTGCACACACACTGACTCTTACTGGGTTACGGGTTCCACACACACTGACTCTCACTGGGGTACGCGTTCCACACACACTGACTCTCACTGGGGTACGGGTTCCGCACACACTGACTCTCACTGGGGTACGCGTTCCACACACATTGACCCTCACTGGCGTACGGATTCCACACACACTAACTCTCACTGGGGTACGGGTTCCACACACACTGACTCTCACTGGGGTATGGGTTCCACACACACTGACTCTCACTGGGGTACGGGTTCTACACACACTGACTCTCACTGGGGTAAGGGTTCCACACACACTGACTCTCACTGGGGTACGGGTTCCACACACACTGACTCTCACTGGGGTACGGGTTCCACACACACTGGCTCTCACTGGGGTACGGGTCCCACACGCACTGACTCTCACTGGGGTACGGGTTCCACACACACTGACTCTCACTGGGGTACGGGTTCCACACACACTGACTCTCACTGGGGTACGGCCTCCACACGCACTGACTCCCACTTCGGTACGGGTTCCACACACACGGACTCTCACTGGGGAACGGGATCGACACACACTGACTCTCACTGGGGTACGGATCCCATATACACTGACTCTCACTGGCGTACGGGTTCCACACACACTGGCTCTCACTGGGGTACGGGATCCACACACACTGACTCTCACTGGGTACGGGTTCCACACACACTGACTCTCACTGGGGTACAGGTTCCACACACACTGACTCTCACTGTGGTACGGGTCCCATACACACAGACTCTCACTGGGGTACGGGTTCCACAGACACTGACTGTCACTGGGGTACGGGTTCCACACACACTGACTCTCACTGGGGTACGGGTCACACACATACTGACTCTCACTGGGGAATGGGTTCCACACACACTGACTCTCACTGGGGTACGGGTCATATAAACACTGACTCTCACTGGGGTACGGGTTCCACACTCACTGACTCTCACTGGGGTATGGGTCCCACACACACCGACTCTCACTGGGGTACGGGTTCCACAGACACTGACTCTCACTGGGGTACGGGTTCCACACACACTGACTCTCACTGGTGTACGGGTCCCACACACAATGACTCTCACTGGGGTACGGGTTCCACACACACTGAATCTAACTGGGGTACGGGTTCCACACACACTGACTCTCACTGGGGTACGGGTTTCACACACACTGACTCTCTCTGGGGAACGGGTTCCATACACACTGACTCTCACTGGGGTACGGGTTCCACACACATTGACTCTCACTGGGGTACAGGTTCCACACACACTGACTCTCACTGGGGTACGGGTTCCACACACACTGACTCTCACTGGGGTAAGGGTTCCACACACACTGACTCTCACTGGGGTACGGGTTCCACACACACTGACTCTCACTGGGGTACAGGTTCCACACACACTGACTCTCACTGTGGTACGGGTTCCACAGACACTGACTCTCACTGGGGTACAGGTTCCGCACAACCTGACTCTCACTGGGGTACAGGATCCGCACACACTGACTCTCACTGGGGTACGGGTTCCACACACACTGACTCTCACTGGGGTACAGGTTCCACACACACTGACTCTCATTGGGGTACGGATCCCATACA
This sequence comes from Somniosus microcephalus, assembly GCF_052327205.1. Taxonomy (NCBI): domain Eukaryota; kingdom Metazoa; phylum Chordata; class Chondrichthyes; order Squaliformes; family Somniosidae; genus Somniosus; species Somniosus microcephalus. Next base: position 220,682,120 of record NC_140998.1, on the reverse strand, counting down.
CACTGACTCTCACTGGTGTACAGGTTCCACACACACTGAATCTCACTGGGGTACGGGATCCGCACACACTGACTCTCACTGGGGTATGGGTTCCACACACACTGACTCTCACTGGGGTACGGGTTCCACACACACTGACTCTCACTGGGGTACAGGTTCCACACACACTGACTCTCACTGGGGTATGGGTCCCATACACACTGACTCTCACTGGTGTACAATTTCCACACACACTGACTCTCACTGGGGTACGGGTTGCACACACACTGACTCTCACTGGGGTACGGGTTCCACACACACTGACTCTCACAGTGGTATGGGTTCCACACACACTGACTCTCACTGGGGTACGGGTTCCACACACACTGACTCTCACAGTGGTATGGGTTCCACACACACTGACTCTCACTGGGGTACGGGTTCCACACACACTGACTCTCACTGGGGTACGGGTTCCACACAGACTGACTCTCACTGGGGTACGGGTTCCACACACACTGACTCTCACTGGGGTACGGCTTCCACACACACTGACTCTCACTGGGGTGCGGGTTCCACACACACTGTCTCTCACTGGGGTACGGGTTCCACACACACTGACTCTCACTGGGGTACGGGTTCCACACACACTGACTCTCACTGGGGTACGGGTTCCTCACACACTGACTCTCACTGGGGTACGGGTTCCACACACACTGACTCTCACTGGGGTACGGGTTCCACACACACTGACTCTCACTGGGGTACGGGTTCCACACACACTGACTCTCACTGGGTTACGGGTTCCACACACACTGACTCTCACTGGGGTACGCGTTCCACACACACTGACTCTCACTGGGGTACGGGTTCCGCACACACTGACTCTCACTGGGGTACGCGTTCCACACACATTGACTCTCACTGGCGTACGGATTCCACACACAGAAACTCTCACTGGGGTACGGGTTCCACACACACTGACTCTCACTGGCGTATGGGTTCCACACACACTGACTCTCACTGGGGTACGGGTTCCACACACACTGACTCTCACTGGGGTAAGGGTTCCACACACACTGACTCTCACTGGGGTACGGGTTCCACACACACTGACTCTCACTGGGGTACGGGTTCCACAGACACTGACACTCACTGGGGTATGGGTTCCACACGCACTGACTCTCACTGGGGTACGGGTTCCACACACACTGACTCTCATGGGGTATGGGTTCCACACACACTGGCTCTCACTGTGGTACGGGTCCCACACGCACTGACTCAAACTGGGGTACGGGTTCCACACACACTGACTCTCACTGGGGTACGGGTTCCACACATGCAGTCTCTCACTGGGGTACGGGTTCCACACACACGGACTCTCACTGGGGTAAGGGTTCCACAGACACTGACTCTCACTGGGGTACGGCCTCCACACGCACTGACTCCCACTGCGGTACGGGTTCCACACACACGGACTCTCACTGGGGAACGGGATCGACACACACTGACTCTCACTGGGGTACGGGTCCCATATACACTGACTCTCACTGGCGTACAGGTTCCACACACACTGGCTCTCACTGGGGTACGGGATCCACACACACTGACTCTCACTGGGTACGGGTCCCACACACACTGACTCTCACTGGGGTACAGGTTCCACACACACTGACTCTCACTGTGGTACGGGTTCCACAGACACTGACTGTCACTGGGGTACGGGTTCCACACACACTGACTCTCACTGGTGCACAGGTTCCACACACACTGACTCTCACTGGGGTACGGGTTCCACACACACTGACTCTCACAGTGGTATGGGTTCCACACACACTGACTCTCACTGGGGTAAGGGTTCCACACACACTGACTCTCACTGGGGTACGGGTTCCACAAACACTGACTCTCACTGGGGTACGGGTTCCACACACACTGACTCTCACTGGGGTACGGGTTCCACACACACTGACTCTCACTGGGGTACGGGTTCCACACACACTGACTCACACTGGGGTAAGGGTTCCACACACACTGACTCTCACTGGGGTACGGGTTCCACACACACTGACTCTCACTGGGGTACGGGTTCCACACACACTGACTCTCACTGGGGTACGGGTTCCACACACACTGACTCTCACTGGGGTACGGGTTCCACACACACTGACTCTCATTGGGGTACGGGTTCCACACACACTGACTCTCACTGGGGTACGGGTTCCACACACACTGACTCTCACTGGGGTACGGGTTCCACACACACTGACTCTCACTGGGGTACGGGTTCCACACACACTGACTCTCACTGGGGTACGGGTTCCACACACACTGACTCTCACAGGGGTACGGGTTCCACACACACTGACTCTCACTGGGGTACGGGTTCCACACACACTGACTCTCACTGGGGTACGGGCTCCACACACACTGACTCTCACTGGGGTGCGGGTTCCACACATACTGACTCTCACTGGGGTACTGGTTCCACACACACTGACTCTCACTGGGGTACGGGTTCCACACACACTGACTCTCACTGGGGTACGGTTTCCACACACACTGACTCTCACTGGGGTGCGGGTTCCACACACACTGTCTCTCACTGGGGTACGGGTTCCACACACACTGACTCTCACTGGGGTACGGGTTCCACACACACTGACTCTCACTGGGGTACGGGTTCCACACACACTGACTCTCACTGGGGTACGGGTTCCACACACACTGACTCTCACTGGGGTACGGGTTCCACACACACTGACTCTCACTGGGGTACGGGTTCCACACACACTGACTCTCACTGGGGTAAGTGTTCCACACACACTGACTCTCACTGGGGTACGGGTTCCACACACACTGACTCTCACTGGGGTACGGGTTCCACACACACTGACTCTCACTGGGGTAAGTGTTCCACACACACTGACTCTCACTGGGGTACAGGTTCCGCACAAACTGACTGTCACTGGGGATTGGGTCCCACACACACTGACTCCCACTGGGGTACAGGTTCCACACACACTGACTCTCACTGGGGTACGGGTTCCTCACACACTGACTCTCACTGGGGTACGGGTTCCACACACACTGTATCTCACTGGTGTAAAGGTTCCACACACACTGACTCTCACTGGGGTACGGGTTCCACACACACTGACTCTCACTGGGGTACGGGTTCCACACACACTGACTCTCACTGGGGTACGGGTTCCACACACACTGACTCTCACTGGGGTACGGGTTCCACATACACTGACTCTCACTGGGGTACGGGTTCCACACACACTGACTCTCACTGGGGTACGGGTTCCACACACACTGACTCTCACTGGGGTACGGGTTCCACACACACTGACTCTCACTGGGGTACGGGTTCCACACACACTGACTCTCACTGGGGTACGGGTTCCACACACACTGACTCTCACTGGGATATGGGTTCCACACACACTGACTCTCACTGGGGTACGGGTTCCACACACACTGACTCTCACTGGGGTACGGGTTCCACACACACTGACTCTCACTGGGGTACGGGTTCCACACACACTGACTCTCACTGGGGTACGGGTTCCTCACACGCTGACTCTCACTGGGGTACGGGTTCCACACACACTGACTCTCACTGGGGTACGGCTTCCACACGCACTGACTCTCACTGGGCTACGGGTTCCACACACACTGACTCTTACTGGGTTACGGGTTCCACACACACTGACTCTCACTGGGGTACGCGTTCCACACACACTGACTCTCACTGGGGTACGGGTTCCGCACACACTGACTCTCACTGGGGTACGCGTTCCACACACATTGACCCTCACTGGCGTACGGATTCCACACACACTAACTCTCACTGGGGTACGGGTTCCACACACACTGACTCTCACTGGGGTATGGGTTCCACACACACTGACTCTCACTGGGGTACTGGTTCTACACACACTGACTCTCACTGGGGTAAGGGTTCCACACACACTGACTCTCACTGGGGTACGGGTTCCACACACACTGACTCTCACTGGGGTACGGGTTCCACAGACACTGACACTCACTGGGGTATGCGTTCCACACACAATGACTCTCACTGGGGTACGGGTTCCACACACACTGACTCTCACTGGGGTACGCGTTCCACACACACTGGCTCTCACTGGGGTACGGGTCCCACACGCACTGACTCTCACTGGGGTACGGGTTCCACACACACTGACTCTCACTGGGGTACGGGTTCCACACACACTGACTCTCACTGGGGTACGGCCTCCACACGCACTGACTCCCACTTCGGTACGGGTTCCACACACACGGACTCTCACTGGGGAACGGGATCGACACACACTGACTCTCACTGGGGTACGGATCCCACACACACTGACTCTCACTGGGGTACGGGTTCCACACACACTGACTCTCACTGGGGTACGGGTTCCACACACACTGACTCTCACTGGGGTACGGGTTCCACACACACTGACTCTCACTGGGGTACGGGTTCCACACACACTGACTCTCACTGGGGTACGGGTTCCACAGACACTGACACTCACTGGGGTATGGGATCCACATGCACTGACTCTCACTGGGGTACGGGTTCCACACACACTGACTCTCATGGGGTATGGGTTCCACACACACTGGCTCTCACTGGGGTACGGGTCCCACACGCACTGACTCAAACTGGGGTACGGGTTCCACACACACTGACTCTCACTGGGGTACGGGTTCCACACATGCAGACTCTCACTGGGGTACGGGTTCCACACACACGGACTCTCACTGGGGTAAGGGTTCCACACGCACTGACTCCCACTGCGGTATGGGTTCCACACACACGGACTCTCACTGGGGAACGGGATCGTCACACACTGACTCTCACTGGGGTACGGGTCCCATATACACTGACTCTCACTGGCGTACGGGTTCCACACACACTGGCTCTCACTGGGGTACGGGATCCACACACACTGACTCTCACTGGGTACGGGTCCCACACACACTGACTCTCACTGGGGTACAGGTTCCACAGACACTGACTGTCACTGGGGTACGGGTTCCACACACACTGACTCTCACTGGTGCACAGGTTCCACACACACTGACTCTCACTGGGGTACGGGTTCCACACACACTGACTCTCACTGGTGCACAGGTTCCACACACACTGACTCTCACTGGGGTACAGGTTCCACAGACACTGACTGTCACTGGGGTACGGGTTCCACACACACTGACTCTCACTGGTGCACAGGTTCCACACACACTGACTCTCACTGGGGTACGGGTTCCACACACACTGACTCTCACTGGGGTACGGGTTCCACACACACTGACTCTCACTGGGGTACGGGTTCCACACACACTGACTCTCACTGGGGTACGGGTTCCACACACACTGACTCTCACTGGGGTACGGGTTCCATACACACTGACTCTCACTGGGGTACGGGTTCCACACACACTGACTCTCACTGGGGTACGGGTTCCACACACACTGACTCTCACTGGGGTAGGGGTTCCACACACACTGACTCTCACTGGGGTACGGGTTCCACACACACTGACTCTCACTGGGGTACGGGTTCCACACACACTGACTCTCACTGGGGTACGGGTTCCACACACACTGACTCTCACTGGGGTACGGGTTCCACACACACTGACTCTCACTGGGGTACGGGTTCCACACACACTGACTCTCACTGGGGTACGGGTTACACACACACTGACTCTCACTGGGGTAAGTGTTCCACACACACTGACTCTCACTGGGGTACGGGTTCCACACACACTGACTCTCACTGGGGTACGGGTTCCACACACACTGACTCTCACTGGGGTAAGTGTTCCACACACACTGACTCTCACTGGGGTACGGGTTCCACACACACTGACGCTCACTGGGGTACAGGTTCCGCACAAACTGACTGTCACTGGGGTACAGGATCTGCACACACTGACTCTCACTGGGGATTGGGTCCCACACACACTGACTCTCACTGGGGTACAGGTTCCACACACACTGACTCTCACTGGGGTATGGGTTCCACACACACTGACTCTCACTGGGGTACAGGTTCCACACACACTGACTCTCACTGGGGTCCGGGTTCCACACACACTGACTCTCACTGGGGTGCGGGTTCCACACACACTGACTCTCACTGGGGTACGGGTTCCACACACACTGACTCTCACTGGGGTACGGGTTCCACACACACTGACTCTCACTGGGGTACGCGTTCCACACACATTGACCCTCACTGGCGTACGGATTCCACACACACTAACTCTCACTGGGGTACGGGTTCCACACACACTGACTCTCACTGGGGTATGGGTTCCACACACACTGACTCTCACTGGGGTACTGGTTCTACACACACTGACTCTCACTGGGGTAAGGGTTCCACACACACTGACTCTCACTGGGGTACGGGTTCCACACACACTGACTCTCACTGGGGTACGGGTTCCACAGACACTGACACTCACTGGGGTATGCGTTCCACACACAATGACTCTCACTGGGGTACGGGTTCCACACACACTGACTCTCACTGGGGTACGGGTTCCACACACACTGGCTCTCACTGGGGTACGGGTCCCACACGCACTGACTCTCACTGGGGTACGGGTTCCACACACACTGACTCTCACTGGGGTACGGCCTCCACACGCACTGACTCCCACTTCGGTACGGGTTCCACACACACGGACTCTCACTGGGGAACGGGATCGACACACACTGACTCTCACTGGGGTACGGATCCCATATACACTGACTCTCACTGGCGTACGGGTTCCACACACACTGGCTCTCACTGGGGTACGGGTTCCACACACACTGACTCTCACTGGGTACGGGTCCCACACACACTGACTCTCACTGGGGTACAGCTTCCACACACACTGACTCTCACTGTGGTACGGGTCCCATACACACAGACTCTCACTGGGGTACGGGTTCCACAGACACTGACTGTCACTGGGGTACCGGTTCCACACACACTGACTCTCACTGGGGTACGGGTTCCACACACACTGACTCTCATTGGGGTACGGGTTCCACACACACTGACTCTCACTGGGGTAAGTGTTCCACACACACTGACTCTCACTGGGGTACGGGTTCCACACACACTGACTCTCACTGGGGTACGGGTTCCACACACACTGACTCTCACTGGGGTAAGTGTTCCACACACACTGACTCTCACTGGGGTACGGGTTCCACACACACTGACTCTCACTGGGGTACAGGTTCCGCACAAACTGACTGTCACTGGGGTACAGGATCTGCACACACTGACTCTCACTGGGGATTGGGTCCCACACACACTGACTCCCACTGGGGTACAGGTTCCACACACACTGACTCTCACTGGGGTACGGGATCCGCACACACTGACTCTCACTGGGGATTGGGTCCCACACACACTGACTCTCACTGGGGTACAGGTTCCACACACACTGACTCTCACTGGGGTATGGGTCCCACACACACTGTCTCTCACTGGTGTAAAGGTTCCACACACACTGACTCTCACTGGGGTATGGGTTCCACACACACTGACTCTCACTGGGGTACGGGTTCCACATACACTGACTCTCACTGGGGTACGGGTTCCACACACACTGACTCTCACTGGGGTGCGGGTTCCACACACACTGACTCTCACTGGGGTACGGGTTCCACACACACTGACTCTCACTGGGGTACGGGTTCCACACACACTGACTCTCACTGGGGTATGGGTTCCACACACACTGACTCTCACTGGGGTACGGGTTCCACACACACTGACTCTCACTGGGGTACGGGTTCCACACACACTGACTCTCACTGGGGTACGGGTTCCACACACACTGACTCTCACTGGGGTACGGGTTCCTCACACGCTGACTCTCACTGGGGTACGGGTTCCACACACACTGACTCTCACTGGGGTACGGCTTCCACACGCACTGACTCTCACTGGGCTACGGGTTCCACACACACTGACTCTTACTGGGTTACGGGTTCCACACACACTGATTCTCACTGGGGTACGCGTTCCACACACACTGACTCTCACTGGGGTACGGGTTCCGCACACACTGACTCTCACTGGGGTACGCGTTCCACGCACATTGACCCTCACTGGCGTACGGATTCCACACACACTAACTCTCACTGGGGTACGGTTCCACACACACTGACTCTCACTGGGGTATGGGTTCCACACACACTGACTCTCACTGGGGTACTGGTTCTACACACACTGACTCTCACTGGGGTAAGGGTTCCACACACACTGACTCTCACTGGGGTACGGGTTCCACACACACTGACTCTCACTGGGGTACGGGTTACACAGACACTGACACTCACTGGGGTATGCGTTCCACACACAATGACTCTCACTGGGGTACGGGTTCCACACACACTGACTCTCACTGGGGTACGGGTTCCACACACACTGGCTCTCACTGGGGTACGGGTCCCACACGCACTGACTCTCACTGGGGTACGGGTTCCACACACACTGACTCTCACTGGGGTACGGGTTCCACACACACTGACTCTCACTGGGGTACAGCCTCCACACGCACTGACTCCCACTTCGGTACGGGTTCCACACACACGGACTCTCACTGGGGAACGGGATCGACACACACTGACTCTCACTGGGGTACGGATCCCACACACACTGACTCTTACTGGGGTACGGGTTCCACACACACTGACTCTCACTGGGGTACGGGTTCCACACACACTGACTCTCACTGGGGTACGGGTTCCACACACACTGACTCTCACTGCGGTACGGGTTCCACACACACTGACTCTCACTGGGGTACGGGTTCCACAGACACTGACACTCACTGGGGTATGGGATCCACACGCACTGACTCTCACTGGGGTACGGGTTCCACACACACTGACTCTCATGGGGTATGGGTTCCACACACACTGGCTCTCACTGGGGTACGGGTCCCACACGCACTGACTCAAACTGGGGTACGGGTTCCACACACACTGACTCTCACTGGGGTACGGGTTCCACACATGCAGACTCTCACTGGGGTACGGGTTCCACACACACGGACTCTCACTGGGGTAAGGGTTCCACACGCACTGACTCCCACTGCGGTACGGGTTCCACACACACGGACTCTCACTGGGGAACGGGATCGACACACACTGACTCTCACTGGGGTACGGGTCCCATATACACTGACTCTCACTGGCGTACGGGTTCCACACACACTGGCTCTCACTGGGGTACGGGATCCACACACACTGACTCTCACTGGGTACGGGTCCCACACACACTGACTCTCACTGGGGTACAGGTTCCACAGACACTGACTGTCACTGGGGTACGGGTTCCACACACACTGACTCTCACTGGTGCACAGGTTCCACACACACTGACTCTCACTGGGGTACGGGTTCCACACACACTGACTCTCACTGGTGCACAGGTTCCACACACACTGACTCTCACTGGGGTACAGGTTCCACAGACACTGACTGTCATTGGGGTACGGGTTCCACACACACTGACTCTCACTGGTGCACAGGTTCCACACACACTGACTCTCACTGGGGTACGGGTTCCACACACACTGACTCTCACTGGGGTACGGGTTCCACACACACTGACTCTCACTGGGGTACGGCTTCCACACGCACTGACTCTCACTGGGCTACGGGTTCCACACACACTGACTCTTACTGGGTTACGGGTTCCACACACACTGATTCTCACTGGGGTACGCGTTCCACACACACTGACTCTCACTGGGGTACGGGTTCCGCACACACTGACTCTCACTGGGGTACGCGTTCCACGCACATTGACCCTCACTGGCGTACGGATTCCACACACACTAACTCTCACTGGGGTACGGTTCCACACACACTGACTCTCACTGGGGTATGGGTTCCACACACACTGACTCTCACTGGGGTACTGGTTCTACACACACTGACTCTCACTGGGGTAAGGGTTCCACACACACTGACTCTCACTGGGGTACGGGTTCCACACACACTGACTCTCACTGGGGTACGGGTTACACAGACACTGACACTCACTGGGGTATGCGTTCCACACACAATGACTCTCACTGGGGTACGGGTTCCACACACACTGACTCTCACTGGGGTACGGGTTCCACACACACTGGCTCTCACTGGGGTACGGGTCCCACACGCACTGACTCTCACTGGGGTACGGGTTCCACACACACTGACTCTCACTGGGGTACGGGTTCCACACACACTGACTCTCACTGGGGTACAGCCTCCACACGCACTGACTCCCACTTCGGTACGGGTTCCACACACACGGACTCTCACTGGGGAACGGGATCGACACACACTGACTCTCACTGGGGTACGGATCCCACACACACTGACTCTTACTGGGGTACGGGTTCCACACACACTGACTCTCACTGGGGTACGGGTTCCACACACACTGACTCTCACTGGGGTACGGGTTCCACACACACTGACTCTCACTGCGGTACGGGTTCCACACACACTGACTCTCACTGGGGTACGGGTTCCACAGACACTGACACTCACTGGGGTATGGGATCCACACGCACTGACTCTCACTGGGGTACGGGTTCCACACACACTGACTCTCATGGGGTATGGGTTCCACACACACTGGCTCTCACTGGGGTACGGGTCCCACACGCACTGACTCAAACTGGGGTACGGGTTCCACACACACTGACTCTCACTGGGGTACGGGTTCCACACATGCAGACTCTCACTGGGGTACGGGTTCCACACACACGGACTCTCACTGGGGTAAGGGTTCCACACGCACTGACTCCCACTGCGGTACGGGTTCCACACACACGGACTCTCACTGGGGAACGGGATCGACACACACTGACTCTCACTGGGGTACGGGTCCCATATACACTGACTCTCACTGGCGTACGGGTTCCACACACACTGGCTCTCACTGGGGTACGGGATCCACACACACTGACTCTCACTGGGTACGGGTCCCACACACACTGACTCTCACTGGGGTACAGGTTCCACAGACACTGACTGTCACTGGGGTACGGGTTCCACACACACTGACTCTCACTGGTGCACAGGTTCCACACACACTGACTCTCACTGGGGTACGGGTTCCACACACACTGACTCTCACTGGTGCACAGGTTCCACACACACTGACTCTCACTGGGGTACAGGTTCCACAGACACTGACTGTCATTGGGGTACGGGTTCCACACACACTGACTCTCACTGGTGCACAGGTTCCACACACACTGACTCTCACTGGGGTACGGGTTCCACACACACTGACTCTCACTGGGGTACGGGTTCCACACACACTGACTCTCACTGGGGTACGGGTTCCACACACACTGACTCTCACTGGGGTACGGGTTCCACACACACTGACTCTCACTGGGGTACGGGTTCCACACACACTGACTCTCACTGGGGTACGGGTTCCACACACACTGACTCTCACTGGGGTACGGGTTCCACACACACTGACTCTCACTGGGGTACGGGTTCCACACACACTGACTCTCACTGGGGTACGGGTTCCACACACACTGACTCTCACTGGGGTACGGGTTCCACACACACTGACTCTCACTGGGGTACGGGTTCCACACACACTGACTCTCACTGGGGTACGGGTTCCACACACACTGACTCTCACTGGGGTACGGGTTCCACACACACTGACTCTCACTGGGGTACGGGTTCCACACACACTGACTCTCACTGGGGTAAGTGTTCCACACACACTGACTCTCACTGGGGTACGGGTTCCACACACACTGACTCTCACTGGGGTACGGGTTCCACACACACTGACTCTCACTGGGGTAAGTGTTCCACACACACTGACTCTCACTGGGGTACGGGTTCCACACACACTGACTCTCACTGGGGTACAGGTTCCGCACAAACTGACTGTCACTGGGGTACAGGATCTGCACACACTGACTCTCACTGGGGATTGGGTCCCACACACACTGACTCTCACTGGGGTACAGGTTCCACACACACTGACTCTCACTGGGGTACGGGATCCGCACACACTGACTCTCACTGGGGATTGGGTCCCACACACACTGACTCTCACTGGGGTACAGGTTCCACACACACTGACTCTCACTGGGGTATGGGTCCCACACACACTGTCTCTCACTGGTGTAAAGGTTCCACACACACTGACTCTCACTGGGGTATGGGTTCCACACACACTGACTCTCACTGGGGTACGGGTTCCACACACACTGACTCTCACTGGGGTACGGGTTCCACACACACTGACTCTCACTGGGGTGCGGGTTCCACACACACTGACTCTCACTGGGGTACGGGTTCCACACACACTGACTCTCACTGGGGTACGGGTTCCACACACACTGACTCTCACTGGGGTATGGGTTCCACACACACTGACTCTCACTGGGGTACGGGTTCCACACACACTGACTCTCACTGGGGTACGGGTTCCACACACACTGACTCTCACTGGGGTACGGGTTCCACACACACTGACTCTCACTGGGGTACGGGTTCCTCACACGCTGACTCTCACTGGGGTACGGGTTCCACACACACTGACTCTCACTGGGGTACGGCTTCCACACGCACTGACTCTCACTGGGCTACGGGTTCCACACAGACTGACTCTTACTGGGTTACGGGTTCCACACACACTGACTCTCACTGGGGTACGCGTTCCACACACACTGACTCTCACTGGGGTACGGGTTCCGCACACACTGACTCTCACTGGGGTACGCGTTCCACACACATTGACCCTCACTGGCATACGGATTCCACACACACTAACTCTCACTGGGGTACGGGTTCCACACACACTGACTCTCACTGGGGTATGGTTTCCACACACACTGACTCTCACTGGGGTACTGGTTCTACACACACTGACTCTCACTGGGGTAAGGGTTCCACACACACTGACTCTCACTGGGGTACGGGTTCCACACACACTGACTCTCACTGGGGTACGGGTTCCACAGACACTGACACTCACTGGGGTATGCGTTCCACACACAATGACTCTCACTGGGGTACGGGTTCCACACACACTGACTCTCACTGGGGTACGGGTTCCACACACACTGGCTCTCACTGGGGTACGGGTCCCACACGCACTGACTCTCACTGGGGTACGGGTTCCACACACACTGACTCTCACTGGGGTACGGGTTCCACACACACTGACTCTCACTGGGGTACGGCCTCCACACGCACTGACTCCCACTTCGGTACGGGTTCCACACACACGGACTCTCACTGGGGAACGGGATCGACACACACTGACTCTCACTGGGGTACGGATCCCATATACACTGACTCTCACTGGCGTACGGGTTCCACACACACTGGCTCTCACTGGGGTACGGGATCCACACACACTGACTCTCACTGGGTACGGGTCCCACACACACTGACTCTCACTGGGGTACAGCTTCCACACACACTGACTCTCACTGTGGTACGGGTCCCATACACACAGACTCTCACTGGGGTACGGGTTCCACAGACACTGACTGTCACTGGGGTACCGGTTCCACACACACTGACTCTCACTGGGGTACGGGTCACACACATACTGACTCTCACTGGGGAATGGGTTCCACACACACTGACTCTCACTGGGGTACGGGTCATATAAACACTGACTCTCACTGGGGTACGGGTTCCACACTCACTGACTCTCACTGGGGTATGGGTCCCACACACACCGACTCTCACTGGGGTACGGGTTCCACAGACACTGACTCTCACTGGGGTACGGGTTCCACACACACTGACTCTCACTGGGTACGGGTTCCACACACACTGGCTCTCACTAGGGTACGGGTCCCACACGCACTGACTCTCACTGGGGTACGGGTTCCACACACACTGACTCTCACTGGGGTACGGGTTCCACACACATTGACTCTCACTGGGGTACGGCCTCCACACGCACTGACTCCCACTTCGGTACGGGTTCCACACACACGGACTCTCACTGGGGAACGGGATCGACACACACTGACTCTCACTGGGGTACGGATCCCATATACACTGACTCTCACTGGCGTACGGGTTCCACACACACTGGCTCTCACTGGGGTACGGGATCCACACACACTGACTCTCACTGGGGTACAGGTTCCACACACACTGACTCTCACTGTGGTACGGGTCCCATACACACAGACTCTCACTGGGGTACGGGTTCCACAGACACTGACTGTCACTGGGGTACGGGTTCCACACACACTGACTCTCACTGGGGTACGGGTCACACACATACTGACTCTCACTGGGGAATGGGTTCCACACACACTGACTCTCACTGGGGTACGGGTCATATAAACACTGACTCTCACTGGGGTACGGGTTCCACACTCACTGACTCTCACTGGGGTATGGGTCCCACACACACCGACTCTCACTGGGGTACGGGTTCCACACACACTGACTCTCACTGGGGTACGGGTTCCACACACACTGACTCTCACTGGGGTACGGGTTCCACACACACTGACTCTCACTGGTGTACGGGTCCCACACACACAGACTCTCACTGGGGTACGGGTTCCACACACACTGAATCTAACTGGGGTACGGGTTCCACATATACTGACTCTCACTGGGATACGGGTTCCACACACACTGACTCTCACTGGGGAACGGGTTCCATACACACTGACTCTCACTGGGGTACGGGTTCCACACACATTGACTCTCACTGGGGTACAGGTTCCACACACACTGACTCTCACTGGGGTACGGGTTCCACACACACTGACTCTGACTGGGGTAAGTGTTCCACACACACTGACTCTCACTGGGGTACGGGTTCCACACACACTGACTCTCACTGGGGTACGGGTTCCACACACACTGACTCTCACTGTGGTACGGGTTCCACAGACACTGACTCTCACTGGGGTACAGGTTCCGCACAACCTGACTCTCACTGGGGTACAGGATCCGCACACACTGAATCTCACTGGGGTACGGGTTCCACACACACTGGCTCTCACTGGGGTACGGGTCCCACACGCACTGACTCAAACTGGGGTACGGGTTCCACACACACTGACTCTCACTGGGGTACGGGTTCCACACACACGGACTCTCACTGGGGTAAGGGTTCCACACGCACTGACTCCCACTGCGGTACGGGTTCCACACACACGGACTCTCACTGGGGAACGGGATCGACACACACTGACTCTCACTGGGGTACGGGTCCCATATACACTGACTCTCACTGGCGTACGGGTTCCACACACACTGGCTCTCACTGGGGTACGGGATCCACACACACTGACTCTCACTGGGTACGGGTCCCACACACACTGACTCTCACTGGGGTACAGGTTCCACAGACACTGACTGTCACTGGGGTACGGGTTCCACACACACTGACTCTCACTGGTGCACAGGTTCCACACACACTGACTCTCACTGGGGTACGGGTTCCACACACACTGACTCTCACTGGTGCACAGGTTCCACACACACTGACTCTCACTGGGGTACAGGTTCCACAGACACTGACTGTCATTGGGGTACGGGTTCCACACACACTGACTCTCACTGGTGCACAGGTTCCACACACACTGACTCTCACTGGGGTACGGGTTCCACACACACTGACTCTCACTGGGGTACGGGTTCCACACACACTGACTCTCACTGGGGTACGGGTTCCACACACACTGACTCTCACTGGGGTACGGGTTCCACACACACTGACTCTCACTGGGGTACGGGTTCCACACACACTGACTCTCACTGGGGTACGGGTTCCACACACACTGACTCTCACTGGGGTACGGGTTCCACACACACTGACGCTCACTGGGGTACGGGTTCCACACACACTGACTCTCACTGGGGTACGGGTTCCACACACACTGACTCTCACTGGGGTACGGGTTCCACACACACTGACTCTCACTGGGGTACGGGTTCCACACACACTGACTCTCACTGGGGTACGGGTTCCACACACACTGACTCTCACTGGGGTACGGGTTCCACACACACTGACTCTCACTGGGGTACGGGTTCCACACACACTGACTCTCACTGGGGTAAGTGTTCCACACACACTGACTCTCACTGGGGTACGGGTTCCACACACACTGACTCTCACTGGGGTACGGGTTCCACACACACTGACTCTCACTGGGGTAAGTGTTCCACACACACTGACTCTCACTGGGGTACGGGTTCCACACACACTGACTCTCACTGGGGTACAGGTTCCGCACAAACTGACTGTCACTGGGGTACAGGATCTGCACACACTGACTCTCACTGGGGATTGGGTCCCACACACACTGACTCTCACTGGGGTACAGGTTCCACACACACTGACTCTCACTGGGGTACGGGATCCGCACACACTGACTCTCACTGGGGATTGGGTCCCACACACACTGACTCTCACTGGGGTACAGGTTCCACACACACTGACTCTCACTGGGGTATGGGTCCCACACACACTGTCTCTCACTGGTGTAAAGGTTCCACACACACTGACTCTCACTGGGGTATGGGTTCCACACACACTGACTCTCACTGGGGTACGGGTTCCACACACACTGACTCTCACTGGGGTACGGGTTCCACACACACTGACTCTCACTGGGGTGCGGGTTCCACACACACTGACTCTCACTGGGGTACGGGTTCCACACACACTGACTCTCACTGGGGTACGGGTTCCACACACACTGACTCTCACTGGGGTACGGGTTCCACACACACTGACTCTCACTGGGGTACGGGTTCCACACACACTGACTCTCACTGGGGTACGGGTTCCTCACACGCTGACTCTCACTGGGGTACGGGTTCCACACACACTGACTCTCACTGGGGTACGGCTTCCACACGCACTGACTCTCACTGGGCTACGGGTTCCACACAGACTGACTCTTACTGGGTTACGGGTTCCACACACACTGACTCTCACTGGGGTACGCGTTCCACACACACTGACTCTCACTGGGGTACGGGTTCCGCACACACTGACTCTCACTGGGGTACGCGTTCCACACACATTGACCCTCACTGGCATACGGATTCCACACACACTAACTCTCACTGGGGTACGGGTTCCACACACACTGACTCTCACTGGGGTATGGTTTCCACACACACTGACTCTCACTGGGGTACTGGTTCTACACACACTGACTCTCACTGGGGTAAGGGTTCCACACACACTGACTCTCACTGGGGTACGGGTTCCACACACACTGACTCTCACTGGGGTACGGGTTCCACAGACACTGACACTCACTGGGGTATGCGTTCCACACACAATGACTCTCACTGGGGTACGGGTTCCACACACACTGACTCTCACTGGGGTACGGGTTCCACACACACTGGCTCTCACTGGGGTACGGGTCCCACACGCACTGACTCTCACTGGGGTACGGGTTCCACACACACTGACTCTCACTGGGGTACGGGTTCCACACACACTGACTCTCACTGGGGTACGGCCTCCACACGCACTGACTCCCACTTCGGTACGGGTTCCACACACACGGACTCTCACTGGGGAACGGGATCGACACACACTGACTCTCACTGGGGTACGGATCCCATATACACTGACTCTCACTGGCGTACGGGTTCCACACACACTGGCTCTCACTGGGGTACGGGATCCACACACACTGACTCTCACTGGGTACGGGTCCCACACACACTGACTCTCACTGGGGTACAGCTTCCACACACACTGACTCTCACTGTGGTACGGGTCCCATACACACAGACTCTCACTGGGGTACGGGTTCCACAGACACTGACTGTCACTGGGGTACCGGTTCCACACACACTGACTCTCACTGGGGTACGGGTCACACACATACTGACTCTCACTGGGGAATGGGTTCCACACACACTGACTCTCACTGGGGTACGGGTCATATAAACACTGACTCTCACTGGGGTACGGGTTCCACACTCACTGACTCTCACTGGGGTATGGGTCCCACACACACCGACTCTCACTGGGGTACGGGTTCCACAGACACTGACTCTCACTGGGGTACGGGTTCCACACACACTGACTCTCACTGGGTACGGGTTCCACACACACTGGCTCTCACTAGGGTACGGGTCCCACACGCACTGACTCTCACTGGGGTACGGGTTCCACACACACTGACTCTCACTGGGGTACGGGTTCCACACACATTGACTCTCACTGGGGTACGGCCTCCACACGCACTGACTCCCACTTCGGTACGGGTTCCACACACACGGACTCTCACTGGGGAACGGGATCGACACACACTGACTCTCACTGGGGTACGGATCCCATATACACTGACTCTCACTGGCGTACGGGTTCCACACACACTGGCTCTCACTGGGGTACGGGATCCACACACACTGACTCTCACTGGGGTACAGGTTCCACACACACTGACTCTCACTGTGGTACGGGTCCCATACACACAGACTCTCACTGGGGTACGGGTTCCACAGACACTGACTGTCACTGGGGTACGGGTTCCACACACACTGACTCTCACTGGGGTACGGGTCACACACATACTGACTCTCACTGGGGAATGGGTTCCACACACACTGACTCTCACTGGGGTACGGGTCATATAAACACTGACTCTCACTGGGGTACGGGTTCCACACTCACTGACTCTCACTGGGGTATGGGTCCCACACACACCGACTCTCACTGGGGTACGGGTTCCACACACACTGACTCTCACTGGGGTACGGGTTCCACACACACTGACTCTCACTGGGGTACGGGTTCCACACACACTGACTCTCACTGGTGTACGGGTCCCACACACACAGACTCTCACTGGGGTACGGGTTCCACACACACTGAATCTAACTGGGGTACGGGTTCCACATATACTGACTCTCACTGGGGTACGGGTTCCACACACACTGACTCTCACTGGGGAACGGGTTCCATACACACTGACTCTCACTGGGGTACGGGTTCCACACACATTGACTCTCACTGGGGTACAGGTTCCACACACACTGACTCTCACTGGGGTACGGGTTCCACACACACTGACTCTGACTGGGGTAAGTGTTCCACACACACTGACTCTCACTGGGGTACGGGTTCCACACACACTGACTCTCACTGGGGTACGGGTTCCACACACACTGACTCTCACTGTGGTACGGGTTCCACAGACACTGACTCTCACTGGGGTACAGGTTCCGCACAACCTGACTCTCACTGGGGTACAGGATCCGCACACACTGAATCTCACTGGGGTACGGGTTCCACACACACTGACTCTCACTGGGGTACAGGTTCCACACACACTGACTCTCATTGGGGTACGGATCCCATACACACTGACTCTCACTGGTGTACAGGTTCCACACACACTGAATCTCACTGGGGTACGGGATCCGCACACACTGACTCTCACTGGGGTACAGGTTCCACACACACTGACTCTCACTGGGGTATGGGTCCCATACACACTGACTCTCACTGGTGCACAGGTTCCACACACACTGACTCTCACTGGGGTACGGGTTGCACACACACTGACTCTCACTGGGGTACGGGTTCCACACACACTGACTCTCACAGTGGTATGGGTTCCACACACACTGACTCTCACTGGGGTACGGGTTCCACACACACTGACTCTCACTGGGGTACGGCTTCCACACACACTGACTCTCACTGGGGTGCGGGTTCCACACACACTGTCTCTCACTGGGGTACGGGTTCCACACACACTGACTCTCACTGGGGTACGGGTTCCACACACACTGACTCTCACTGGGGTACGGGCTCCACACACACTGACTCTCACTGGGGTACGGGTTCCACACACACTGATTCTCACTGGGGTACGGGTTCCACACACACTGACTCTCACTGGGGTACGGGTTCCACACACACTGACTCTCACTGGGGTAAGTGTTCCACACACACTGACTCTCACTGGGGTACGGGTTCCACACACACTGACTCTCACTGGGGTACGGGTTCCACACACACTGACTCTCACTGGGGTAAGTGTTCCACACACACTGACTCTCACTGGGGTACGGGTTCCACACACACTGACTCTCACTGGGGTACAGGTTCCGCACAAACTGACTGTCACTGGGGTACAGGATCTGCACACACTGACTCTCACTGGGGATTGGGTCCCACACACACTGACTCTCACTGGGGTACAGGTTCCACACACACTGACTCTCACTGGGGTACGGGGTCCGCACACACTGACTCTCACTGGGGATTGGGTCCCACACACACTGACTCTCACTGGGGTACAGGTTCCACACACACTGACTCTCACTGGGGTATGGGTCCCACACACACTGTCTCTCACTGGTGTAAAGGTTCCACACACACTGACTCTCACTGGGGTATGGGTTCCACACACACTGACTCT
This sequence comes from Somniosus microcephalus, assembly GCF_052327205.1. Classification (NCBI taxonomy): domain Eukaryota; kingdom Metazoa; phylum Chordata; class Chondrichthyes; order Squaliformes; family Somniosidae; genus Somniosus; species Somniosus microcephalus. Next base: position 220,661,666 of record NC_140998.1, on the reverse strand, counting down.
CACTGGGGTACGGGTTCCACACACACTGACTCTCACTGGGGTACGGGTTCCACACACACTGACTCTCACTGGGGTGCGGGTTCCACACACACTGACTCTCACTGGGGTACGGGTTCCACACACACTGACTCTCACTGGGGTACGGGTTCCACACACACTGACTCTCACTGGGGTAAGTGTTCCACACACACTGACTCTCACTGGGGTACGGGTTCCACACACACTGACTCTCACTGGGGTACGGGTTCCACACACACTGACTCTCACTGTGGTACGGGTTCCACAGACACTGACTCTCACTGGGGTACAGGTTCCGCACAACCTGACTCTCACTGGGGTACAGGATCCGCACACACTGAATCTCACTGGGGTACGGGTTCCACACACACTGACTCTCACTGGGGTACGGATCCCATACACACTGACTCTCACTGGTGTACAGGTTCCACACACACTGAATCTCACTGGGGTACGGGATCCGCACACACTGACGCTCACTGGGGTATGGGTTCCACACACACTGACTCTCACTGGGGTACGGGTTCCACACACACTGACTCTCACTGGGGTACAGGTTCCACACACACTGACTCTCACTGGGGTATGGGTCCCATACACACTGACTCTCACTGGTGCACAGGTTCCACACACACTGACTCTCACTGGGGTACGGGTTGCACACACACTGACTCTCACTGGGGTACGGGTTCCACACACACTGACTCTCACAGTGGTATGGGTTCCACACACACTGACTCTCACTGGGGTACGGGTTCCACACACACTGACTCTCACTGGGGTACGGCTTCCACACACACTGACTCTCACTGGGGTGCGGGTTCCACACACACTGTCTCTCACTGGGGTACGGGTTCCACACACACTGACTCTCACTGGGGTACGGGTTCCACACACACTGACTCTCACTGGGGTACGGGCTCCACACACACTGACTCTCACTGGGGTACGGGTTCCACACACACTGATTCTCACTGGGGTACGGGTTCCACACACACTGACTCTCACTGGGGTACGGGTTCCACACACACTGACTCTCACTGGGGTAAGTGTTCCACACACACTGACTCTCACTGGGGTACGGGTTCCACACACACTGACTCTCACTGGGGTACGGGTTCCACACACACTGACTCTCACTGGGGTAAGTGTTCCACACACACTGACTCTCACTGGGGTACGGGTTCCACACACACTGACTCTCACTGGGGTACAGGTTCCGCACAAACTGACTGTCACTGGGGTACAGGATCTGCACACACTGACTCTCACTGGGGATTGGGTCCCACACACACTGACTCTCACTGGGGTACAGGTTCCACACACACTGACTCTCACTGGGGTACGGGGTCCGCACACACTGACTCTCACTGGGGATTGGGTCCCACACACACTGACTCTCACTGGGGTACAGGTTCCACACACACTGACTCTCACTGGGGTATGGGTCCCACACACACTGTCTCTCACTGGTGTAAAGGTTCCACACACACTGACTCTCACTGGGGTATGGGTTCCACACACACTGACTCTCACTGGGGTACGGGTTCCACACACACTGACTCTCACTGGGGTACGGGTTCCACACACACTGACTCTCACTGGGGTGCGGGTTCCACACACACTGACTCTCACTGGGGTACGGGTTCCACACACACTGACTCTCACTGGGGTACGGGTTCCACACACACTGACTCTCACTGGGGTAAGTGTTCCACACACACTGACTCTCACTGGGGTACGGGTTCCACACACACTGACTCTCACTGGGGTACGGGTTCCACACACACTGACTCTCACTGTGGTACGGGTTCCACAGACACTGACTCTCACTGGGGTACAGGTTCCGCACAACCTGACTCTCACTGGGGTACAGGATCCGCACACACTGAATCTCACTGGGGTACGGGTTCCACACACACTGACTCTCACTGGGGTACGGATCCCATACACACTGACTCTCACTGGTGTACAGGTTCCACACACACTGAATCTCACTGGGGTACGGGATCCGCACACACTGACGCTCACTGGGGTATGGGTTCCACACACACTGACTCTCACTGGGGTACGGGTTCCACACACACTAACTCTCACTGGGGTACAGGTTCCACACACACTGACTCTCACTGGGGTATGGGTCCCATACACACTGACTCTCACTGGTGCACAGGTTCCACACACACTGACTCTCACTGGGGTACGGGTTGCACACACACTGACTCTCACTGGGGTACGGGTTCCACACACACTGACTCTCACAGTGGTATGGGTTCCACACACACTGACTCTCACTGGGGTACGGGTTCCACACACACTGACTCTCACTGGGGTACGGCTTCCACACACACTGACTCTCACTGGGGTGCGGGTTCCACACACACTGTCTCTCACTGGGGTACGGGTTCCACACACACTGACTCTCACTGGGGTACGGGTTCCACACACACTGACTCTCACTGGGGTACGGGCTCCACACACACTGACTCTCACTGGGGTACGGGTTCCACACACACTGATTCTCACTGGGGTACGGGTTCCACACACACTGACTCTCACTGGGGTACGGGTTCCACACACACTGACTCTCACTGGGGTAAGTGTTCCACACACACTGACTCTCACTGGGGTACGGGTTCCACACACACTGACTCTCACTGGGGTACGGGTTCCACACACACTGACTCTCACTGGGGTAAGTGTTCCACACACACTGACTCTCACTGGGGTACGGGTTCCACACACACTGACTCTCACTGGGGTACAGGTTCCGCACAAACTGACTGTCACTGGGGTACAGGATCTGCACACACTGACTCTCACTGGGGATTGGGTCCCACACACACTGACTCTCACTGGGGTACAGGTTCCACACACACTGACTCTCACTGGGGTACGGGATCCGCACACACTGACTCTCACTGGGGATTGGGTCCCACACACACTGACTCTCACTGGGGTACAGGTTCCACACACACTGACTCTCACTGGGGTATGGGTCCCACACACACTGTCTCTCACTGGTGTAAAGGTTCCACACACACTGACTCTCACTGGGGTATGGGTTCCACACACACTGACTCTCACTGGGGTATGGGTTCCACACACACTGACTCTCACTGGGGTACGGGTTCCACACACACTGACTCTCACTGGGGTGCGGGTTCCACACACACTGACTCTCACTGGGGTACGGGTTCCACATACACTGACTCTCACTGGGGTACGGGTTCCACACACACTGACTCTCACTGAGGTATGGGTTCCACACACACTGACTCTCACTGGGGTACGGGTTCCACACACACTGACTCTCACTGGGGTACGGGTTCCTCACACGCTGACTCTCACTGGGGTACGGGTTCCACACACACTGACTCTCACTGGGGTACGGCTTCCACACGCACTGACTCTCACTGGGCTACGGGTTCCACACACACTGACTCTTACTGGGTTACGGGTTCCACACACACTGACTCTCACTGGGGTACGCGTTCCACACACACTGACTCTCACTGGGGTACGGGTTCCGCACACACTGACTCTCACTGGGGTACGCGTTCCACACACATTGACCCTCACTGGCGTACGGATTCCACACACACTAACTCTCACTGGGGTACGGGTTCCACACACACTGACTCTCACTGGGGTATGGGTTCCACACACACTGACTCTCACTGGGGTACGGGTTCTACACACACTGACTCTCACTGGGGTAAGGGTTCCACACACAATGACTCTCACTGGGGTACGGGTTCCACACACACTGACTCTCACTGGGGTACGGGTTCCACACACACTGGCTCTCACTGGGGTACGGGTCCCACACGCACTGACTCTCACTGGGGTACGGGTTCCACACACACTGACTCTCACTGGGGTACGGGTTCCACACACACTGACTCTCACTGGGGTACGGCCTCCACACGCACTGACTCCCACTTCGGTACGGGTTCCACACACACGGACTCTCACTGGGGAACGGGATCGACACACACTGACTCTCACTGGGGTACGGATCCCATATACACTGACTCTCACTGGCGTACGGGTTCCACACACACTGGCTCTCACTGGGGTACGGGATCCACACACACTGACTCTCACTGGGTACGGGTCCCACACACACTGACTCTCACTGGGGTACAGGTTCCACACACACTGACTCTCACTGTGGTACGGGTCCCATACACACAGACTCTCACTGGGGTACGGGTTCCACAGACACTGACTGTCACTGGGGTACGGGTTCCACACACACTGACTCTCACTGGGGTACGGGTCACACACATACTGACTCTCACTGGGGAATGGGTTCCACACACACTGACTCTCACTGGGGTACGGGTCATATAAACACTGACTCTCACTGGGGTACGGGTTCCACACTCACTGACTCTCACTGGGGTATGGGTCCCACACACACCGACTCTCACTGGAGTACGGGTTCCACAGACACTGACTCTCACTGGGGTACGGGTTCCACACACACTGACTCTCACTGGTGTACGGGTCCCACACACACTGACTCTCACTGGGGTACGGGTTCCACACACACTGAATCTAACTGGGGTACGGGTTCCACACACACTGACTCTCACTGGGGTACGGGTTTCACACACACTGACTCTCACTGGGGAACGGGTTCCATACACACTGACTCTCACTGGGGTACGGGTTCCACACACATTGACTCTCACTGGGGTACAGGTTCCACACACACTGACTCTCACTGGGGTACGGGTTCCACACACACTGACTCTCACTGGGGTAAGGGTTCCACACACACTGACTCTCACTGGGGTACGGGTTCCACACACACTGACTCTCACTGGGGTACGGGTTCCACACACACTGACTCTCACTGTGGTACGGGTTCCACAGACACTGACTCTCACTGGGGTACAGGTTCCGCACAACCTGACTCTCACTGGGGTACAGGTTCCACACACACTGACTCTCACTGGGGTATGGGTCCCATACACACTGACTCTCACTGGTGTACAATTTCCACACACACTGACTCTCACTGGGGTATGGGTTGCACACACACTGACTCTCACTGGGGTACGGGTTCCACACACACTGACTCTCACAGTGGTATGGGTTCCACACAGACTGACTCTCACTGGGGTACGGGTTCCACACACACTGACTCTCACTGGGGTACGGCTTCCACACACACTGACTCTCACTGGGGTGCGGGTTCCACACACACTGTCTCTCACTGGGGTACGGGTTCCACACACACTGACTCTCACTGGGGTACGGGTTCCACACACACTGACTCTCACTGGGGTACGGGTTCCACACACACTGACTCTCACTGGGGTACGGGTTCCACACACACTGACTCTCACTGGGGTACGGGTTCCACACACACTGACTCTCACTGGGGTACGGGTTCCACACACACTGACTCTCACTGGGTTACGGGTTCCACACACACTGACTCTCACTGGGGTACGCGTTCCACACACACTGACTCTCACTGGGGTACGGGTTCCGCACACACTGACTCTCACTGGGGTACGCGTTCCACACACATTGACTCTCACTGGCGTACGGATTCCACACTCACTAACTCTCACTGGGGTACGGTTTCCACACACACTGACTCTCACTGGCGTATGGGTTCCACACACACTGACTCTCACTGGGGTACGGGTTCCACACACACTGACTCTCACTGGGGTAAGGGTTCCACACACACTGACTCTCACTGGGGTACGGGTTCCACACACATTGAATCTCACTGGGGTACGTGTTCCACAGACACTGACACTCACTGGGGTATGGGTTCCACACGCACTGACTCTCACTGGGGTACGGGTTCCACACACACTGACTCTCATGGGGTATGGGTTCCACACACACTGGCTCTCACTGGGGTACGGGTCCCACACGCACTGACTCTCACTGGGGTACGGGTTCCACACACACTGACTCTCACTGGGGTACGGGTTCCACACATGCAGACTCTCACTGGGGTACGGGTTCCACACACACGGACTCTCACTGGGGTAAGGGTTCCACAGACACTGACTCTCACTGGGGTACGGCCTCCACAGGCACTGACTCCCACTGCGGTACGGGTTCCACACACACGGACTCTCACTGGGGAACGGGATCGACACACACTGACTCTCACTGGGGTACGGGTCCCATATACACTGACTCTCACTGGCGTACGGGTTCCACACACACTGGCTCTCACTGGGGTACGGGATCCACACACACTGACGCTCACTGGGTACGGGTCCCACACACACTGACTCTCACTGGGGTACAGGTTCCACACACACTGACTCTCACTGTGGTACTGGTCCCATACACACTGACTCTCACTGGGGTACGGGTTCCACAGACACTGACTGTCACTGGGGTACGGGTTCCACACACACTGACTCTCACTGGTGCACAGGTTCCACACACACTGACTCTCACTGGGGTACGGGTTGCACACACAATGACTCTCACTGGGGTACGGGTTCCACACACACTGACTCTCACTGGGGTACGGCTTCCACACACACTGACTCTCACTGGGGTACGGGTTCCACACACACTGACTCTCACTGGGGTACGGGTTCCACACACACTGACTCTCACTGGGGTACGGGTTCCACACACACTGACTCTCACTGGGGTACGGGTTCCACACACACTGACTCTCACTGGGGTACGGGTTCCACACACACTGACTCTCACTGGGGTACGGGTTCCACACGCACTGACTCTCACTGGGTTACGGGTTCCACACACACTGACTCTCACTGGGGTACGCGTTCCACACACACTGACTCTCACTGGGGTACGGGTTCCGCACACACTGACTCTCACTGGGGTACGCGTTCCACACACATTGACTCTCACTGGCGTACGGATTCCACACACACTAACTCTCACTGGGGTACGGGTTCCACACACACTGACTCTCACTGGCGTATGGGTTCCACACACACTGACTCTCACTGGGGTACGGGTTCCACACACACTGACTCTCACTGGGGTAAGGGTTCCACACACACTGACTCTCACTGGGGTACGGGTTCCACACACACTGACTCTCACTGGGGTACGGGTTCCACAGACACTGACACTCACTGGGGTACGGGTTCCACACACACTGACTCTCACTGGGGTACGGGTCCCACACACATTGACTCTCACTGGGGTATGGGTCCCACACACACTGACTCTCACTGGGGTACTGGTTCCACGCACACTGACTCTCACTGGGGTACGGGTTCCACACACACTGACTCTCACTGGGGTACGGGTTCCACACACACTGACTCTCACTGGGGTACGGGTTCCACACACACTGACTCTCATGGGGTATGGGTTCCACACACACTGGCTCTCACTGGGGTACGGGTCCCACATGCACTGACTCTCACTGGGGTACGGGTTCCACACACACTGACTCTCACTGGGGTACGGGTTCCACACACGCAGACTCTCACTGGGGTACGGGTTCCACACACACGGACTCTCACTGGGGTAAGGGTTCCACAGACACTGACTCTCACTGGGGTACGGCCTCCACACGCACTGACTCCCACTGCGGTACGGGTTCCACACACACGGACTCTCACTGGGGAACGGGATCGACACACACTGACTCTCACTGGGGTACGGGTCCCATATACACTGACTCTCACTGGCGTACGGGTTCCACACACACTGGCTCTCACTGGGGTACGGGATCCACACACACTGACTCTCACTGGGTACGGGTCCCACACACACTGACTCTCACTGGGGTACAGGTTCCACACACACTGACTCTCACTGTGGTACGGGTCCCATACACACTGACTCTCACTGGGGTACGGGTTCCGCAGACACTGACTGTCACTGGGGTACGGGTTCCACACACACTGACTCTCACTGGGGTACGGGTTCCACACACACTGAATCTACCTGGGGTACGGGTTCCACACACACTGACTCTCACTGGGGTACGGGTTCCACAGACACTGACTGTCACTGGAGTACGGGTCCCACACACACTGACTCTCACTGGGGTACGGGTTCCACACACACTGAATCTACCTGGGGTACGGGTTCCACACACACTGACTCTCACTGGGGTACGGGTTCCACACACACTGACTCTCACTGGGGAACGGGTTCCATACACACTGACTCTCACTGGGGTACAGGTTCCACACACATTGACTCTCACTGGGGTACAGGTTCCACACACACTGACTCTCACTGGGGTACGGGTTCCACACACACTGACTCTCACTGGGGTAAGGGTTCCACACACACTGACTCTCACTGGGGTACGGGTTCCACACACACTGACTCTCACTGGGCTACGGGTTCCACACACACCGACTCTCACTGCGGTATGGGTCACACACACTGACTCTCGCTGGGGTACGGGTTCCACACACACTGACTCCCACTGGGGTACGGGTTCCACACACACTGACTCCCACTGGGGTACGGGTTCCACACACACTGACTCTCACTGGGGTACGGGTTCCACACACACTGACTCTCACTGGGGTACAGGTTCCACACACACTGACTCTCACTGGGGTACGGGTTCCACACGCACTGACTCTCAGTGGGGTACGGGTTCCGCACAAACTGACTCTCACTGGGGTACAGGATCTGCACACACTGACTCTCACTGGGTATGGGTCCCACACACACTGACTCTCACTGGGGTACAGGTTCCACACACACTGACTCTCATTGGGGTACGGATCCCATACACACTGACTCTCACTGGTGTACAGATTCCACACACACTGAATCTCACTGGGGTACGGGATCCGCACACACTGACTCTCACTGGGGATTGGGTCCCACACACACTGACTCTCACTGAGGTACAGGTTCCACACACACTGACTCTCACTTGGGTATGGGTCCCATACACACTGACTCTCACTGGTGTACAAGTTCCACACACACAGACAGTTCAGTTCAGTTCAGTTCAAATGCTTTATTGGCATGAAAGTTTACAGAGAACCATATTGCCAAAGCTTACATAGCAAAAAGGTACAGTTTTCCAACATTCTGTAGGTGTCAATCGATTTGACATTTGTTGGGTATATACAATATTACTTTTAAACAATATTAATTTTAAACAGTCTTTCTACTTCATTTGGTACGTTCAATATTAATTTTAAACAGTCTTACTTTTAAACAGTCCTCAGGTTGTGACATGTTGTTACATATTTAGCCCCAAGGTATGGTCTGTCTCCTTCTCCTAGGACTAATCTCAATTTTGACAGATCATCCAATTCCTTGAAATCTGGGGTTGTTTGGCTTAGCTTGTTGAATAATATGTTTCTTGATGTGTTGAATTTTTCGCATTTTAGGAGGAAATGCATTTCTGTTTCAACCTCGCCAGCCAGACATTGATCGCATATTCTATTCTCTCTAGGCTGCCAGGATTTCTTGTATCTGCCTTTTTCAATTTCCAGTTGGTGGTCGCTTAGTCTGTACCTGGTGAGGGTCTGTCTCTGATTTGTGTCTCTGATGGTCGTGAGGTAGTCTGCCAGTTTATATTCTCTTTTTAGGGCCCGGTAACATTCTAATCTGCTTTGGCTTTCGGTTATTTTGTTCCAATGTTCCAGGTAGGTTTCTTTGCATTTTTTAATGATTTGGTTCACTCGGATTGGTGTTTGGACGGCTGTGTTGGTCTGGGGCTGGTCAGGGTCCGGCTGAGTACTTAGTTTCAGTAGCAGCTGACTCAGGGGACTCTTTTCTGGGTTTAGCTCTTGGGTCTGAAAGGCTTTGAAATGAAGGGTGTCTGGGGAGCTAGATTTGAGGTGATTTCTCTCACTGGGGTATGGGTTCCACACACACTGACTCTCACTGGGGTACGGGTTCCACACACACTGACTCTCACTGGGGTACGGGTTCCACACACACTGGCTCTCACTGGGGTACGGGTTCCACACACACTGACTCTCACTGGGGTACGGGTTCCACACACACTGACTCTCACTGGGGTACGGGTTCCACACATACTGACTCTCACAAGGGTACGGGTTCCACACACACTGACTCTCACTGGGGTATGGGTTCCAAACACACTGACTCTCACTGGGGTACGGGTTCCACACACACTGACTCTCACTGGGGTACGGGTTCCACACACACTGACTCTCACTGGGGTACGGGTTCCACACACACTGACTCTCACTGGGGTAAGGGTTCCACACACACTGACTCACACTGGGGTATGGGTTCCACACACACTGACTCTCACTGGGGTATGGGTTCCACAGACACTGACACTCACTGGGGTATGGGTTCCACACACACTGCCTCTCACTGGGGTACGGGTTCCACACACACTGACTCTCATGGGGTATGGGTTCCACACACACTGGCTCTCACTGGGGTACGGGTCCCACACGCACTAACTCTCACTGGGGTACGGGTTCCACACGCACTGACTCTCACTGTGGTACGGGTTCCACACACACTGACTCTCACTGGGGTACGGGCTCCACACACACGGACTCTCACTGGGGTAAGGGTTCCACAGACACTGACTCTCACTGGGGTACGGCCTCCACACGCACTGACTCCCACTGCGGTACGGCCTCCACACGCACTGACTCCCACTGCGGTACGGGTCACACACACACTGACTCTCACTGGGGTACGGGTCATATAAACACTGACTCTCACTGGGGTACGGGTTCCACACTCACTGACTCTCACTGGGGTACGGGTCCCACACACACCGACTCTCACTGGGGTACGGGTTCCACAGACACTGAATTTCACTGGGGAACGGGTTCCACACACACTGACGCTCACTGGGGTACGGGTTCCACACACACTGCCTCTCACTGGAGTACGGGTTCCACACACACTGACTGTCACTGGTGTACGGGTTCCACACACACTGAATCTAACTGGGGTACGGGTTCCACACACAGTGACTCTCACTGGGGTACGGGTTCCACACACACTGACTCTCACTGGGGAACGGGTTCCATACACACTGACTCTCAATGGGGTACAGGTTGCACACACATTGACTCTCACTGGGGTGCAGGTTCCACACACACTGACTCTCACTGGGGTAAGGGTTCCACACACACTGACTCTCACTGGGGTACGGGTTCCACACACACTGACTCTCACTGGGGTACGGGTTCCACACACACTGACTCTCACTGGGGTACGGGTTCCACACACACTGACTCTCACTGGGGTGCGGCTTCCACACGCACTGACTCTCACTGGGGTACGGGTTCCACACACACTGACTCTCACTGGGTTACGGGTTCCACACACACTGACTCTCACTGGGGTACGCGTTCCACACACACTGACTCTCACTGGGGTACGGGTTCCGCACACACTGACTCTCACTGGGGTACGCGTTCCACACACATTGACTCTCACTGGCGTACGGATTCCACACACACTAACTCTCACTGGGGTACGGGTTCCACACACACTGACTCTCACTGGCGTATGGGTTCCACACACACTGACTCTCACTGGGGTACGGGTTCGACACACACTGACTCTCACTGGGGTAAGGGTTCCACACACACTGACTCTCACTGGGGTACGGGTTCCACACACACTGACTCTCATGGGGTATGGGTTCCACACACACTGGCTCTCACTGGGGTACGGGTCCCACACGCACTGACTCTCACTGGGGTACGGGTTCCACACACACTGACTCTCACTGGGGTACGGGTTCCACACACGCAGACTCTCACTGGGGTACGGGTTCCACACACACGGACTCTCACTGGGGTAAGGGTTCCACAGACACTGACTCTCACTGGGGTACGGCCTCCACACGCACTGACTCCCACTGCGGTACGGGTTCCACACACACGGACTCTCACTGGGGAACGGGATCGACACACACTGACTCTCACTGGGGTACGGGTCCCATATACACTGACTCTCACTGGCGTACGGGTTCCACACACACTGGCTCTCACTGGGGTACGGGATCCACACACACTGACTCTCACTGGGTACGGGTCCCACACACACTGACTCTCACTGGGGTACAGGTTCCACACACACTGACTCTCACTGTGGTACGGGTCCCATACACACAGACTCTCACTGGGGTACGGGTTCCACAGACACTGACTGTCACTGGGGTACGGGTTCCACACACACTGACTCTCACTGGGGTACGGGTCACACACATACTGACTCTCACTGGGGAATGGGTTCCACACACACTGACTCTCACTGGGGTACGGGTCAAATAAACACTGACTCTCACTGGGGTACGGGTTCCACACTCACTGACTCTCACTGGGGTACGGGTCCCACACACACCGACTCTCACTGTGGTACGGGTTCCACAGACACTGAATCTCACTGGGGAACGGGTTCCACACACACTGACTCTCACTGGGGTACGGGTTCCACACACACTGCCTCTCACTGGAGTACGGGTTCCACACACACTGACTCTCACTGGTGTACGGGTCCCACACACACTGACTCTCACTGGGGTACGGGTTCCACAAACACTGAATCTAACTGGGGTACGGGTTCCACACACACTGACTCTCACTGGGGTACGGGTTCCACACACACTGACTCTCACTGGGGAACGGGTTCCATACACACTGACTCTCACTGGGGTACAGGTTCCACACACATTGAATCTCACTGGGGTACAGGTTCCACACACACTGACTCTCACTGGGGTACGGGTTCCACACACACTGACTGTCACTGGGGTAAGGGTTCCACACACACTGACTCCCACTGGGGTACGGGTTCCACACACACTGACTCCCACTGGGGTACGGGTTCCACACACACTGACTCTCACTGGGGTACGGGTTCCACACACACTGACTCTCACTGGGGTACAGGTTCCACACACACTGACTCTCACTGGGGTACGGGTCCCACACACACTGACTCTCACTGGGGTACGGGTTCCACACACACTGACTCTCACTGGGGTACGGGATCCACACACACTGACTCTCAGTGGGGTACGGGTTCCGCACAAACTGACTCTCACTGGGGTACAGGATCTGCACACACTGACTCTCACTGGGGTATGGGTCCCACACACACTGACTCTCACTGGGGTACAGGTTCCACACACACTGACTCTCATTGGGGTACGGATCCCATACATACTGACTCTCACTGGTGTCCAGATTCCACACACACTGAATCTCACTGGGGTACGGGATCCGCACACACTGACTCTCACTGGGGATTGGGTCCCACACACACTGACTCTCACTGAGGTACAGGTTCCACACACACTGACTCTCACTTGGGTATGGGTCCCATACACACTGACTCTCACTGGTGTACAAGTTCCACACACACAGACTCTCACTGGGGTATGGGTTCCACACACACTGACTCTCACTAGGGTACGGGTTCCACACACACTGACTCTCACTGGGGTACGGGTTCCACACACACTGACTCTCACTGGGGTAAGGGTTCCACACACACTGACTCACACTGGGGTATGGGTTCCACACACACTGACTCTCACTGGGGTACGGGTTCCACACACACTGACTCTCATGGGGTATGGGTTCCACACACACTGGCTCTCACTGGGGTACGGGTCCCACACGCACTGACTCTCACTGGGGTACGGGTTCCACACGCACTGACTCTCACTGTGGTACGGGTTCCACACACACTGACTCTCACTGGGGTACGGGCTCCACACACACGGATTCTCACTGGGGTAAGGGTCATATAAACACTGACTCTCACTGGGGTACGGGTTCCACACTCACTGACTCTCACTGGGGTACGGGTCCCACACACACCGATTTTCACTGGGGTACGGGTTCCAGAGACACTGAATTTCACTGGGGTACGGGTTCCACACGCACTGACTCTCACTGTGGTACGGGTTCCACACACACTGACTCTCACTAGGGAATGGGTTCCACACACACTGACTCTCACTGGGGTACGGGTCATATAAACACTGACTCTCACTGGGGTACGGGTTCCACACTCACTGACTCTCACTGGGGTACGGGTTCCACACTCACTGACTCTCACTGGGGTAGGGGTTCCACAGACACTGAATTTCACTGGGGAACGGGTTCCACACACACTGACTCTCACTGGGGTACGGGTTCCACACACACTGCCTCTCACTGGAGTACGGGTTCCACACACACTGACTGTCACTGGTGTACGGGTCCCAAACACACTGACTCTCACTGGGGTACGGGTTCCACACACACTGAATCTAACTGGGGTACGGGTTCCACACACAGTGACTCTCACTGGGGTACGGGTTCCACACACACTGACTCTCACTGGGGAACGGGTTCCATACACACTGACTCTCACTGGGGTACAGGTTCCACACACATTGACTCTCACTGGGGTACAGGTTCCACACACACTGACTCTCACTGGGGTAAGGGTTCCACACACACTGACTCTCACTGGGGTAAGGGTTCCACACACACTGACTCTCACTGGGGTACGGATTCCACACACACTGACTCTCACTGGGCTACGGGTTCCACACACACCGACTCTCACTGCGGAATGGGTCACACACACTGACTCTCGCTGGGGTACGGGTTCCACACACACTGACTCCCACTGGGGTACGGGTTCCACACACACTGACTCCCACTGGGGTACGGGTTCCACACACACTGACTCTCACTGCGGTACGGGTTCCACACACACTGACTCTCACTGGGGTACAGGTTCCACACACACTGACTCTCACTGGGGTACGGGTTCCACACACACTGACTCTCAGTGGGGTACAGGTTCCACACACACTGACTCTCACTTGGGTACGGGTTCCACAGACACTGACTCTCACTGGGGTACGGGTTCCGCACAAACTGACTCTCACTGGGGTACAGGATCTGCACACACTGACTCTCACTGGGGTATGGGTCCCACACACACTGACTCTCACTGGGGTACAGGTTCCACACACACTGACTCTCATTGGGGTACGGATCCCATACACACTGACTCTCACTGGTGTACAGGTTCCACACACACTGAATCTCACTGGGGTACGGGATCCGCACACACTGACTCTCACTGGGGATTGGGTCCCACACACACTGACTCTCACTGAGGTACAGGTTCCACACACACTGACTCTCACTGGGGTATGGGTCCCATACACACTGACTCTCACTGGTGTACAGGTTCCACACACACAGACTCTCACTGGGGTATGGGTTCCACACACACTGGCTCTCACTGGGGTACGGGTTCCACACACACTGACTCTCACTGGGGTACGGGTTCCGCACACACTGACTCTCACTGGGGTGCGGGTTCCACACACACTGACTCTCACTGGGGTACGGGTTCCACACACACTGACTCTCACTGGGGTACGGGTTCCGCACAAACTGACTCTCACTGGGGTACAGGATCTGCACACACTGACTCTCACTGGGGTATGGGTCCCACACACACTGACTCTCACTGTGGTACAGGTTCCACACACACTGACTCTCATTGGGGTACGGATCCCATACACACTGACTCTCACTGGTGTACAGGTTCCACACACACTGAATCTCACTGGGGTACGGGATCTGCACACACTGACTCTCACTTGGGTATGGGTCCCACACACACTGACTCTCACTGGGGTACAGGTTCCACACACACTGACTCTCATTGGGGTACGGATCCCATACACACTGACTCTCACTGGTGTACAGGTTCCACACACACTGAATCTCACTGGGGTACGGGATCCGCACACACTGACTCTCACTGGGGATTGGGTCCCACACACACTGACTCTCACTGGGGTACAGGTTCCACACACACTGACTCTCACTGGGGTATGGCTCCCATACACACTGACTCTCACTGGTGTACAGGTTCCACACACACTGACTCTCACTGGGGTACGGGTTGCACACACACTGACTCTCACTGGGGTACGGGTTCCACACACACTGACTCTCACAGTGGTATGGGTTCCACACACACTGACTCTCACTGGGGTACGGGTCCCACACACACTGACTCTCACTGGGGTACGGCTTCCACACACACTGACTCTCACTGGGGTACGGGTCCCACACACACTGACTCTCACTGGGGTAAGGGTTCCACACACACTGACTCTCACTGGGGTACGGGTTCCACACACACTGACTCTCACTGGGCTACGGGTTCCACACACACCGACTCTCACTGCGGTATGGGTCACACACACTGACTCTCGCTGGGGTACGGGTTCCACACACACTGACTCCCACTGAGGTACGGGTTCCACACACACTGACTCCCACTGGGGTACGGGTTCCACACACACTGACTCTCACTGGGGTACGGGTTCCACACACACTGACTCTCACTGGGGTACAGGTTCCACACACACTGACTCTCACTGGGGTACGGGATCCACACACACTGATTCTCAGTGGGGTACGGGTTCCACACACACTGACTCTCACTTGGGTACGGGTTCCACAGACAGTGACTCTCACTGGGGTACGGGTTCCGCACAAACTGACTCTCACTGGGGTACAGGATCTGCACACACTGACTCTCACTGGGGTATGGGTCCCACACACACTGACTCTCACTGGGGTACAGGTTCCACACACACTGACTCTCATTGGGGTACGGATC
The DNA here is from genome assembly GCF_052327205.1 of Somniosus microcephalus. Classification (NCBI taxonomy): domain Eukaryota; kingdom Metazoa; phylum Chordata; class Chondrichthyes; order Squaliformes; family Somniosidae; genus Somniosus; species Somniosus microcephalus. The sequence continues at coordinate 220,645,025 of NC_140998.1, read as the reverse complement.
CCATACACACTGACTCTCACTGGTGTACAGGTTCCACACACACTGAATCTCACTGGGGTACGGGATCCGCACACACTGACTCTCACTGGGGATTGGGTCCCACACACACTGACTCTCACTGGGGTACGGGTTCCACACACACTGACTCTCACTGGGGTACGGGTTCCACACACACTGACTCTCACTGGGGTACGGGTTCCACACACACTGACTCTCACTGGGGTACGGTTTCCACACGCACTGACTCTCACTGGGGTACGGGTTCCACACACACTGACTCTCACTGGGTTACGGGTTCCACACACACTGACTCTCACTGGGGTACGCGTTCCACACACACTGACTCTCACTGGGGTATGGGTTCCGCACACACTGACTCTCACTGGGGTACGCGTTCCACACTCATTGACTCTCACTGGCGTACGGATTCCACACACACTGACTCTCACTGGGGTACGGGTTCCACAGACACTGACACTCACTGGGGTATGGGTTCCACACACACTGACTCTCACTGGGGTACGGGTTCCACACACACTGACTCTCATGGGGTATGGGTTCCACACACACTGGCTCTCACTGGGGTACGGGTCCCACACGCACTGACTCTCACTGGGGTACGGGTTCCACACACACTGACTCTCACTGTGGTACGGGTTCCACACACACTGACTCTCACTGGGGTACGGGCTCCACACACACGGACTCTCACTGGGGTAAGGGTTCCACAGACACTGACTCTCACTGGGGTACGGCCTCCACACGCACTGACTCCCACTGCGGTACGGGTCACACACACACTGACTCTCACTGGGGAATGGGTTCCACACACACTGACTCTCACTGGGGTACGGGTCATATAAACACTGACTCTCACTGGGGTACGGGTTCCACACTCACTGACTCTCACTGGGGTACGGGTCCCACACACACCGACTCTCACTGGGGTACGGGTTCCACAGACACTGAATCTCACTGGGGAACGGGTTCCACACACACTGACGCTCACTGGGGTACGGGTTCCACACACACTGCCTCTCACTGGAGTACGGGTTCCACACACACTGACTGTCACTGGTGTACGGTTCCCACACACACTGACTCTCACTGGGGTATGGGTTCCACACACACTGAATCTAACTGGGGTACGGGTTCCACACACAGTGACTCTCACTGGGGTACGGGTTCCACACACACTGACTCTCACTGGGGAACGGGTTCCATACACACTGACTCTCACTGGGGTACAGGTTCCACACACATTGACTCTCACTGGGGTACAGGTTCCACACACACTGACTCTCACTGGGGTATGGGTTCCACACACACTGACTCTCACTGGGGTAAGGGTTCCACACACACTGACTCTCACTGGGGTACGGGTTCCACACACACTGACTCTCACTGGGCTACGGGTTCCACACACACCGACTCTCACTGCGGTATGGGTCACACACACTGACTCTCGCTGGGGTACGGGTTCCACACACACTGACTCCCACTGGGGTACGGGTTCCACACACACTGACTCCCACTGGGGTACGGGTTCCACACACACTGACTCTCACTGGGGTACGGGTTCCACACACACTGAATCTCACTGGGGTACAGGTTCCACACACACTGACTCTCACTGGGGTACGGGTTCAACACACACTGACTCTCAGTGGGGTACGGGTTCCACACACACTGACTCTCACTTGGGTATGGGTTCCACAGACACTGACTCTCACTGGGGTACGGGTTCCGCACAAACTGACTCTCACTGGGGTACAGGATCTGCACACACTGAATTTCACTGGGGTATGGGTCCCACACACACTGACTCTCACTGGGGTACAGGTTCCACACACACTGACTCTCATTGGGGTACGGATCCCATACACACTGACTCTCACTGGTGTACAGGTTCCACACACACTGAATCTCACTGGGGTACGGGATCCGCACACACTGACTCTCACTGGGGATTGGGTTCCACACACACTGACTCTCACTGGTGTACAGGTTCCACACACACAGACTCTCACTGGGGTATGGGTTCCACACACACTGGCTCTCACTGGGGTACGGGTTCCACACACACTGACTCTCACTGGGGTACGGGTTCCACACACACTGACTCTCACTGGGGTGCGGGTTCCACACACACTGACTCTCACTGGGGTACGGGTTCCACACACACTGACTCTCACTGGGGTACGGGTTCCGCACAAACTGACTCTCACTGGGGTACAGGATCTGCACACACTGACTCTCACTGGGGTATGGGTCCCACACACACTGACTCTCACTGGGGTACAGGTTCCACACACACTGACTCTCATTGGGGTACGGATCCCATACACACTGACTCTCACTGGTGTACAGGTTCCACACACACTGAATCTCACTGGGGTACGGGATCTGCACACACTGACTCTCACTTGGGTATGGGTCCCACACACACTGACTCTCACTGGGGTACAGGTTCCACACACACTGACTCTCATTGGGGTACGGATCCCATACACACTGACTCTCACTGGTGTGCAGGTTCCACACACACTGAATCTCACTGGAGTACGGGATCCGCAAACACTGACTCTCACTGGGGATTGGGTCCCACACACACTGACTCTCACTGGGGTACAGGTTCCACACACACTGACTCTCACTGGGGTATGGGTCCCATACACACTGACTCTCACTGGTGTACAGGTTCCACACATTCTGACTCTCACTGGGCTACGGGTTCCACACACACCGACTCTCACTGCGGTATGGGTCACACACACTGACTCTCGCTGGGGTACGGGTTCCACACACACTGACTCCCACTGGGGTACGGGTTCCACACACACTGACTCCCACTGGGGTACGGGTTCCACACACACTGACTCTCACTGGGGTACGGGTTCCACACACACTGACTCTCACTGGGGTACAGGTTCCACACACACTGACTCTCACTGGGGTACGGGTTCCACACACACTGACTCTCAGTGGGGTACGGGTTCCACACACACTGACTCTCACTTGGGTACGGGTTCCACAGACACTGACTCTCACTGGGGTACGGGTTCCGCACAAACTGACTCTCACTGGGGTACAGGATCTGCACACACTGACTCTCACTGGGGTATGGGTCCCACACACACTGACTCTCACTGGGGTACAGGTTCCACACACACTGACTCTCATTGGGGTACGGATCCCATACACACTGACTCTCACTGGTGTACAGGTTCCACACACACTGAATCTCACTGGGGTACGGGATCCGCACACACTGACTCTCACTGGGGATTGGGTTCCACACACATTGACTCTCACTGGTGTACAGGTTCCACACACACAGACTCTCACTGGGGTATGGGTTCCACACACACTGGCTCTCACTGGGGTACGGGTTCCACACACACTGACTCTCACTGGGGTACGGGTTCCACACACACTGACTCTCACTGGGGTGCGGGTTCCACACACACTGACTCTCACTGGGGTACGGGTTCCACACACACTGACTCTCACTGGGGTACGGGTTCCGCACAAACTGACTCTCACTGGGGTACAGGATCTGCACACACTGACTCTCACTGGGGTATGGGTCCCACACACACTGACTCTCACTGGGGTACAGGTTCCACACACACTGACTCTCATTGGGGTACGGATCCCATACACACTGACTCTCACTGGTGTACAGGTTCCACACACACTGAATCTCACTGGGGTACGGGATCTGCACACTCTGACTCTCACTTGGGTATGGGTCCCACACACACTGACTCTCACTGGGGTACAGGTTCCACACACACTGACTCTCATTGGGGTACGGATCCCATACACACTGACTCTCACTGGTGTGCAGGTTCCACACACACTGAATCTCACTGGGGTACGGGATCCGCAAACACTGACTCTCACTGGGGATTGGGTCCCACACACACTGACTCTCACTGGGGTACAGGTTCCACACACACTGACTCTCACTGGGGTATGGGTCCCATACACACTGACTCTCACTGGTGTACAGGTTCCACACACACTGACTCTCACTGGGGTACGGGTTGCACACACACTGACTCTCACTGGGGTACGGGTTCCACACACACTGACTCTCACAGTGGTATGGGTTCCACACACACTGACTCTCACTGGGGTACGGGTTCCACACACACTGACTCTCACTGGGGTACGGCTTCCACACACACTGACTCTCACTGGGGAATGGGTTCCACACACACTGACTCTCACTGGGGTACGGGTCATATAAACACTGACTCTCACTGGGGTACGGGTTCCACACTCACTGACTCTCACTGGGGTACGGGTCCCACACACACCGACTCTCACTGGGGTACGGGTTCCACACACACTGACTCTCACTGGGGTACGGGTTCCACAGACACTGAATCTCACTGGAGTAGGGGTTCCACACACACTGATTCTCACTGGGGTACGGGTTCCACACACACTGAATCTAACTGGGGTACGGGTTCCACACACACTGACTCTCACTGGGGTACGGGTTCCACACACACTGACTCTCACTGGGGAACGGGTTCCATACACACTGACTCTCACTGGGGTACAGGTTCCACACACATTGACTCTCACTGGGGTACAGGTTCCACACACACTGACTCTCACTGGGGTACGGGTTCCACACACACTGACTCTCACTGGGGTAAGGGCTCCACACACACTGACTCTCACTGGGGTACGGGTTCCACACACACTGACTCTCACTGGGCTACGGGTTCCACACACACCGACTCTCACTGCGGTATGGGTCACACACACTGACTCTCGCTGGGGTACGGGTTCCACACACACTGACTCCCACTGGGGTACGGGTTCCACACACACTGACTCCCACTGGGGTACGGGTTCCACACACACTGACTCTCACTGGGGTACGGGTTCCACACACACTGACTCTCACTGGGGTACGGGTTCCACAGACACTGACTGTCACTGGGGTACGGGTTCCACACACACTGACTCTCACTGGGGTACGGGTCACACACATACTGACTCTCACTGGGGAATGGGTTCCACACACACTGACTCTCACTGGGGTACGGGTCATATAAACACTGACTCTCACTGGGGTACGGGTTCCACACTCACTGACTCTCACTGGGGTACGGGTCCCACACACACCGACTCTCACTGGGGTACGGGTTCCACAGACACTGAATCTCACTGGGGAACGGGTTCCACACACACTGACTCTCACTGGGGTACGGGTTCCACACACACTGCCTCTCACTGGAGTACGGGTTCCACACACACTGACTCTCACTGGGGTACGGGTTCCACACACACTGACTCTCACTGGGGTACGGGTTCCACACACACTGACTGTCACTGGTGTACGGGTCCCACACACACTGACTCTCACTGGGGTACGGGTTCCACACACACTGACTCTCACTGGGGTACGGGTTCCACACACAGTGACTCTCACTGGGGTACGGGTTCCACACACAATACAATACAATACAATACAAATCGCTTTATTGGCATGATAAGGTACATCTTATGTTGCCAAAGCATCAAAATACATTTATGGTTGAACACATAAACGCGGTTCCATTCATACAGTGTATAAACAGGTATATCCCGGAGTTTATAAATATATTTTCGCCTTGTTTATATATACTCTTGTCTTAGTTTACTGGTTGTCCCTCTGTTCATGGCAAGCTGTAACATAGTGTGCCGCCAGTGTTACACAGCTTCTCTCCTCCCCCAGTAGGAATGGGAGTTTTTGGTTGTCAGTCAGATTTCTGAATTCAGGGCATATTTGTGAGAATTTTTGATAGAAATTCTCTCTGATGCCCTGATATTTTCCACAGGCTGTGAGGAAGTGCATCTCTGTCTCAACTACTCCCTGACTGCAGTGAGAGCATATCCTGTCTTCTCTTGGCAGCCTGGTCTGCCTGTGTCTGCCTTTTTCGATCGCTGGGCTATGTTCGCTAAGTCTGTACCTTGTCAAGGTTCTTCTCAGTTTGTTATCCTTTACCATGGTCAGGTAATCAGCTATGTTGTATTGTCTGTTTAGGGCCAAGTAGCAATTGAGTTTGCTTTGGGTTTTTGTTGTTTCTGCCCAATATGACAGATATTTTTCCTTTTGCTTAGCGATGATTGTGTTGGGTCGAATTCTTTGTGTTACCCTGTCACTGTCCTGGGGCTGGTTATTGTTAGTATTGTTATTAGTTACTTTATTGAGTCCCAGGACTAGTTGACTGAGGGTATTCTTCTTTATGGTCAGCTCTTGGCATTTCAGGGCGTCGTAGTGATAGCATTGGGGGTTGCTCATTTGTAGGTGATTCCAAAATTTGGTGGCTCTTTTTTGGATAGTGATTATTAATGGGTATTGGCCTAGTTCCGCCCTGCATGCGTTGTTTACTGTTTTCCTTTGAGTCCGGAGGATACTTTTACAGAATTCCGCATGTAGGATCTCAATTGGGTGTTTGTCCCATTTTGCAAAAATCACACACTGACTCTCACTGGGGAACGGGTTCCATACACACTGACTCTCACTGGGGTACAGGTTCCACACACATTGACTCTCACTGGGGTACAGGTTCCACACACACTGACTCTCACTGGGGTACGGGTTCCACACACACTGACTCTCACTGGGGTAAGGGTTCCACACACACTGACTCTCACTGGGGTACGGGTTCCACACACACTGACTCTCACTGGGCTACGTGTTCCACACACACCGACTCTCACTGCGGTATGGGTCACACACACTGACTCTCACTGGGGTGCGGGTTCCACACACACTGACTCTCACTGGGGTACAGGTTCCACACACACTGACTCTCACTGGGGTACGGGTTCCACACACACTGACTCTCAGTGGGGTACGGGTTCCACACACACTGACTCTCACTTGGGTACGGGTTCCACAGACACTGACTCTCACTGGGATACGGGTTCCGCACAAACTGACTCTCACTGGGGTACAGGATCTGCACACACTGACTCTCACTGGGGTATGGGTCCCACACACACTGACTCTCTCTGGGGTACGGGTTCCACACACACTGACTCTCACTGGGGTATGGGTCCCACACACACTGACTCTCTCTGGGGTACAGGTTCCACACACACTGACTCTCATTGGGGTACGGATCCCATACACACTGACTCTCACTGGTGTACAGGTTCCACACACACCGAATCTCACTGGGGTACGGGATCCGCACACACTGACTCTCACTGGGGTACGGGTTCCACACACACTGACTCTCACTGGGGATTGGGTCCCACACACACTGACTCTCACTGAGGTACAGGTTCCAAACACACTGACTCTCGCTGGGGTAAGGGTTCCACACACACTGACTCCCACTGGGGTACGGGTTCCACACACACAGACTCTCACTGGGGTATGGGTTCCACACACACTGACTCTCACTGGGGTACGGGTTCCACACACACTGACTCTCTCTGGGGTACGGGTTCCACACACACTGACTCTCACTGGGGTATGGGTCCCACACACACTGACTCTCTCTGGGGTACAGGTTCCACACACACTGACTCTCATTGGGGTACGGATCCCATACACACTGACTCTCACTGGTGTACAGGTTCCACACACACCGAATCTCACTGGGGTACGGGATCCGCACACACTGACTCTCACTGGGGTACGGGTTCCACAGACACTGACTCTCACTGGGGTACGGGTTCCGCACAAACTGACTCTCACTGGGGTACAGGATCTGCACACTCTGACTCTCACTGGGGTATGGGTCCCACACACACTGACTCTCTCTGGGGTACGGGTTCCACACACACTGACTCTCACTGGGGTATGGGTCCCACACACACTGACTCTCTCTGGGGTACAGGTTCCACACACACTGACTCTCATTGGGGTACGGATCCCATACACACTGACTCTCACTGGTGTACAGGTTCCACACACACCGAATCTCACTGGGGTACGGGATCCGCACACACTGACTCTCACTGGGGTACGGGTTCCACACACACTGACTCTCACTGGGGATTGGGTCCCACACACACTGACTCTCACTGAGGTACAGGTTCCAAACACACTGACTCTCGCTGGGGTACGGGTTCCACACACACTGACTCCCACTGGGGTACGGGTTCCACACACACAGACTCTCACTGGGGTATGGGTTCCACACACACTGACTCTCACTGGGGTACGGGTTCCACACACACTGACTCTCACTGGGGTACGGGTTCCACGCACACTGACTCTCACTGGGGTACGGGTTCCACAGACACTGACTCTCACTGGGGTACGGGTTCCACACACACTGACTCTCACTGGGGATTGGGTCCCACACACACTGACTCTCACTGAGGTACAGGTTCCACACACACTGACTCTCACTGGGGTATGGGTCCCATACACACTGACTCTCACTGGTGTACAGGTTCCACACACACTGACTCTCACTGGGGTACGGGTTCCACACACTCTGACTCTCACTCGGGTACAGGTTCCACACACACTGACTCTCACTGGGGTACGGGTTCCACACACACTGACTCTCACTGGGGTACGGGTTCCACACACACTGTCTCTCACTTGGGTACGGGTTCCACAGACACTGACTCTCACTGGGGTACGGGTTCCAAACACACTGACTCTCACTGGGGTACGGATTCCACACACACTGACTCCCACTGGGGTACGGGTTCCACACACACTGACTCCCACTGGGGTACGGGTTCCACACACACTGACTCTCACTGGGTTACGGGTTCCACACCCACTGACTCTCACTGGGGTACGGGTTCCACACACACTGACTCTCACTGGGGTAAGTGTTCCACACACACTGACTCTCACTGGGGTACGGGTTCCACACACACTGACTCTCATTGGGGTACGGATCCCATACACACTGACTCTCACTGGTGTACAGGTTCCACACACACTGACTCTCACTGGGGTACAGGTTCCACACACACTGACTCTCATTGGGGTACGGATCCCATACACACTGACTCTCACTGGTGTACAGGTTCCACACACACTGACTCTCACTGGGGTACGGCCTCCACACGCACTGACTCCCACTGCGGTACGGGTTCCACACACACGGACTCTCACTGGGGAACGGGATCGACACACACTGACTCTCACTGGGTACGGGTCCCACACACACTGACTCTCACTGGGGTACAGGTTCCACACACACTGACTGTCACTGGGGTACGGATCCCATATACACTGACTCTCACTGGTGTATGGGTTCCACACACACTGACTCTCACTGGGGTACGGGTTCCACACACACTGACTCTCACTGGGGTATGGGTTCCACACACACTGACTCTCACTGGGGAACGGGTTCCACACTCACTGACTCTCACTGGGGTACGGGTCCCACACACACCGACTCTCACTGGGGTACGGGTTCCACAGACACTGACTCTCACTGGGGTACGGGTTCCACACACACTGACTCTCACTGGGGTACGGGTTCCACACACACTGACTCTCACTGGGGTACTGGTTCCACACACACTGACTCTCACTGGTGTACGGGTCCCACACACACTGACTCTCACTGGGGTACGGGTTCCACACACACTGAATCTAACTGAGGTACGGGTTCCACACACACTGACTCTCACTGGGGTACGGGTTCCACACACACTGACTCTCACTGGGGAACGGGTTCCATACACAGAGACTCTCACTGGGGTACGGGTTCCACACACATTGACTCTCACTGGTGTACAGGTTCCCGACACACTGACTCCGACTGGGGTACGGGTTCCACACACACTGACTCTCACTGGGGTACGGGTTCCACACACACTGACTCTCACTGGGGTACGGGTTCCACACACACTGACTCCCACTGGGGTACGGGTTCCACACACACTGACTCCGACTGGGGTACGGGTTCCACACACACTGACTCTCACTGGGGTACGGGTTCCACACACACTGACTATCACTGGGGTACAGGTCCCACACACACTGACTCTCACTGGGGTACGGGTTCCACACACACTGACTCTCACTGGGGTACGGGTTCCACAGACACTGACTCTCACTGGGGTACGGGTTCCACACACACTGACTCTCACTGGGGTACGGGTTCCACACACACTGACTCTCACTGGGGTACGGGTTCCACACACACTGACTCTCACTGGGGTACGGGTTCCACACACACTGACTCTCACTGGGGTGCGGGTTCCAAACACATTGACTCCCACTGGGGTACGGATTCCACACACACTGACTCTCACTGGGGTACGGGTTCCACACACACTGACTCTCACTGGGGTACGGGTTCCACACACACTGACTCTCACTGGGGTGCGGGTTCCAAACACACTGACTCCCACTGGGGTACGGATTCCACACACACTGACTCTCACTGGGGTACGGGTTCCACACACACTGACTCTCACTGGGCTACGGGTTCCACACACACCGACTCTCACTGCGGTATGGGTCACACACACTGACTCTCGCTGGGGTACGGGTTCCACACACACTGACTCCCACTGGGGTACGGGTTCCACACACACTGACTCCCACTGGGGTACGGGTTCCACACACACTGACTCTCACTGGGGTACGGGTTCCACACACACTGACTCTCACTGGGGTACAGGTTCCACACACACTGACTCTCACTGGGGTACGGGTTCCACACACACTGACTCTCAGTGGGGTACGGGTTCCACACACACTGACTCTCACTTGGGTACGGGTTCCACAGACACTGACTCTCACTGGGGTACGGGTTCCGCACAAACTGACTCTCACTGGGGTACAGGATCTGCACACACTGACTCTCACTGGGGTATGGGTCCCACACACACTGACTCTCTCTGGGGTACAGGTTCCACACACACTGACTCTCATTGGGGTACGGATCCCATACACACTGACTCTCACTGGTGTACAGGTTCCACACACACCGAATCTCACTGGGGTACGGGATCCGCACACACTGACTCTCACTGGGGTACGGGTTCCACACACACTGACTCTCACTGGGGATTGGGTCCCACACACACTGACTCTCACTGAGGTACAGGTTCCACACACACTGACTCTCGCTGGGGTACGGGTTCCACACACACTGACTCCCACTGGGGTACGGGTTCCACACACACAGACTCTCACTGGGGTATGGGTTCCACACACACTGACTCTCACTGGGGTACAGGTTCCACACACACTGACTCTCACTGGGGTACGGGTTCCACGCACACTGACTCTCACTGGGGTACGGGTTCCACAGACACTGACTCTCACTGGGGTACGGGTTCCACACACACTGACTCTCACTGGGGATTGGGTCCCACACACACTGACTCTCACTGAGGTACAGGTTCCACACACACTGACTCTCACTGGGGTATGGGTCCCATACACACTGACTCTCACTGGTGTACAGGTTCCACACACACTGACTCTCACTGGGGTACGGGTTCCACACACACTGACTCTCACTCGGGTACAGGTTCCACACACACTGACTCTCACTGGGGTACGGGTTCCACACACACTGACTCTCAGTGGGGTACGGGTTCCACACACACTGTCTCTCACTTGGGTACGGGTTCCACAGACACTGACTCTCACTGGGGTACGGGTTCCAAACACACTGACTCTCACTGGTGTACGGATTCCACACACACTGACTCCCACTGGGGTACGGGTTCCACACACACTGACTCCCACTGGGGTACGGGTTCCACACACACTGACTCTCACTGGGGTACGGGTTCCACACCCACTGACTCTCACTGGGGTACGGGTTCCACACACACTGACTCTCACTGGGGTACGGGTCCCACACACACTGACTCTCACTGGGGTACGGGTTCCACACACACTGACTCTCACTGGGGTAAGTGTTCCACACACACTGACTCTCACTGGGGTACGGGTTCCACACACACTGACTCTCACTGGGGTACAGGTTCCACACACACTGACTCTCATTGGGGTACGGATCCCATACACACTGACTCTCACTGGTGTACAGGTTCCACACACACTGACTCTCACTGGGGTACGGCCTCCACACGCACTGACTCCCACTGCGGTACGGGTTCCACACACACGGACTCTCACTGGGGAACGGGATCGACACACACTGACTCTCACTGGGGTACGGATCTCATATACACTGACTCTCACTGGCGTACGGGTTCCACACACACTGGCTCTCACTGGGGTACGGGTCATATAAACACTGACTCTCACTGGGGAACGGGTTCCACACTCACTGACTCTCACTGGGGTACGGGTCCCACACACACCGACTCTCACTGGGGTACGGGTTCCACAGACACTGACTCTCACTGGGGTACGGGTTCCACACACACTGACTCTCACTGGGGTACGGGTTCCACACACACTGACTCTCACTGGGGTACGGGTTCCACACACACTGACTCTCACTGGTGTACGGGTCCCACACACACTGACTCTCACTGGGGTACGGGTTCCACACACACTGAATCTAACTGAGGTACGGGTTCCACACACACTGACTCTCACTGGGGAACGGGTTCCACACTCACTGACTCTCACTGGGGTACGGGTCCCACACACACCGACTCTCACTGGGGTACGGGTTCCACAGACACTGACTCTCACTGGGGAACGGGTTCCACACTCACTGACTCTCACTGGGGTACGGGTCCCACACACACTGACTCTCACTGGGGTACAGGTTCCACACACACTGACTCTCACTGGGGTAGGGGTTCCACACACACTGACTCTCACTGGGGTACGGGTTCCACACACACTGACTCTCACTGGGGTACGGGTTCCACACACACTGACTCTCACTGGGGAACGGGTTCCATACACACTGACTCTCACTGGGGTACGGGTTCCACACACATTGACTCTCACTGGGGTACAGCTTCCAGACACACTGACTCTCGCTGGGGTACGGGTTCCACACACACTGACTCCCACTGGGGTACGGGTTCCACACACACTGACTCCCACTGGGGTACGGGTTCCACACACACTGACTCTCACTGGGGTACGGGTTCCACACACACTGACTCTCACTGGGTTACAGGTTCCACACACACTGACTCTCACTGGGGTACGGGTTCCACACACACTGACTCTCAGTGGGGTACTGGTTCCACACACACTGACTCTCACTTGGGTACGGGTTCCACAGACACTGACTCTCACTGGGGTACGGGTTCCACACACACTGACTCTCACTGGGGTACGGGTTCCACACACACTGACTCTCACTGGGGTACGGGTTCCACACACACTGACTCTCACTGGGGTACGGATTCCACACACACTGACTCTCACTGGGGTGCGGGTTCCAAACACACTGACTCCCACTGGGGTACGGATTCCACACACACTGACTCTCACTGGGGTACGGGTTCCAAACACACTGACTCTCACTGGGGTACGGATTCCACACACAATGACTCTCACTGGGGTACGGGTTCCACACACACTGACTCTCACTGGGGTACGGATTCCACACACACTGACTCTCACTGGGGTACGGGTTCCAAACACACTGTCTCTCACTGGGGTACGGATTCCACACACACTGACTCTCACTGGGGTACGGGTTCCACACACACTGACTCCCACTGGGGTACGGGTTCCAAAAACACTGACTCTCACTGGGGTACGGGTTCCACACACACTGACTCTCACTTGGGTACGGGTTCCACAGACACTGACTCTCACTGGGGTACAGGTTCCGCACAACCTGACTCTCACTGGGGTACAGGATCCGCACACACTGACTCTCACTGGGGTATGGGTCCCACACACACTGACTCTCATTGGGGTACGGATCCCATACACACTGACTCTCACTGGTGTACAGGTTCCACACACACTGAATCTCACTGGGGATTGGGTCCCACACACACTGACTCTCACTGGGGTACAGGTTCCACACACACGGACTCTCACTGGGGTATGGGTCCCATACACACTGACTCTCACTGGTGTACAGGTTCCACACACACTGACTCTCACTGGGGTACGGGTTGCACACACACTGACTCTCACTGGGTTACGGGTTCCACACACACTGACTCTCACAGTGGTATGGTTTCCACACACACTGACTCTCACTGGGGTACGGGTTCACACACACTGACTCTCACTGGGGTACGGCTTCCACACACACTGACTCTCACTGGGGTGCGGGTTCCACACACACTGACTCTCACTGGGGTACGGGTTCCACACACACTGACTCTCACTGGGGTACGGGTTCCACACACACTGACTCTCACTGGGGTGCGTCTTCCACACGCACTGACTCTCACTGGGGTACGGGTTCCACACACACTGACTCTCACTGGGTTACGGGTTCCACACACACTGACTCTCACTGGGGTACGCGTTCCACACACACTGACTCTCACTGGGGTACGGGTTCCGCCCACACTGACTCTCACTGGGGGACGCGTTCCACACACATTGACTCTCACTGGCGTACGGATTCCACACACACTAACTCTCACTGGGGTACGGGTTCCACACACACTGACTCTCACTGGCGTATGGGTTCCACACACACTGACTCTCACTGGGGTACGGGTTCCACACACACTGACTCTCACTGGGGTAAGGGTTCCACACACACTGACTCTCACTGGGGTACGGGTTCCACACACACTGACTCTCACTGGGGTACGGGTTCCACAGACACTGACACTCACTGGGGTATGGGTTCCACACACATTGACTCTCACTGGGGTACGGGTTCCACACACACTGACTCTCACTGGGGTATGGGTTCCACACAAACTGGCTCTCACTGGGGTACGAGTCCCACACGCACTGACTCTCACTGGGGTACGGGTTCCACACACACTGACTCTCACTGGGGTACGGGTTCCACACACACGGACTCTCACTGGGGTAAGGGTTCCACACACACGGACTCTCACTGGGGTAAGGGTTCCACAGACATTGACTCTCACTGGGGTACGGGTTCCACACACACTGACTCCCACTGCGGTTCGGGTTCCACACACACGGACTCTCACTGGGGAACGGGATCGACACACACTGACTCTCACTGGGGTACGGGTCCCATATACACTGACTCTCATTGGCGTACGGGTTCCACACACACTGGCTCTCACTGGGGTACGGGATCCACACACACTGACTCTCACTGGGTACGGGTCCCACACACACTGACTCTCACTGGGGTACAGGTTCCACACACACTGACTCTCACTGTGGTACGGGTCCCATACACACTGACTCTCACTGGGGTACGGGTTCCACATACACTGACTGTCACTGGGGTACGGGTTCCACAGACACTGACTCTCACTGGGGTATGGGTCACACACATACTGACTCTCACTGGGGAATGGGTTCCACACACACTGACTCTCACTGGGGTACGGGTCATTTCAACACTGACTCTCACTGGGGTACGGGTTCCACACTCACTGACTCTCACTGGGGTACGGGTCCCACACACACCGACTTTCACTGGGGTACGGGTTCCACAGACACTGAATCTCACTGGGGTACGGGTTCCACACACACTGAATCTAACTGGGGTACGGGTTCCACACACACTGACTCTCACTGGGGTACGGGTTCCACACACACTGACTCTCACTGGGGAACGGGTTCCATACACACTGACTCTCACTGGGGTACAGGTTCCACACACATTGACTCTCACTGGGGTACAGGTTCCATACACACTGACTCTCACTGGGGTACGGGTTCCACACACACTGACTCTCACTGGGGTAAGGGTTCCACACACACTGACTCTCACTGGGGTACGGGTTCCACACACACTGACTCTCACTGGGCTACGGGTTCCACACACACCGACTCTCACTGCGGTATGGGTCACACACACTGACTCTCGCTGGGGTACGGGTTCCACACACACTGACTCCCACTGGGGTACGGGTTCCACACACACTGACTCCCACTGGGGTACGGGTTCCACATACACTGACTCTCACTGGGGTACGGGTTCCACACACACTGACTCTCACTCGGGTACAGGTTCCACACACACTGACTCTCACTGGGGTACGGGTTCCACACACACTGACTCTCAGTGGGGTACGGGTTCCACACACACTGTCTCTCACTTGGGTACGGGTTCCACAGACACTGACTCTCACTGGGGTACGGGTTCCAAACACACTGACTCTCACTGGGGTACGGATTCCACACACACTGACTCCCACTGGGGTACGGGTTCCACACACACTGACTCTCACTGGGGTACGGGTGCCACACACACTGACTCTCACTGGGGTACGGGTTCCACACACACTGACTCCCACTGGGGTACAGGTTCCACACACACTGACTCTCACTGGGGTAAGTGTTCCACACACCCTGACTCTCACTGGGGTACGGGTTCCACACACACTGACTCTCACTGGGGTACGGGTTCCACAGACACTGACTCTCACTGGGGTACAGGTTCCGCACAAACTGACTCTCACTGGGGTACAGGATCCGCACACACTGACTCTCACTGGGGTATGGGTCCCACACACACTGACTCTCACTGGGGTACAGGTTCCACACACACTGACTCTCATTGGGGTACGGATCCCATACACACTGACTCTCACTGGTGTACAGTTTCCACACACACTGAATCTCACAGGGGTACGGGATCCGCACACAGTGACTCTCACTGGGGTATGGGTCCCACACACACTGACTCTCACTGGGGTACAGTTTCCACACACACTGACTCTCACTGGGGTATGGGTCCCATACACACTGACTCTCACTGGTGCACAGGTTCTAAACACACTGACTCTCACTGGGGTACGGGTTGCACACACACTGACTCTCACTGGGGTACGGGTTCCACACACACTGACTCTCACTGGGGTACGGGTTCCACACACACTGACTCTCACTGGGGTGCGGGTTCCACACACACTGACTCTCACTGGGGTGCGGGTTCCACACACACTGAGTCTCACTGGGGTACGGGTTCCACACACACTGACTCTCACTGGGGTACGGGTTCCACACACACTGACTCTCACTTTGGTACGGGTTCCACACACACTGACTCTCACTGGGGTGCGGGTTCCACACACACTGACTCTCCCTGGGGTACGGGTTCCACACACACTGACTCTCACTGGGGTACGGGTTCCACACACACTGACTCTCACTGGGGTACGGGTCGCCCACACACACTGACTCTCACTGGGGTACGGGTTCCACACACACTGACTCTCACTGGGGTAGGGTTCCACACACACTGACTCTCACTGGGGTACGGCTTCCACACGCACTGACTCTCACTGGGTTACGGGTTCCACACACACTGTCTCTCACTGGGGTACGCGTTCCACAAACATTGACTCTCACTGGCGTACGGATTCCACACACACTGACTCTCACTGGGGTACGGGTTCACACACACTGACTCTCACTGGGGTACGGCTTCCACACACACTGACTCTCACTGGGGTGCGGGTTCCACACACACTGACTCTCACTGGGGTACGGGTTCCACACACACTGACTCTCACTGGGGTACGGGTTCCACACACACTGACTCTCACTGGGGTGCGTCTTCCACACGCACTGACTCTCACTGGGGTACGGGTTCCACACACACTGACTCTCACTGGGTTACGGGTTCCACACACACTGACTCTCACTGGGGTACGCGTTCCACACACACTGACTCTCACTGGGGTACGGGTTCCGCCCACACTGACTCTCACTGGGGTACGCGTTCCACACACATTGACTCTCACTGGCGTACGGATTCCACACACACTAACTCTCACTGGGGTACGGGTTCCACACACACTGACTCTCACTGGCGTATGGGTTCCACACACACTGACTCTCACTGGGGTACGGGTTCCACACACACTGACTCTCACTGGGGTAAGGGTTCCACACACACTGACTCTCACTGGGGTACGGGTTCCACACACACTGACTCTCACTGGGGTACGGGTTCCACAGACACTGACACTCACTGGGGTATGGGTTCCACACACATTGACTCTCACTGGGGTACGGGTTCCACACACACTGACTCTCACTGGGGTATGGGTTCCACACAAACTGGCTCTCACTGGGGTACGAGTCCCACACGCACTGACTCTCACTGGGGTACGGGTTCCACACACACTGACTCTCACTGGGGTACGGGTTCCACACACACGGACTCTCACTGGGGTAAGGGTTCCACACACACGGACTCTCACTGGGGTAAGGGTTCCACAGACATTGACTCTCACTGGGGTACGGGTTCCACACACACTGACTCCCACTGCGGTTCGGGTTCCACACACACGGACTCTCACTGGGGAACGGGATCGACACACACTGACTCTCACTGGGGTACGGGTCCCATATACACTGACTCTCATTGGCGTACGGGTTCCACACACACTGGCTCTCACTGGGGTACGGGATCCACACACACTGACTCTCACTGGGTACGGGTCCCACACACACTGACTCTCACTGGGGTACAGGTTCCACACACACTGACTCTCACTGTGGTACGGGTCCCATACACACTGACTCTCACTGGGGTACGGGTTCCACATACACTGACTGTCACTGGGGTACGGGTTCCACAGACACTGACTCTCACTGGGGTATGGGTCACACACATACTGACTCTCACTGGGGAATGGGTTCCACACACACTGACTCTCACTGGGGTACGGGTCATTTCAACACTGACTCTCACTGGGGTACGGGTTCCACACTCACTGACTCTCACTGGGGTACGGGTCCCACACACACCGACTTTCACTGGGGTACGGGTTCCACACACACTGAATCTAACTGGGGTACGGGTTCCACACACACTGACTCTCACTGGGGTACGGGTTCCACACACACTGACTCTCACTGGGGAACGGGTTCCATACACACTGACTCTCACTGGGGTACAGGTTCCACACACATTGACTCTCACTGGGGTACAGGTTCCATACACACTGACTCTCACTGGGGTACGGGTTCCACACACACTGACTCTCACTGGGGTAAGGGTTCCACACACACTGACTCTCACTGGGGTACGGGTTCCACACACACTGACTCTCACTGGGCTACGGGTTCCACACACACCGACTCTCACTGCGGTATGGGTCACACACACTGACTCTCGCTGGGGTACGGGTTCCACACACACTGACTCCCACTGGGGTACGGGTTCCACACACACTGACTCCCACTGGGGTACGGGTTCCACATACACTGACTCTCACTGGGGTACGGGTTCCACACACACTGACTCTCACTCGGGTACAGGTTCCACACACACTGACTCTCACTGGGGTACGGGTTCCACACACACTGACTCTCAGTGGGGTACGGGTTCCACACACACTGTCTCTCACTTGGGTACGGGTTCCACAGACACTGACTCTCACTGGGGTACGGGTTCCAAACACACTGACTCTCACTGGGGTACGGATTCCACACACACTGACTCCCACTGGGGTACGGGTTCCACACACACTGACTCTCACTGGGGTACGGGTGCCACACACACTGACTCTCACTGGGGTACGGGTTCCACACACACTGACTCCCACTGGGGTACAGGTTCCACACACACTGACTCTCACTGGGGTAAGTGTTCCACACACCCTGACTCTCACTGGGGTACGGGTTCCACACACACTGACTCTCACTGGGGTACGGGTTCCACAGACACTGACTCTCACTGGGGTACAGGTTCCGCACAAACTGACTCTCACTGGGGTACAGGATCCGCACACACTGACTCTCACTGGGGTATGGGTCCCACACACACTGACTCTCACTGGGGTACAGGTTCCACACACACTGACTCTCATTGGGGTACGGATCCCATACACACTGACTCTCACTGGTGTACAGTTTCCACACACACTGAATCTCACAGGGGTACGGGATCCGCACACAGTGACTCTCACTGGGGTATGGGTCCCACACACACTGACTCTCACTGGGGTACAGTTTCCACACACACTGACTCTCACTGGGGTATGGGTCCCATACACACTGACTCTCACTGGTGCACAGGTTCTAAACACACTGACTCTCACTGGGGTACGGGTTGCACACACACTGACTCTCACTGGGGTACGGGTTCCACACACACTGACTCTCACTGGGGTACGGGTTCCACACACACTGACTCTCACTGGGGTGCGGGTTCCACACACACTGACTCTCACTGGGGTGCGGGTTCCACACACACTGAGTCTCACTGGGGTACGGGTTCCACACACACTGACTCTCACTGGGGTACGGGTTCCACACACACTGACTCTCACTTTGGTACGGGTTCCACACACACTGACTCTCACTGGGGTGCGGGTTCCACACACACTGACTCTCCCTGGGGTACGGGTTCCACACACACTGACTCTCACTGGGGTACGGGTTCCACACACACTGACTCTCACTGGGGTACGGGTCGCCCACACACACTGACTCTCACTGGGGTACGGGTTCCACACACACTGACTCTCACTGGGGTAGGGTTCCACACACACTGACTCTCACTGGGGTACGGCTTCCACACGCACTGACTCTCACTGGGTTACGGGTTCCACACACACTGTCTCTCACTGGGGTACGCGTTCCACAAACATTGACTCTCACTGGCGTACGGATTCCACACACACTAACTCTCACTGGGGTACGGGTTCCACACACACTGACTCTCACTGGGGTATGGGCTCCACACACACTGACTCTCACTGGGGTACGGGTTCCACACACACTGACTCTCACTGGGGTAAGGGTTCCTCACACACTGACTTTCACTGGGGTACGGGTTCCACACACACTGACTCTCACTGGGGTACGGGTTCCACACACACTGACTCTCACTGGGGTACGGGTTCCACACACTCTGACTCTCAGTGGGGTACAGGTTCCACACACACTGACTCTCACTGGGGTACGGGTCCCATACACACTGACTCTCGCTGGGGTACGGGATCCACACACACTGACTCTCACTAGGGTACGGGTTGCACACACACTGACTCTCACTGGGGTACGGGTTCCACACACACTGACTCTCACTGGGCTACGGGTTCCACACACACCGACTCTCACTGCGGTATGGGTCACACACACGGACTCTCGCTGGGGTACGGGTTCCACACACACTGACTCCCACAGGGGTACGGGTTCCACAGACACTGACTCCCACTGGGGTACCGGTTCCACACACACTGACTCTCACTGGGGTACGGGTTCCACACACACTGACTCTCACTGGGGTACAGGTTCCACACACACTGACTCTCACTGGGGTACGGGTTCCACACACACTGACTCTCACTGGGGTACGGGTTCCAAACACACTGACTCTCACTGGGGTACGGATTCCACACACACTGACTCCCACTGGGGTACGGGTTCCACACACACTGACTCTCACTGGGGTACGGGTTCCACACACACTGACTCTCACTCGGGTACGGGTTCCACACACACTGACTCCCACTGGGGTACGGGTTCCACACACACTGACTATCACTGGGGTATGTGTTCCACACACACTGACTCTCACTGGGGTACAGGTTCCACACACACTGACTCTCACTGGGGTACGGGTTCCACACACACAGACTCTCACTGGGGTACAGGTTCCACAGACACTGACTCTCACTGGGGTACAGGTTCCACACACACTGACTCTCACTGGGGTACAGGATCCGCACACACTGACTCTCACTGGGGTACAGGTTCCGCACAAACTGACTCTCACTGGGGTACAGAATCCGCACACACTGACTCTCACTGGGGTATGGGTCCCACACACACTGACTCTCACTGGGGTACGGGTTCCACACACACTGACTCTCACTGGGGTGCGGGTTCCACACACACTGACTGTCACTGGAGTGCGGGTTCCACACACACTGACTCTCACTGAGGTACGGGTTCCACACACACTGACTCTCACTGGGGTACGGGTTCCACACACACTGACTCTCACTGTGGTACGGGTTCCACACACACTGACTCTCACTGGGGTACGGGTTCCACACACACTGACCCTCCCTGGGGTACGGGTTCCACACACTCTGATTCTCACTGGGGTAAGGGTTCCTCACACACTGACTCTCACTGGGGTACGGGTTCCACACACACTGACTCTCACTGGGGTACAGGTTCCACAGACACTGACACTCACTTCGGTATGGGTTCCACACACACTGACTCTCACTGGGTTACGGGTTCCACACACTCTGACTCTCAGTGGGGTACAGGTTCCACACACACTGACTCTCACTGGGGTACGGGTCCCATACACACTGACTCTCGCTGGGGTACGGGATCCACACACACTGACTCTCACTCGGGTACGGGTTCCACACACACTGACTCTCACTGGGGAACGGGTTCCACACACACTGAATCTCACTGGGGTACGGGTTCCACACACACTGTCTCTCACTGGGGTACGGATTCCACACACACTGACTCTCACTGGGGTACGGGTTCCACACACACTGACTCCCACTGGGGTACGGGTTCCAAACACACTGACTCTCACTGGGGTACGGGTTCCACACACACTGACTCTCACTTGGGTACGGGATCCGCACACACTGACTCTCACTGGGGATTGGGTCCCACACACACTGACTCTCACTGGGGTACAGGTTCCACACACACGGACTCTCACTGGGGTACAGGTTCCACACACACGGACTCTCACTGGGGTATGGGTCCCATACACACTGACTCTCACTGGTGTACAGGTTCCACACACACTGACTCTCACTGGGGTACGGGTTGCACACACACTGACTCTCACTGGGGTACGGGTTCCACACACACTGACTCTCACAGTGGTATGGTTTCCACACACACTGACTCTCACTGGGGTACGGGTTCACACACACTGACTCTCACTGGGGTATGGCTTCCACACACACTGACTCTCACTGGGGTGCGGGTTCCACACACACTGTCTCTCACTGGGGTACGGGTTCCACACACACTGACTCTCACTGGGGTACGGGTTCCACACACACTGACTCTCACTGGGGTACGGGTTCCACACACACTGACTCTCACTGGGGTACGGGTTCCACACACACTGACTCTCACTGGGGTACGGGTTCCACACACACTGACTCTCACTGGGGTACGGGTTCCACACACACTGACTCTCACTGGGGTACGGGTTCCTCACACGCTGACTCTCACTGGGGTACGGGTTCCACACACACTGACTCTCACTGGGGTGCGTCTTCCACACACACTGACTCTCACTGGGGTACGGGTTCCACACACACTGACTCTCACTGGGTTACGGGTTCCACACACACTGACTCTCACTGGGGTACGCGTTCCACACACACTGACTCTCACTGGGGTACGGGTTCCGCCCACACTGACTCTCACTGGGGTACGCGTTCCACACACATTGACTCTCACTGGCGTACGGATTCCACACACACTAACTCTCACTGGGGTACGGGTTCCACACACACTGACTCTCACTGGCGTATGGGTTCCACACACACTGACTCTCACTGGGGTACGGGTTCCACACACACTGACTCTCACTGGGGTAAGGGTTCCACACACACTGACTCTCACTGGGGTACGGGTTCCACACACACTGACTCTCACTGGGGTACGGGTTCCACAGACACTGACACTCACTGGGGTATGGGTTCCACACACATTGACTCTCACTGGGGTACGGGTTCCACACACACTGTCTCTCACTGGGGTATGGGTTCCACACACACTGGCTCTCACTGGGGTACGAGTCCCACACGCACTGACTCTCACTGGGGTACGGGTTCCACACACACTGACTCTCACTGGGGTACGGGTTCCACACACACTGACTCTCACTGGGGTACGGGTTCCACACACACGGACTCTCACTGGGGTAAGGGTTCCACACACACGCACTCTCACTGGGGTAAGGGTTCCACAGACATTGACTCTCACTGGGGTACGGGTTCCACACACACTGACTCCCACTGCGGTTCGGGTTCCACACACACGGACTCTCACTGGGGAACGGGATCGACACACACTGACTCTCACTGGGGTACGGGTCCCATATACACTGACTCTCACTGGCGTACGGGTTCCACACACACTGGCTCTCACTGGGGTACGGGATCCACACACACTGACTCTCACTGGGGTACAGGTTCCGCACAACCTGACTCTCACTGGGGTACAGGATCCGCACACACTGACTCTCACTGGGGTATGGGTCCCACACACACTGACTCTCATTGGGGTACGGATCCCATACACACTGACTCTCACTGGTGTACAGGTTCCACACACACTGAATCTCACTGGGGTACGGGATCCGCACACACTGACTCTCACTGGGGATTGGATCCCACACACACTGACTCTCACTGGGGTACAGGTTCCACACACACGGACTCTCACTGGGGTACAGGTTCCACACACACGGACTCTCACTGGGGTATGGGTCCCATACACACTGACTCTCACTGGTGTACAGGTTCCACACACACTGACTCTCACTGGGGTACGGGTTGCACACACACTGACTCTCACTGGGGTACGGGTTCCACACACACTGACTCTCACAGTGGTATGGTTTCCACACACACTGACTCTCACTGGGGTACGGGTTCACACACACTGACTCTCACTGGGGTACGGCTTCCACACACACTGACTCTCACTGGGGTGCGGGTTCCACACACACTGTCTCTCACTGGGGTACGGGTTCCACACACACTGACTCTCACTGGGGTACGGGTTCCACACACACTGACTCTCACTGGGGTACGGGTTCCACACACACTGACTCTCACTGGGGTACGGGTTCCACACACACTGACTCTCACTGGGGTACGGGTTCCACACACACTGACTCTCACTGGGGTACGGGTTCCACACACACTGACTCTCACTGGGGTACGGGTTCCTCACACGCTGACTCTCACTGGGGTACGGGTTCCACACACACTGACTCTCACTGGGGTGCGTCTTCCACACGCACTGACTCTCACTGGGGTACGGGTTCCACACACACTGACTCTCACTGGGTTACGGGTTCCACACACACTGACTCTCACTGGGGTACGCGTTCCACACACACTGACTCTCACTGGGGTACGGGTTCCGCCCACACTGACTCTCACTGGGGTACGCGTTCCACACACATTGACTCTCACTGGCGTACGGATTCCACACACACTAACTCTCACTGGGGTACGGGTTCCACACACACTGACTCTCACTGGCGTATGGGTTCCACACACACTGACTCTCACTGGGGTACGGGTTCCACACACACTGACTCTCACTGGGGTAAGGGTTCCACACACACTGACTCTCACTGGGGTACGGGTTCCACACACACTGACTCTCACTGGGGTACGGGTTCCACAGACACTGACACTCACTGGGGTATGGGTTCCACACACATTGACTCTCACTGGGGTACGGGTTCCACACACACTGACTCTCACTGGGGTATGGGTTCCACACACACTGGCTCTCACTGGGGTACGAGTCCCACACGCACTGACTCTCACTGGGGTACGGGTTCCACACACACTGACTCTCACTGGGGTACGGGTTCCACACACACTGACTCTCACTGGGGTACGGGTTCCACACACACGGACTCTCACTGGGGTAAGGGTTCCACACACACGGACTCTCACTGGGGTAAGGGTTCCACAGACATTGACTCTCACTGGGGTACGGGTTCCACACACACTGACTCCCACTGCGGTTCGGGTTCCACACACACGGACTCTCACTGGGGAACGGGTTCCACACACACGGACTCTCACTGGGGTAAGGGTTCCACACACATTGACTCTCACTGGGGTACGGGTTCCACACACACTGACTCCCATTGCGGTTCGGGTTCCACACACACTGACTCTCACTGTGGTACGGGTTCCACACACACTGACTCTCACTGGGGTACGGGTTCCACACACACTGAGCCTCCCTGGGGTACGGGTTCCACACACTCTGATTCTCACTGGGGTAAGGGTTCCTCACACACTGACTCTCACTGGGGTACGGGTTCCACACACACTGACTCTCACTGGGGTACAGGTTCCACAGACACTGACACTCACTTCGGTATGGGTTCCACACACACTGACTCTCACTGGGTTACGGGTTCCACACACTCTGACTCTCAGTGTGGTACAGGTTCCACACACACTGACTCTCACTGGGGTACGGGTCCCATACACACTGACTCTCGCTGGGGTACGGGATCCACACACACTGACTCTCACTCGGGTACGGGTTCCACACACACTGACTCTCACTGGGGAACGGGTTCCACACACACTGAATCTCACTGGGGTACGGGTTCCACACACACTGACTCTCACTGGGGTACAGGTTCCACACACACTGAATCTGACTGGGGTACGGGTTCCACACACACTGACACTCACTGGGGTAGGGGTTCCACACCCACTGACTCTCACTGGGGTACGGGTTCCACACACACTGACTCTCACTGGGGTACGGGTTCCACACACACTGACTCTCACTGGGGTACGGGTTCCACACACACTTACTCTCACTGGAGTACAGGTTCCACACACACTGACCCTCCCTGGGGTACGGGTTCCACACACACTGACTCTCACTGGTGTACGGGTTCCACACACACTGACTCTCACTGGGGTACGGGATCCACACATACTGACTCTCACTGGGGTACGGGTGCCACACACACTGACTCTCACTGGGGTACAGGTCCACAAACACTGACTCTCACTGGGGTACGGGTCCCACACACACTGACTCTCACTGGGGTACGGGTTCCACACACACTGACTCTCACTGGGGTACGGGTTCTACACACTGATTCTCACTGGGGTACGGGTTCCACACACACTGACTCTCCCTGCGGTACGGGTTCCACACACACTGACTCTCAATGGTGTACGGGTCCCACACACCCTGACTCTCACTGGGGTAGGGGTTCCACACACACTGACTCTCACTGGGTTACGGGTTCCACACACACTGTCTATCACTGGGGTACGCGTTCCACACACATTGACTCTCACTGGCGTACGGATTCCACACACACTAACTCTCACTGGGGTACGGGTTCCACACACACTGACTCTCACTGGGGTATGGGTTCCACACACACTGACTCCCACTGGGGTACGGGTTCCACACATACTGACTCTCACTGGGGTAAGGGTTCCTCACACACTGACTTTCACTGGGGTAAGGGTTCCACACACACTGACTCTCACTGGGGTACGGGTTCCACACACACTGACTCTCACTGGGGTACGGGTTCCACACAATCTGACTGTCAGTGGGGTACAGGTTCCACACACACTGACTCTCACTGGCGTACGGGTCCCATACACACTGACTCTCGCTGGGGTACGGGATCCACACACAATACAATACAATACAAATCGCTTTATTGGCATGATAAGGTACATCTTATGTTGCCAAAGCATCAAAATACATTTCTGGTTGAACACATAAACGCGGTTCCATTCATACAGTGTATAAACAGGTATATCCCTGAGTTTATAAATATATTTTCGCCTTGTTTATATATATTCTTGTCTTAGTTTACTGGTTGTCCCTCTGTTCATGGCAAGCTGTAACATAGTGTGCCGCCAGTGTTACACAGCTTCTCTCCTCCCCCAGTAGGAATGGGAGTTTTTGGTTGTCAGTCAGATTTCTGAATTCAGGGCATATTTGTGAGAATTTTTGATAGAAATTCTCTCTGATGCCCTGATATTTTCCACAGGCTGTGAGGAAGTGCATCTCTGTCTCAACTACTCCCTGACTGCAGTGAGAGCATATCCTGTCTTCTCTTGGCAGCCTGGTCTGCCTGTGTCTACCTTTTTCGATCGCTAGGCTATGTTCGCTAAGTCTGTACCTTGTCAAGGTTCTTCTCAGTTTGTTATCCTTTACCATGGTCAGGTAATCAGCTATGTTGTATTGTCTGTTTAGGGCCAAGTAGCAATTGAGTTTGCTTTGGGTTTTTGTTGTTTCTGCCCAATATGACAGATATTTTTCCTTTTGCTTAGCGACGATTGTGTTGGGTCGAATTCTTTGTGTTACCCTGTCACTGTCCTGGGGCTGGTTATTGTTAGTATTGTTAGTAGTTACTTTATTGAGTCCCAGGACTAGTTGACTGAGGGTATTCTTCTTTATGGTCAGCTCTTGGCATTTCAGGGCGTCGTAGTGATAGCATTGGGGGTTGCTCATTTGTAGGTGATTCCAAAATTTGGTGGCTCTTTTTTGGATAGTGATTATTAATGGGTATTGGCCTAGTTCCGCCCTGCATGCGTTGTTTACTGTTTTCCTTTGAGTCCGGAGGATACTTTTACAGAATTCCGCATGTAGGATCTCAATTGGGTGTTTGTCCCATTTTGCAAAATCTTGTTGTGTTAGTGGTCCCCAGACCTCACTGCCATAGAGTGCAATTGGTTCAATTACTGATTTGAAAATTTTGAGCCAAATGCTAATTGGGATTTCTATTTGGATTGATTTTTTGATGGCATAGAAAGCCCTTCTTGCTTTCTCTTTCAGTTCATTCACAGCCAGTTTGAAGTTTCCCGTAGAACTGATTTTTAAGCCCAAGTATGTGTAGTGAGTGGTTTGTTCAATTTTGGTTGTTCCTACTGTGAAATTTATTGTGGGTCCATGTTGTTTGGATCTTTGCTGGAACACAAGGACTTTGGTTTTTTGGGGATTTATTGTCAGGGCCCAAGTCTGGCAGTACGACTCCAGCAGGTCCAGGTTCTGCTGTAGACCCTCCTTAGTTGGTGACAGCAGAACCAGGTCGTCGGCATAGAGGAGGAATTTAACCTTGGATTCATATAGGGTGAGGCCGGGTGCTGTAGATTGTTCAAGTAGTTTTGCCAATCCATTAATGTAAATATTAAAGAGTGTCGGTGAGATTGGCGAGCCCTGCGTCACCCCACGCCCCTGTGGGAAGTATTTTGTTTGTTTGTCTCCAATTTTAACTGCACATTTATTGTTTGTATACATTGATTTAATTACATCATATGTTTTACCTCCTACCCCGCTTTCGATAAGTTTCAGGAATAAACCGTCATGCCAGATGGAGTCGAAAGCCTTCTGGAAATCTACAAAGCATGCGTAGATTTTGCTTTTGTTATGGTGAACGTGTTTGTCAATTAGGGTCTGTAGGGTGAAGATATGATCGGATGTTCTATAGTTTGGCAGGAATCCAATTTGGCTTTTACTCAAGACATTGTGCTCTTCAAGGAAGTTTATAAGTCTTTTGTTTATGATGCTACAGAATACCTTCCCCAGGTTACTGTTTACACAGATGCCTCGATAGTTGTTTGGGTCGATTTTGTCCCCACTTTTGTATATGGGTGTTATGAGTCCTTTGTTCCAGATGTCAGGGAAATAACCGACACTCAGAACCAAGTTGAAGAGTTTTAGGATAGCCAGTTTCAGTTTGTCGTCTGCGTGTTTAATCATCTCGTTTAGTATGCCGTCTGTCCCGCAAGCTTTTCCTGGTCGCAGGTCCTTGAGTTTTTCAAGAAGTTCTTTTTCTGTTATTATGGCGTCTAGCGGGTTTTGGTTATCTTTTATGGCCATTTCAAGCTTTTCAAGTTTTTTGCGTATTTGGTGTTGCTCTGGTCCTAGTGTGTTTTTCTGGTATAATTTTTCAAAGTGGTTTACCCATGTGTCCCCATTTTGAATGGACAAATCGTCGTGTTGTTTTTTGTGTAGTGTTTTCAAGTTGTCCCAGAAACAATTCGACTCAATGGATTCCTTCATGGAGCTGAGTGTATTCTTAATAAATTGCCCTTTTTTGGTCCTGAGTGTGTTTCTGTATTGTGTTAGCGTCTGACAATAAGTAAGGCGTAATTCCTTGTTTTCTGGATGTCTGTGTTTTTGGTTTGATAGTTTTCTAAGTTTTTTCCTCATGTTATGGCAATCATGGTCAAACCATGATTGGTTCCACACACACTGACTCTCACTGAGGTACGGGTTCCACACACACTGACTCTCACTGGGGTACGGGTTCCACACACACTGACTCTCACTGGGGTACGGGTTCCACACACTCTGACTCTCAGTGGGGTACAGGTTCCACACACACTGACTCTCACTGGGGTACGGGTCCCATACACACTGACTCTCGCTGGGGTACGGGATCCACACACACTGACGCTCACTGGGGTACGGGTTGCACACACACTGACTCTCACTGGGGTACGGGTTCCACACACACTGACTCTCACTGGGCTACGGGTTCCACACACACCGACTCTCACTGGGGTACGGGTTCCACACACACTGACTCTCAGTGGGCCGGTTCCACACACACTGTCTCTCACTTGGGTACGGGTTCCACAGACACTGACTCTCACTGGGGTACGGGTTCCACACACACTGACTCTCACTGGGGTACGGGTTCCACACACACTGACTCTCACTGGGGTACGGGTTCCAGCCACACTGACTCTCACTGGGGTACGGGTTCCACACACACTGACTCTCACTCGGGTACAGGTTCCACACACACTGACTCTCACTGGGGTACGGGTTCCACACACACTGACTCTCAGTGGGCCGGTTCCACACACACTGTCTCTCACTTGGGTACGGGTTCCACAGACACTGACTCTCACTGGGGTACGGGTTCCAAACACACTGACTCTCACTGGGGTACGGATTCCACACACACTGACTCCCACTGGGGTACGGGTTCCACACACACTGACTCTCACTGGGGTACGGGTTCCACACACACTGACTCTCACTCGGGTACGGGTTCCACACACACTGACTCCCACTGGGGTACGGGTTCCACACACACTGACTCTCACTGGGGTATGTGTTCCACACACACTGACTCTCACTGGGGTACAGGCTCCACACACACTGACTCTCACTGGGGTACGGGTTCCACACACACTGACTCTCACTGGGGTACGGGTTCCACAGACACTGACTCTCACTGGGGTACAGGTTCCACACACACTGACTCTCACTGGGGTACACGATCCGCACACACTGACTCTCACTGGGGTACAGGTTCCGCACAAACTGACTCTCACTGGGGTACAGGATCCGCACACACTGACTCTCACTGGGGTATGGGTCCCACACACACTGACTCTCACTGGGGTACAGGTTCCACACACACTGACTCTCATTGGGGTACGGATCCCATACACACTGACTCTCACTGTTGTACAGGTTCCACACACACTGAATCTCACAGGGGTACGGGATCCGCACACACTGACTCTCACTGGGGTATGGGTCCCACACACACTGACTCTCACTGGGGTACAGTTTCCACACACACTGACTCTCACTGGGGTATGGGTCCCATACACACTGACTCTCACTGGTGTACAGGTTCTAAACACACTGACTCTCACTGGGGTACGGGTTGCACACACACTGACTCTCACTGGGGTACGGGTTCCACACACACTGACTCTCACAGTGGTATGGGTTCCACACACACTGACTCTCACTGGGGTACGGGTTCCACACACACTGACTCTCACTGGGGTGCGGGTTCCACACACACTGACTCTCACTGGAGTGCGGGTTCCACACACACTGACTCTCACTGGGGTACGGGTTCCACACACACTTACTCTCACTGGGGTACGGGTTCCACACACACTGACTCTCACTGTGGTACGGGTTCCACACACACTGACTCTCACTGGGGTACGGGTTCCTCACACGCTGACTCTCACTGGGGTACGGGTTCCACACACACTGACTCTCACTGGGGTACGGCTTCCACACGCACTGACTCTCACTGGGTTACGGGTTCCACACACTCTGTCTCTCACTGGGGTACGCGTTCCACACACATTGACTCTCACTGGCGTACGGATTCCACACACACTAACTCTCACTGGGGTACGGGTTCCACACACACTGACTCTCACTGGGGTATGGGTTCCACACACACTGACTCTCACTGGGGTACGGGTTCCACACACACTGATTCTCACTGGGGTAAGGGTTCCTCACACACTGACTCTCACTGGGGTACGGGTTCCACACACACTGACTCTCACTGGGGTACAGGTTCCACAGACACTGACACTCACTTCGGTATGGGTTCCACACACACCGACTCTCACTGGGTTACGGGTTCCACACACTCTGACTCTCGCTGGGGTACGGGTTCCACACACACTGACTCTCACTGGGGCACGGGATCCACACACACTGACTCTCACTGGGGTACAGGTTCCACACACACTGAATCTGACTGGGGTACGGGTTCCACACACACTGACACTCACTGGGGTAGGGGTTCCACACCCACTGACTCTCACTGGGGTACGCGTTCCACACACACTGACTCTCACTGGGGTACGGGTTCCACACACACTGACTCTCACTGGGGTACGGGTTCCACACACACTGACTCTCACTGGGGTACGGGTTCCACACACACTGACTCTCACTGGGGTACGGGTTCCACACACACTGACTCTCACTGGGGTACAGGTTCCACACACACTGACCCTCCCTGGGGTACGGGTTCCACACACACTGACTCTCACTGGGGTACAGGTTCCACACACACTGACCCTCCCTGGGGTACGGGTTCCACACACACTGACTCTCACTGGTGTACGGGTTCCACACACACTGACTCTCACTGGGGTACGGGATCCACACATACTGACTCTCACTGGGGTACGGGTTCCACACACACTGACTCTCACTGGGGTACAGGTCCACACACACTGACTCTCACTGGGGTACGGGTCCCACACACACTGACTCTCACTGGGGTACGGGTTCCACACACACTGACTCTCACTGGGGTACGGGTTCTACACACTGATTCTCACTGGGGTACGGGTTCCACACACACTGACTCTCACTGCGGTACGGGTTCCACACACACTGACTCTCAATGGGGTACGGGTCCCACACACCCTGACTCTCACTGGGGTAGGGGTTCCACACACACTGACTCTCACTGGGGTACGGGTTCCACACACACTGGCTCTCACTGGGGTACGGTTTCCACACACACTGACTCTCACTGGGGTACGGGTTCCACACACACTGACTCTCACTGGGGTACAGGTTCCACACACACTGACTCTCATTGGGGTACGGGTTCCACAGACACTGACTCTCACTGGGGTACGGGTTCCACACACACTGACTCTCACTGGGGTATGGGTTCCACAGGCACTGACTCTCACTGGGGTACGGGTCCCACAGACACTGACTCTCACTGGGGTACGGGTTCCACACACACTGACTCTCACTGGGGTACGGTTTCCACACACACTGACTCTCACTGGGGTACAGGTCCACACACACTGACTCTCACTGGGGTACGGGTTCCACACACACTGACTCTCAGTGGGGTACGGGTCCCACACTCACTGACTCTCACTAGGGTACGGGTTCCACAGACACTGACTCTCACTGGTGTACAGGTTCCACACACACTGACTCTCACTGGGGTACGGGTTCCACACACACTGACTCTCAATGGGGTACGGGTTCCACACACACTGACTCTCACTGGGGTACGGATTCCACACACACTGAATCTCACTTGGGTACGGGTTCCACACACACTGACCCTCACTGGGGTATGTGTTCCACACACACTGACTCTCACTGGGGTACGGGTTCCACACACACTGACTCTCACTGGGGTGCGGGTTCCACAGACACTGACTCTCACTGGGGTACGGGTCCCACACACATTGACTCTCACTGGGGTACGGGATCCACAGACACTGACTCTCACTGGGGTACGGGTTCCACACAATCTGACTCTCACTGGGATACGGCTCCCACACACACTGACTCTCACTGGGGTACGGGTTCCACACACACTCACTCTCAGTTGGGTACGGGTTCCACACACACTGACTCTCTCTGGGGTAAGGGTTCCACAGACACTGACTCTCACTGGGGTACGGCCTCCACACGCACTGACTCCCACTGCGGTACGGGTTCCACACACACGGACTCTCACTGGGGAACGGGATCGACACACACTGACTCTCACTGGGGTACGGGTCCCATATACACTGACTCTCACTGGCGTACGGGTTCCACACACACTGACTCTCACTGGGGTACGGGTTCCACACACACTGACTCTCACTGGGGTACGGGTTCCACACACACTGACTCTCACTGGGTACGGGTCCCACACACACTGACTCTCACTGGGGTACAGGTTCCACACACACTGACTCTCACTGTGGTACGGGTCCCATACACACTGACTCTCACTGGGGTACGGGTTCCACAGACACTGACTGTCACTGGGGTACGGGTTCCACACACACTGACTCTCACTGGGGTACGGGTCACACACATACTGACTCTCACTGGGGAATGGGTTCCACACACACTGACTCTCACTGGGGTACGGGTCCCACACACACCGAATCTCACTGGGGTACGGGTTCCACAGACACTGACTCTCACTGGGGTACGGGTTCCACACACACTGACTCTCACTGGGGTATGGGTTCCACACACACTGACTCTCACTGGGGTACGGGTTCCACACACACTGACTCTCACTGGTGTATGGGTTCCACACACACTGACTCTCACTGGTGTACGGGTCCCACACACACTGACTCTCACTGGGGTACGGGTTCCACACACACTGAATCTAACTGGGGTACGGGTTCCACACACACTGACTCTCACTGGGGTACGGGTTCCACACACACTGACTCTCACTGGGGAACGGGTTCCATACACACTGACTCTCACTGGGGTACGGCTTCCACACACATTGACTCTCACTGGGGTACAGGTTCCACACACACTGACTCACCCTGGGGTACGGGTTCCACACACACTGACTCTCACTGGGGTACGGGTTCCACACACACTGACTCTCACTGGGGTACGGGTTCCTCACACGCTGACTCTCACTGGGGTACGGGTTCCACACACACTGACTCTCAGTGGGCCGGTTCCACACACACTGTCTCTCACTTGGGTACGGGTTCCACAGACACTGACTCTCACTGGGGTACGGGTTCCAAACACACTGACTCTCACTGGGGTACGGATTCCACACACACTGACTCCCACTGGGGTACGGGTTCCACACACACTGACTCTCACTGGGGTACGGGTTCCACACACACTGACTCTCACTCGGGTACGGGTTCCACACACACTGACTCCCACTGGGGTACGGGTTCCACACACACTGACTCTCACTGGGGTATGTGTTCCACACACACTGACTCTCACTGGGGTACAGGCTCCACACACACTGACTCTCACTGGGGTACGGGTTCCACACACACTGACTCTCACTGGGGTACGGGTTCCACAGACACTGACTCTCACTGGGGTACAGGTTCCACACACACTGACTCTCACTGGGGTACACGATCCGCACACACTGACTCTCACTGGGGTACAGGTTCCGCACAAACTGACTCTCACTGGGGTACAGGATCCGCACACACTGACTCTCACTGGGGTATGGGTCCCACACACACTGACTCTCACTGGGGTACAGGTTCCACACACACTGACTCTCATTGGGGTACGGATCCCATACACACTGACTCTCACTGTTGTACAGGTTCCACACACACTGAATCTCACAGGGGTACGGGATCCGCACACACTGACTCTCACTGGGGTATGGGTCCCACACACACTGACTCTCACTGGGGTACAGTTTCCACACACACTGACTCTCACTGGGGTATGGGTCCCATACACACTGACTCTCACTGGTGTACAGGTTCTAAACACACTGACTCTCACTGGGGTACGGGTTGCACACACACTGACTCTCACTGGGGTACGGGTTCCACACACACTGACTCTCACAGTGGTATGGGTTCCACACACACTGACTCTCACTGGGGTACGGGTTCCACACACACTGACTCTCACTGGGGTGCGGGTTCCACACACACTGACTCTCACTGGAGTGCGGGTTCCACACACACTGACTCTCACTGGGGTACGGGTTCCACACACACTTACTCTCACTGGGGTACGGGTTCCACACACACTGACTCTCACTGGGGTACGGGTTCCTCACACGCTGACTCTCACTGGGGTACGGGTTCCACACACACTGACTCTCACTGGGGTACGGCTTCCACACGCACTGACTCTCACTGGGTTACGGGTTCCACACACTCTGTCTCTCACTGGGGTACGCGTTCCACACACATTGACTCTCACTGGCGTACGGATTCCACACACACTAACTCTCACTGGGGTACGGGTTCCACACACACTGACTCTCACTGGGGTATGGGTTCCACACACACTGACTCTCACTGGGGTACGGGTTCCACACACACTGATTCTCACTGGGGTAAGGGTTCCTCACACACTGACTCTCACTGGGGTACGGGTTCCACACACACTGACTCTCACTGGGGTACAGGTTCCACAGACACTGACACTCACTTCGGTATGGGTTCCACACACACCGACTCTCACTGGGTTACGGGTTCCACACACTCTGACTCTCGCTGGGGTACGGGTTCCACACACACTGACTCTCACTGGGGCACGGGATCCACACACACTGACTCTCACTGGGGTACAGGTTCCACACACACTGAATCTGACTGGGGTACGGGTTCCACACACACTGACACTCACTGGGGTAGGGGTTCCACACCCACTGACTCTCACTGGGGTACGCGTTCCACACACACTGACTCTCACTGGGGTACGGGTTCCACACACACTGACTCTCACTGGGGTACGGGTTCCACACACACTGACTCTCACTGGGGTACGGGTTCCACACACACTGACTCTCACTGGGGTACGGGTTCCACACACACTGACTCTCACTGGGGTACAGGTTCCACACACACTGACCCTCCCTGGGGTACGGGTTCCACACACACTGACTCTCACTGGGGTACAGGTTCCACACACACTGACCCTCCCTGGGGTACGGGTTCCACACACACTGACTCTCACTGGTGTACGGGTTCCACACACACTGACTCTCACTGGGGTACGGGATCCACACATACTGACTCTCACTGGGGTACGGGTTCCACACACACTGACTCTCACTGGGGTACAGGTCCACACACACTGACTCTCACTGGGGTACGGGTCCCACACACACTGACTCTCACTGGGGTACGGGTTCCACACACACTGACTCTCACTGGGGTACGGGTTCTACACACTGATTCTCACTGGGGTACGGGTTCCACACACACTGACTCTCACTGCGGTACGGGTTCCACACACACTGACTCCCAATGGGGTACGGGTCCCACACACCCTGACTCTCACTGGGGTAGGGGTTCCACACACACTGACTCTCACTGGGGTACGGGTTCCACACATACTGGCTCTCACTGGGGTACGGTTTCCACACACACTGACTCTCACTGGGGTACGGGTTCCACACACACTGACTCTCACTGGGGTACAGGTTCCACACACACTGACTCTCATTGGGGTACGGGTTCCACAGACACTGACTCTCACTGGGGTACGGGTTCCACACACACTGACTCTCACTGGGGTATGGGTTCCACAGGCACTGACTCTCACTGGGGTACGGGTCCCACAGACACTGACTCTCACTGGGGTACGGGTTCCACACACACTGACTCTCACTGGGGTACGGTTTCCACACACACTGACTCTCACTGGGGTACAGGTCCACACACACTGACTCTCACTGGGGTACGGGTTCCACACACACTGACTCTCAGTGGGGTACGGGTCCCACACTCACTGACTCTCACTAGGGTACGGGTTCCACAGACACTGACTCTCACTGGTGTACAGGTTCCACACACACTGACTCTCACTGGGGTACGGGTTCCACACACACTGACTCTCAATGGGGTACGGGTTCCACACACACTGACTCTCACTGGGGTACGGATTCCACACACACTGAATCTCACTTGGGTACGGGTTCCACACACACTGACCCTCACTGGGGTATGTGTTCCACACACACTGACTCTCACTGGGGTACGGGTTCCACACACACTGACTCTCACTGGGGTGCGGGTTCCACAGACACTGACTCTCACTGGGGTACGGGTCCCACACACATTGACTCTCACTGGGGTACGGGATCCACAGACACTGACTCTCACTGGGGTACGGGTTCCACACAATCTGACTCTCACTGGGATACGGCTCCCACACACACTGACTCTCACTGGGGTACGGGTTCCACACACACTCACTCTCAGTTGGGTACGGGTTCCACACACACTGACTCTCTCTGGGGTAAGGGTTCCACAGACACTGACTCTCACTGGGGTACGGCCTCCACACGCACTGACTCCCACTGCGGTACGGGTTCCACACACACGGACTCTCACTGGGGAACGGGATCGACACACACTGACTCTCACTGGGGTACGGGTCCCATATACACTGACTCTCACTGGCGTACGGGTTCCACACACACTGACTCTCACTGGGGTACGGGTTCCACACACACTGACTCTCACTGGGGTACGGGTTCCACACACACTGACTCTCACTGGGTACGGGTCCCACACACACTGACTCTCACTGGGGTACAGGTTCCACACACACTGACTCTCACTGTGGTACGGGTCCCATACACACTGACTCTCACTGGGGTACGGGTTCCACAGACACTGACTGTCACTGGGGTACGGGTTCCACACACACTGACTCTCACTGGGGTACGGGTCACACACATACTGACTCTCACTGGGGAATGGGTTCCACACACACTGACTCTCACTGGGGTACGGGTCCCACACACACCGATTCTCACTGGGGTACGGGTTCCACAGACACTGACTCTCACTGGGGTACGGGTTCCACACACACTGACTCTCACTGGGGTACGGGTTCCACACACACTGACTCTCACTGGGGTATGGGTTCCACACACACTGACTCTCACTGGTGTACGGGTCCCACACACACTGACTCTCACTGGGGTACGGGTTCCACACACACTGAATCTAACTGGGGTACGGGTTCCACACACACTGACTCTCACTGGGGTACGGGTTCCACACACACTGACTCTCACTGGGGAACGGGTTCCATACACACTGACTCTCACTGGGGTACGGCTTCCACACACATTGACTCTCACTGGGGTACAGGTTCCACACACACTGACTCACCCTGGGGTACGGGTTCCACACACACTGACTCTCACTGGGGTACGGGTTCCACACACACTGACTCTCACTGGGGTACGGGTTCCTCACACGCTGACTCTCACTGGGGTACGGGTTCCACACACACTGACTCTCACTGGGGTAAGGCTTCCACACGCACTGACTCTCACAGGGTTACGGGTTCCACACACTCTGTCTCTCACTGGGGTACGCGTTCCACACACATTGACTCTCACTGGCGTACGGATTCCACACACACTAACTCTCACTGGGGTACGGGTTCCACACACACTGACTCTCACTGGGGTATGGGTTCCACACACACTGACTCTCACTGGGGTACGGGTTCCACACACACTGATTCTCACTGGGGTAAGGGTTCCTCACACACTGACTCTCACTGGGGTACGGGTTCCACACACACTGACTCTCACTGGGGTACAGGTTCCACAGACACTGACACTCACTTCGGTATGGGTTCCACACACGCTGACTCTCACTGGGTTACGGGTTCCACACACTCTGACTCTCGCTGGGGTACGGGATCCACACACACTGACTCTCACTGGGGTACAGGTTCCACACACACTGAATCTGACTGGGGTACGGGTTCCACACACACTGACACTCACTGGGGTAGGGGTTCCACACCCACTGACTCTCACTGGGGTACGGGTTCCACACACACTGACTCTCACTGGGGTACGGGTTCCACACACACTGACTCTCACTGGGGTACGGGTTCCACACACACTGACTCTCACTGGGGTATGGGTTCCACACACACTGACTCTCACTGGGGTACGGGTTCCACACACACTGACTCTCACTGGGGTACAGGTTCCACACACACTGACCCTCCCTGGGGTACGGGTTCCACACACACTGACTCTCACTGGGGTAAAGGTTCCACACACACTGACCCTCCCTGGGGTACGGGTTCCACACACACTGACTCTCACTGGTGTACGGGTTCCACACACACTGACTCTCACTGGGGTACGGGATCCACACATACTGACTCTCACTGGGGTACGGGTTCCACACACACTGACTCTCACTGGGGTACAGGTCCACACACACTGACTCTCACTGGGGTACGGGTCCCACACACACTGACTCTCACTGGGGTACGGGTTCCACACACACTGACTCTCACTGGGGTACGGGTTCTACACACTGATTCTCACTGGGGTACGGGTTCCACACACACTGACTCTCACTGGGGTACGGGTTCCACACACACTGACTCTCACTGGGGTACAGGTTCCACACACACTGACTCTCACTGGGGTACAGGTTCCACACACACTGACTCTCACTGGGGTAGTTTCTGTGCTAAAGTAACGAGGCGTATCGGCGATGTGCGTGTTTAGTGCTTTTCAGTTCAAAGAGTCACTTTTAAAATCAGCTTAAATAAATAAAAGAACAGTTGCATTGTCAAACTGCGATATGACATCATACAACCGGAGCCAGCAGTCTGCTATTCCAGATTTCCCGGTGTTGCTTCATCGGAGGAGTCTGGAGACGCTTTGACAGTCGACTCGCGAGGGTAGAGCAGCTTTCTTGAATACTGACAATTTTCAAAACTCGTGTCAGCGTGTGGACAGAGATGCATCCAAGATGCCATCCACAGACGCGGTTCTGAAACCGTTGGAGAAAATGTACTGAAGAGGTTTCTTCCGACCATCCATCGCAGAATGCACTGTCGACATCCCAGGCAACATGGCTCAGTGAGTCACCACGCCGCCTCGGAGTCAGAAAGTCGTGGGTTCGAGCACTAAATCCAGGCCGACACTCCCAGTGCCAGTACTGAGGGAGTGCCGCACTGTCGGAGGGGCAGTACTGAGGGAGCGCCGCACTGTCAGAGGGGCAGTACTGAGGGAGCGCCGCACTGTCGGAGGGGCAGTACTGAGGGAGTGCCGCACTGTCGGAGGGGCAGTACTGAGGGAGCGCCGCACTGTCAGAGGGGCAGTACTGAGGGAGCGCCGCACTGTCGGAGGGGCAGTACTGAGGGAGCGCCGCACTGTCGGAGGGGCAGTACTGAGGGAGCGCCGCACTGTCGGAGGGGCAGTACTGAGGGTACGTCGCACTGTCGGAGGGGCAGTACTGAGGGAGTGCCGCACTGTCGGAGGGGCAGTACTGAGGGAGTGCCGCACTGTCGGAGGGGCAGTACTGAGGGAGCGCCGCACTGTCAGAGGGGCAGTACTGAGGGAGTGCCGCACTGTCGGAGGGGCAGTACTGAGGGAGTGCCGCACTGTCGGAGGGGCAGTACTGAGGGAGCGCCGCACTGTCAGAGG
This sequence comes from Somniosus microcephalus, assembly GCF_052327205.1. NCBI lineage: Eukaryota > Metazoa > Chordata > Chondrichthyes > Squaliformes > Somniosidae > Somniosus > Somniosus microcephalus. Next base: position 220,603,569 of record NC_140998.1, on the reverse strand, counting down.
GGCAGTACTGAGGGAGTGCCGCACTGTCAGAGGGGCAGTACTGAGGGAGCGCCGCACTGTCGGAGGGGCAGTACTGAGGGTACGTCGCACTGTCGGAGGGGCAGTACTGAGGGAGTGCTGCACTGTCGGAGAGGCAGCACTGAGGGAGTGCCGCACTGTCGGAGTGGTGGTACTGAGGGAGCGCCGCACTGTCGGAGGGGCAGCACTGAGGGAGTGCTGCACTGTCGGAGGGGCAGTACTGAGGGAGTGCTGCACTGTCGGAGGGGCAGCACTGAGGGAGTGCTGCACTGTCGGAGGGGCAGCACTGAGGGAGTGCCGCACTGTCGGAGTGGCGGTACTGAGGGAGCGCCGCACTGTCGGAGGGGCAGTACTGAGGGAGTGCCGCACTGTCAGAGGGCCAGTACTGAGGGAGCGCCGCACTGTCGGAGGGGCAGTACTGAGGGAGCGCCGCACTGTCGGGGGGGCAGTACTGAGGGAGTGCCGCACTGTCGGAGGGGCAGTACTGAGGGAGTGCCGCACTGTCGGAGGGGCAGTACTGAGGGAGAGCCGCACTGTCGGAGGGGCAGTACTGAGGGAGCGCCGCACTGTCGGAGGGGCAGTACTGAGGGAGCGCCGCACTGTCGGAGGGGCAGTACTGAGGGAGAGCCGCACTGTCGGAGGGGCAGTACTGAGGGAGCGCCGCACTGTCGGAGGGGCAGTACTGAGGGAGCGCCGCACTGTCGGAGGGGCAGTACTGAGGGAGCGCCGCACTGTCGGAGGGGCAGTACTGAGGGAGTGCCGCGCTGTCTTTCAGATGAGATGTTAAACTAAGACCCTGTCTGCTCTCTCAGATGGAACTAAAAGATCCCACGGCCACTATTGGAAGAAGGGCAGGAGGAGTTCTCCCCGGTGTCCTGGGGCCAATATTTATCCCTCAACCAACATCACTAAAAAACAGATTATCCGGTCATTATCCCAGTGCTGTTTGTGGGAGCTTGCTGTGCGCAAATTGGCTGTCGCATTTCCCACATTACAACAGTGACCACACTTAAAAAAAAGTCCTTCAATGGCTGTGAAACGCTTTGGGACGTCCTGAGGTGGGGAAAGGCGCTGGAGAAACGCGAATTCATTCTTCCAACCTTCGAGACACTGCTCAAAATCTCCTGCCCCTCCAACGGAATGGTCTTTTCGACAACGACGATTGCAAGGTCTGGACGAGGCTGTAATGCCGATGAAACCTTTCCAGCCGTGGTCGCTCAGCAACAACAGGCCTTCGATCGGCACGTGGGAGGGCGAGGCGAGGTCCTCTTGCTTCAGCTTTGAAGCCCATCTCAACCCTTCACACCCAACCACTGCCCACCCCTAGCCCCACCCTCGCTCAACCAGCCAACACCCTCCCTGCGGCCTGTTCCTTCCGATGCGTGACATACGCAAGCAAGGCGGCGGCGATTATCAGTACCACGGGGATGATAGCGTAGAGGAAGTACTGCCTGTCCCTCTGCGATCTCGCTGCAACTTGACATGATCCTGCGGAAGAGGAACAGGAAGGGAAAGCACAGGAAGGACAGAGTGAAACACTGGGATGTTTGCTATTCCGGACCCGCTGTCTTACCCCGGGACCCTCGCCCACCAACTCTCTGGTGTCAGCCCTGGCTCAGTATCTGTATCTCCCTCTCTCGCCTCTGAGTCAGAAGGTTTGTGGGTTCGAGTCCCCACTCCAGAGACTCGAGCCCCATAATCCCAGTGACAGTACTGAGGGAGCGCCGCACTGTCGGAGGGGCAGTACTGAGGGAGCGCCGCACTGTCGGAGGGACGGTACTGAGGGAGCGCCGCACTGTCGGAGGGACGGTACTGAGGGAGCGCCGCACTGTCGGAGGGACGGTACTGAGGGAGCGCAGCACTGTCGGAGGGGCAGTACTGAGGGAGCGCCGCACTGTCGGAGGGGCAGTACTGAGGGAGCGCCGCACTGTCAGAGGGGCAGTACTGAGGGAGTGCCGCACTGTCGGAGGGGCAGTACTGAGGGAGCGCCGCACTGTCAGAGGGACAGTACTGAGGGAGCGCCGCACTGTCGGAGGGGCAGTACTGAGGGAACGCCGCACTGTCGGAGGGGCAGTACTGAGGGAGCGCCGCACTGTCGGAGGGGCAGTACTGAGGGAGCGCCGCACTGTCGGAGGGGCAGTACTGAGGGAGCACCGCACTGTCGGAGGGGCAGTACTGAGGGAGTGCTGCAGTTTTGGATCACACCGCCCACCCATATTCTGGAACAGACGGTAATTTTG
>NC_140998.1:220591311-220596311 GCF_052327205.1 Somniosus microcephalus | reverse complement strand
GCCAATATTTATCCCACAACCAACATCACTAAAAAAAACAGACGATCCGGTCATTATCACACTGCTGCGTGTGGGAGCTTGCTGTGCGCAAATTGGCTGATGCGTTTGACACATTGCGACAGTGAGCGCACCTCAAAAAAAAAGTCCTGCATTGGCGCTGAAGCGCTTTGGGACGAGCTGAGGTGGGGGAAAGGCGCTGGAGGGACGAGAGTCCTTCTTACCTCCTACAACCACTTTGACCACCCCATTGCTGCTCCACAGCTCACTGCTGACGCTGCACATGTACCGGGCCTCGTCCGCCACTCGCACGCTCCTCAGCTGCAGCGAGGCGTTCCCGGCTAGCAGGCTCTCCGGGAAGAGTCGGGTCCGGTCCCGGTAGGCGGGGTCCTGCTTGCCCAGCTGGTCGCGCTGGTAATAGTAACTGTGGACCACCTTGTCAGACCCGACCAGCTGCCAGGTCACCACCAGTCGGAAGTGGGAGACCCCGGGGTCGGGGGTGAAAGTGCACTGGAGGGTGAGGTCGCGGCCGAACAGGGCGACCAGCGGAGAGGGCGGCAGGGTAACGGCAATCAAACCTGGGACGGAAACAGAAAATAATCCATCATGTTTTATTACTTTACTCTGTATCTAACCCCGTGCTGTACCTGCCCTGGGAGTGTTTGATGGGACAGTGTAGAGGGAGCTTTACTCTGTATCTAACCCGTGCTGTACCTGCCCTGGGAGTGTTTGATGGGACAGTGTAGAGGGAGCTTTACTCTGTATCTAACCCGTGGTGTACCTGCCCTGGGAGTGTTTGATGGGACAGTGTAGAGGGAGCTTTACTCTGTATCTAACCCCGTGCTGTACCTGCCCTGGGAGTGTTTGATGGGACAGTGTAGAGGGAGCTTTACTCTGTATCTAACCCGTGCTGTACCTGCCCTGGGAGTGTTTGATGGGACAGTGTAGAGGGAGCTTTACTCTGTATCTAACCCGTGCTGTACCTGCCCTGGGAGTGTTTGATGGGACAGTGTAGAGGGAGCTTTACTCTGTATCTAACCCTTGCTGTATCTGTCCTGGGAGTGTTTGATGGGACAGTGTAGAGGGAGCTTTACTCTGTATCTAACCCTTGCTGTACCTGCCCTGGGAGTGTTTGATGGGACAGTGTAGAGGGAGCTTTACTCTGTATCTAACCCGTGCTGTACCTGCCCTGGGATGTTTGATGGGACAGTGTAGAGGGAGCTTTACTCTGTATCTAACCTGTGCTGTACCTGCCCTGGGAGTGTTTGATTTAAGAACATAAGAAATAGGAGCAGGAGTCGGCCATTCGGCCCCTCGAGCCTGCTCCGCCATTCAATAAGATCACGGCTGATCTTCGACCTCAACTCTACTTTCCTGCCCGATCCCCATATCCCTCGATTCCCCGAGAGTCCAAAAATCTATCGATCTCAGCCTTGAATATACTCAACGACTGAGCCGCCACAGCCCTCAGGGGGAGAGAATCCCAAAGATTCACCGCCCTCTGAGTGAAGAAATTCCTCCTCATCTCAGTCCTCAATGGCCGAGCCCTTATCCTGAGACTGTGACCCCTGGTTCTAGACTCCCCAGCCAGGGGGAAACAGCCTCTCCGCAACTACCCTGTCAAGGCCTGTAAGAATTTTGCAGGTTTCAATCGGATCACCTCTCATTTTTTAAACACTAGCGAATATAGGCCCAGTCTACTCAATCTGTCCTCATAGGACAATCCCCCCATCCCAGGAACCAGTCTGGTGAACCTTCGTTGCACTCCCTCTAAGGCAAGTATATCCTTCCTTAGGTAAGGAGACCAAAACTGTCCACAATACTCCAGGTGTGGTCTCACCAGGGCCCTATATAATTGCAGCAAGATGTCGTTGCTCTTATACTCAAATGGTCTTGTAATAAAGGCCAACATACCATTACTTTCCTAATTGATGGCTACAGGGTTTTTTAACTGCTGTTCCCGAACGAGAGGAAATGGTCTTTCATTATACAACCCATAAAAACTCTTGATACCGTTGAGCAGTGTCTAGACTAGTCGGGCGACTTTTTCCTGAACAATAACCGTGGCGGAGGTCACGGAGACCAAAGACTCACCCTGAACGAGCAGCTGCTGCACGGCGAGGAGACGGGCGAGACTTGCAGAACAGGTTCGACGTGTTCCACACATGGCCAAGGATGCTGAAAGGTAGACAGATCAAAACAGATCAGGAGAGGCTCGCTGTTCCTGTTTGGCAGAAAAGAAAGACTCCCATTTCTCCAGCCTCTTTCCCCGCCTCAGGACGTCCCAAAGCGCTTCACAACCAATGATGGACTTTTTTTTGAAGTGTGGTCACTTTTGTGATGCGGGAAACGCGGCAGACAATTTGCGCACAGCAAGCTCCCACAAACAGCAATGTGATAATGACCCAGATCATCTGTTTTTTCTTAGTGATGTTGGTTGAGGGATAAATATTGGCCCCAGGACACCGGGGAGAACTCCCCCCCTGCTCTTCTTCCAATAGTGGCCGTGGGATCTTTTAGTTCCATCTGAGAGCAGACAGGGTCTTAGTTTAACATCTCATCTGAAAGACAGCGCGGCACTCCCTCAGTACTGCCCCTCCGACAGTGCGGCGCTCCCTCAGTACTGCCCCTCCGACAGTGTGGCGCTCCCTCAGTACTGCCCCTCCGACAGTGCAGCGCTCCCTCAGTACTGCCCCTCCGACAGTGCGGCGCTCCCTCAGTACTGCCCCTCCAACAGTGCGGCGCTCCCTCAGTACTGCCCCTCCGACAGTGCGGCGCTCCCTCAGTACGGCCCCTACGACAGTGCGGCACTCCCTCAGTACTGCCCCTCCGACAGTGCGGCGCTCCCTCAGTACTGCCCCTCCGACAGTGCGGCACTCCCTCAGTACTGCCCCTCCGACAGTGCGGCGCTCCCTCAGTACTGCCCCTCCGACAGTGCGGCACTCCCTCAGTAATTCCCCTCCGACAGTGCGGCGCTCCCTCAGTACTGCCCCTCCGACAGTGCGGCGCTCCCTCAGTACGGCCCCTCCGACAGTGCGGCACTCCCTCAGTACTGCCCCTCCGACAGTGCGGCGCTCCCTCAGTACTGCCCCTCCGACAGTGCGGCACTCCCTCAGTACTGCCCCTCCGACAGTGCGGCACTCCCTCAGTACTGCCCCTCCGACAGTGCGGCGCTCCCTCAGTACTGCCCCTCCGACAGTGCGGCACTCCCTCAGTAATTCCCCTCCGACAGTGCGGCGCTCCCTCAGTACTGCCCCTCCGACAGTGCGGCGCTCCCTCAGTACGGCCCCTCCGACAGTGCGGCACTCCCTCAGTACTGCCCCTCCGACAGTGCGGCGCTCCCTCAGTACTGCCCCTCCGACAGTGCGGCGCTCCCTCAGTACTGCCCCTCCGACAGTGCTGCAATCTCTCTCTACTGGCACTGGGGAGTGTCGGCCTGGATTTTTGCTCTCGAGTCTCTGGAGTGGGGGCTCGAACCCACGACCTTGTGGCTCAGAGGCGAGAGGGAGACAGTGAGAAGTCAGAAACCCACCTGAGCTGGGGTTTTAGTTCAGGACAAAGAGCGATTCAGCACGACCTCATTTTCGATCTGTCTTTGTTCCTTGCTTTGATTTTGTGTTCCCACGTCATCACTCACACACACGCTGCTATGATTCACAAGAGGCCCTTTGTTAAGCCTGGCATTGAAATCATTCCGTCAAACCAAACTGCCCTTCCCATCCTCCCACATCAGTGCCTTTACTGCTTGAGCGGTACCTGGTCACGGAATCCTGATTCCTGTTGACCAAATGGCTTCCCTTTGTTTGGAAAATATCCCCGCTGTTCAATGCCTTTCAAATCAGTCACAGGAACAGGAATAGGCCCATTCAGCCCCTCGAGCCTGTTACACAGGAACAGGAGGAGGCCCATTCAGCCCCTCGAGTCTGTTACACAGGAACAGGAGGAGGCCCATTCAGCCCCTCGAGCCTGTTACACAGGAACAGGAGGCCCATTCAGCCCCTCGAGCCTGTTACACAGGAACAGGAGGCCCATTCAGCCCCTCGAGCCTGTTACACAGCAACAGGAGGAGGCCCATTCAGCCCCCCGAGCCTGTTACACAGGAACAGGAGGAGGCTCATTCAGCCCCTCGAGCCTGTTACACAGGAACAGGAGGAGGCCCATTCAGCCCCTCGAGCCTGTTACACAGGAACAGGAGGAGGCTCATTCAGCCCCCTCGAGCCTGTTACACAGGAACAGGAGGAGGCCCATTCAGCCCCCTCGAGCCTGTTACACAGGAACAGGAGGTGGCCCATTCAGCCCCTCGAGCCTGTTACATAGAAACAGGAAGAGGCCCATTCAGCCCCTCGAGCCTGTTACACAGGAACAGGAGGAGACCCATTCAGACCCTCGAGCCTGTTACACAGGAACAGCAGGAGGCCCATTCAGCCTCTCGAGCCTGTTACACAGGAACAGGAGGAGACCCATTCAGCCTCTCGAGCCTGTTACACAGGAACAGGAGGAGACCCATTCAGACCCTCGAGCCTGTTACCACAGGGAAGCCGGAGGAGGCCCATTCAGCCCCTCGAGCCTGTTACACAGGAACAGGAGGAGGCCCATTCAGCCCCTCGAGTCTGTTACACAGGAACAGGAGGAGGCCCATTCAGCCCCTCGAGCCTGTTACACAGGAACAGGAGGCCCATTCAGCCCCTCGAGCCTGTTACACAGCAACAGGAGGAGGCCCATTCAGCCCCCCGAGCCTGTTACACAGGACAGGAGGAGGCTCATTCAGCCCCTCGAGCCTGTTACACAGGAACAGGAGGAGGCCCATTCAGCCCCTCGAGCCTGTTACACAGGAACAGGAGGAGGCTCATTCAGCCCCTCGAGCCTGTTACACAGGAACAGGAGGAGGCCCATTCAGCCCCCTCGAGCCTGTTACACAGGAACAGGAGGTGGCCCATTCAGCCCCTCGAGCCTGTACATAGAAACAGGAGGAGGCCCATTCAGCCCTCGAGCCTGTTACACAG
>NC_140998.1:220566729-220586729 GCF_052327205.1 Somniosus microcephalus | reverse complement strand
GTGAGTGTGAGTGAGTGTGAGTGTGTGTGTGAGTGTGTGTGCGAGTGTGTGTGAGTGCGAGTGTGTGCGAGTGCGAGTGTGTGCGAGTGCGAGTGAGTGTGAGTGAGTGTGAGTGAGTGTGAGTGTGAGTGTGAGTGTGAGTGAGTGTGAGTGTGTGTGTGAGTGTGTGTGAGTGCGAGTGTGTGTGAGTGCGAGTGTGTGCGAGTGCGAGTGTGTGTGAGTGCGAGTGAGTGTGAGTGAGTGTGAGTGAGTGTGAGTGTGTGTGTGAGTGTGAGTGTGTGTGAGAGCGAGTGTGTGTGAGAGCGAGTGTGTGTGAGTGCGAGTGAGTGTGAGTGCGAGTGAGTGTGAGTGTGAGTGTGAGTGAGTGTGAGTGTGTGTGTGAGTGTGAGTGTGTGTGAGAGCGAGTGTGTGTGAGTGCGAGTGTGTGTGAGTGCGAGTGAGTGTGAGTGTGAGTGAGTGTGAGTGTGAGTGTGAGTGTGAGTGTGTGTGTGTGAGTGTGAGTGTGAGTGAGTGTGAGTGTGTGAGTGAGTGTGTGTGTGTGTGAGTGAGTGTGTGTGTGAGTGTGTGTGTGTGTGTGTGTGTGTGTGAGTGTGTGTGTGAGTGAGTGTGTGTGTGAGGACAGATCACCGGGATGCAGGGAATACTGCGAAGTGGAGGGAGGGGACGAGGAGACCGAAACTGCTGGCGTCCCTGTGCTCGCAGAAACCGGGTCCGCTCTCGGCCCTTACCTTTGGGATTGGGATGCCGTCCTGGTGGGGTTGAAGATGGCGCGGTTACACAGCGTGGCGACTCGTGCCAGAGCCCGCCAAGTCTCCGACGTCTGGTCAAAGCTTTGGCCTGAAAAAAACAGCCCAAATTTAGCCCGTCCGTCACTCTGTGATAATAAAGATAAGACTCCCATTTCTCCAGCGTCTTTCCCCACCTCAGGACGTCCCAAAGCGCTTCACAGCCAATGAAGTACTTTTTTTGAAGTGTGGTCACTGTTGTAATGTAGGAAACGCGGCAGCCAATTTGCGCACAGCAAGCTCCCACAAACAGCAATGTGATAATGACCAGATCATCTGTTTTTTAGTGATGTTGTTGAGGGATAAATATTGGCCCCAGGACACTGGGAGAACTCCCCCTGCTCCTCTTCCAATAGTGGCCGTGGGATCTTTTACATCCACCTGAGAGAGCAGACGGGGCCTCGGTTTAACGTCTCATCTGAAAGACGGCACCTCCGACAGTGCAGCACTCCCTCAGTACTGCCCCTCCGACAGTGCGGCGCTCCCTCAGTACTGCCCCTCCGACAGTGCAGCGCTCCCTCAGTACTGCCCCTCCGACAGTGTGGCGCTCCCTCAGTATTGCCCCTCCGACAGTGCGGTGCTCCCTCAGTACCGCCCCTCCGACAGTGCGGCGCTCCCTCAGTACCGCCCATCCACTGCGGTGCTCCCTCAGTACCGCCCATCCGACAGTGCAGCGCTCCCTCAGTACTGCCCCTCCGACAGTGCGGCGCTCCCTCAGTACTGCCCCACCGACAGTGCGGCGCTCCCTCAGTACTGCCCCACCGACAGTGCGGCGCTCCCTCAGTACTGCCCCTCCGACAGTGCGGCACTCCCTCAGTACTGCCCCTCCGACAGTGCGGCACTCCCTCAGTACTGCCCCTCCAACAGTGCGGCGCACCCTCAGTCATGACCCTCCGACAGTGCGGCCCTCCCTCAGTACTGCCCCTCCGACAGTGCGGCGCTCACTCAGTACTGCCCCTCCGACAGTGCTGCGCTCCCTCAGTACCGCCCCTCCGACAGTGCGGCGTTCCCTCAGTACTGCCCCTCCGACAGTGCGGCGCTCCCTCGGTACTGCCACTCCAACAGAGCAGCGCTCCCTCAGTACTGGATTGGGGAGTGTCGGCATGGATTATGGAGCTCGAATCTTTGCAGTGGGCTCAAACACATGACCTTCTGAGTCAGAGGCGAGAGAGAAAGAGTGCTAAACCCACTGACCACGGCCCTTATAAACAGAGTCTCTCCATCAGGGACCCCTTTTAAAGAGGGAGTCTCTCCATCAGGGACCTTCACAAAGCGATGATGTACTGTCTGAATGACGGATGATCTGAATGTCATGGGTTGCTGTCTCGTGCTGCTCTGGTGTTAGCCCGCCGCCCCGCCCCACCCCGACCTTACCTGATTGATCCTCTGTGGTATCAGCTGAGTGGATGAAGTTGTCGAACCAGAGGTGAGAGACGGTCATTCGGTTCTGGGTTAACGTTCCCGTCTTATCCGAGCAAATCACCGAGGTCGATCCCAGTGTCTCCACCGCCTCCAGATTCTTCACCACGCAGTTCTTGCGAGCCAATCGCTTGGCGGTCAGGGAGAGGCACACCTGTGTACGGGTTAGACACAGAGTAAAGCTCCCTCTACGCTGTCCCATCAAACACTCGCAGGGCAGGTACAGCACGGGGTTAAATACAGAGTAAAGCTCCCTCTACACTGTCCCATCAAACACTCGCAGGGCAGGTACAGCACGGGGTTAAATACAGAGTAAAGCTCCCTCTACGCTGTCCCATCAAACACTCGCAGGGCAGGTACAGCACAGGGTTAAATACAGAGTAAAGCTCCCTCTACGCTGTCCCATCAAACACTCCCAGGGCAGGTACAGCACGGGGTTAAATACAGTGTAAAGCTCCCTCTACGCTGTCCCATCAAACACTCCCAGGGCAGGTACAGCACGGGTTAGATACAGAGTAAAGCTCCTTCTACACTGTCCCATCAAACACTCCCGGGGCAGGTACAGCACGGGTTAGATACAAAGTAAAGCTCCCTCTACACTGTCCCATCAAACACTCCCAGGGCAGGTACAGCACGGGTTAGATACAGAGTAAAGCTCCCTCTACACTGTCCCATCAAACACTCCCAGGGCAGGTACAGCATGGGGTTAGATACAGAGTAAAGCTCCCTCTACACTGTCCCATCAAACACTCCCAGGGCAGGTACAGCATGGGTTAGATACAGAGTAAAGCTCCCTCTACACTGTCCCATCAAACACTCCCAGGGCAGGTACAGCACAGGGTTAGACACAGAGTTAAGCTCCCCCTACACTGTCCCATCAAACACTCCCAGGGCAGGTACGGCACGGGGTTAGATACAGAGTAAAGCTCCCTCTACACTGTCCCATCAAACACTCCCAGGGCAGGTACAGCACAGGGTTAGACACAGAGTTAAGCTCCCCCTACACTGTCCCATCAAACACTCCCAGGGCAGGTACGGCACGGGGTTAGATACAGAGTTAAGCTCCCTCTACACTGTCCCATCAAACATTCCCAGGGAAGGTACGGCACGGGGTTAGATACAGAGTAAAGCTCCCTCTACACTGTCCCATCAAACACTCCCAGGTCAGGTACAGCACGGGTTAGATACAGAGTAAAGCTCCCTCTACACTGTCCCATCAAACACTCCCAGGGCAGGTACAGCACGGGTTAGATACAGAGTAAAGCCCCCTCTACACTGTCCCATCAAACACTCCCAGGGCAGGTACAGCACTGGTTAGATACATAGAAACATAGAAGATAGGAGCAGGAGTAGGCCATTCGGCCCTTCGAGCCTGCTCCGCCATTCAATGAGATCATGGCTGATCATTCAAACTCAGTACCCTGTCCCTGCCTTCTCCCCATATCCCTTGATCCCTTTAGCCTCAAGAAATATATCCAACTCTTTGTTGAATATATTTAATGAATTGGCCTCCACCGCCCTCTGTGGCAGAGAATTCCACAGGTTCACCACTCTCTGGGTGAAGAAATTCCTCCTCATTTCAGTCCTAAATGGCTTACCCCTTATCCTTAGACTACGACCCCTGGTTCTGGACTCCCCGACCATCAGAAACATCCTTTCTGCATCTAGTCTGTCCAGACCTGACAGAATTTTATAGGTTTCGATGAGATCCCCTCTCAATCTTCTAAACTCCAGTGAGTATAAGCCAAATCAACACAATCTCTCCTCGTACGTCATTCCTGCCATCCCAGGTATCAGCCTGGTGAATCTTCGCTGCACTCCCTCCATGGCAAGAACGTCCTTCCTCAGATAAGGTGACCAAAACTGCACAAAATACTCAAGGTGCGGTCTCACCAAGGCCCTGTACAACTGTAGCAAGACATCCTTGTTCTTGTACTCGAACCCTCTTGCTACGAAGGCCAACATACCATTTGCCTTCTTAACCGCCTGCTGCACCTGCATGCTTACCTTCAGCGACTGGTGCACAAGAACACCCAGGTCTCTTTGCACTTCCCCTTCTCCCAATCTATTGCCATTCAAATAATAATCTGCCTTCCTGTTTTTGCCACCAAAGTGGATAACCTCACATTTATCCACATTATAGTGCATTTGCCATGTTTCTGCCCAATCACCCAACCTGTCCAAATCGTACTGGAGTTTCACGACATCCTCCTCACAGCTTACCCTCCCGCCCAGCTTTGTGTCATCTGCAAATTTGGAGATATTACATCCAATTCCCTCGTCCAGATCATTAATATATATTGTGAACAGCTGGGGTCCTAGGACCGATCCTTGCGGTACCCCACTAGTCACTGCCTGCCACTCGGAAAATGACCCGTTTATTCCAACTCTTTGCTTTCTGTCCGCCAACCAGTTCTCTATCCAAGTCAATACCTTGCCCCCAATCCCATGTGCCTTAATTTTGCACGCTAATCTCTTATGTGGGACCTTATCGAAAGCCTTCTGAAAGTCCAAATACACCACATCCACTGGTTCTCCCTTATCTATTTTACCAGTTACATCCTCAAAAAATTCCAGTAGATTAGTCAAGCATGATTTACCTTTTGTAAATCCATGTTGACTTTGTCCAATCCTGTCACTGCTTTCCAAGTGCTCTGCTATTACATCTTTTATAATAGACTCTAGCATTTTCCCCACTACCGATGTCAGGCTTACCGGTCTATAATTCCCCACTTTTTCTCTACCACCATTTTCTGAATAGTGGGGTAACATTAGCTACCCTCCAATCCATGGGTACTGTTCCAGAATCTATCGAGTTCTGGAAGATGACCAACAATGCATCTACTATTTCTAGGGCCACTTCCTTAAGTACCCTGGGATGTAGACCATCAGGCCCTGGGGATTTATCGGCCTTCGTCCCATCAATTTTCCGAACACCATTTCCCTACAAATACTGATTTCTTTCAGTTCCTCCCTCTCATTAGACCCTATGTTCCCCGGCATCTCTGGGAGATAATTTGTGTCCTCCTTTGTGAAGACAGAACCAAAGTATTTATTTAGTTGGTCTGCCATTTCCTTGTTTCCCATTATAAATTCCCCCGATTCTGACTGTAAGGGACCTACGCTTGACTTCACCAATCTTTTTCTCTTCACATATCTATAAAAGCTTTAACAGTCAGTTTTTATGTTCCCTGCAAGCTTACTCTCATTCTATTTTCCCCTTCTTAATTAATCCCTTTGTCCTCCTTTGTTGAATCCTAAATTGCTCCCAATCCTCAGGATTATTGCTTTTTCTGGCCAGTTTATATGTCCTCTCCTTGGATCTTATGCTATCCCTAATTTCCCTTGTTAGCCACGGTTGAGTCACCTTTTTTGTTTTATTTTTATGCCAAACTGGGATGAACAAATTCTGTAGCTCATCCATTCGGTCTTTGAATGTTTGCCATTGCCTATCCACTGTCAACCCTTTGAGTGACATTCCCCAATCAATCCTACCCAACTCGCTCCTCAGACCATCGTAGTTTCCTTTATTTAAATTTAGGACCCTAGTTTCTGAATCAACTACTTCATTCTCCATCTTAATGAAGAATTTGATCATATTATGATCGCTCCGACCCAAGGGGCCTCGTACAACAAGATTGCTAATTAATCCTTTCTTGTTACATAATACCCAGTCTAAGATGGCCTGATCTCTGGTTGGTTCCTCGACATATTGGTCCAGGAAACCATCCCGTAAACACTCCAGGAATTCCTCCTCCACAGTATTGTTACTCATTTGGTTGGCCCAATCTGTATGTAGATTAAAGTCACCCATGATGACTGCTGTGCCCTTATTGCACGCTTCTTTAATTTCCCTTTTAATGCCATCCCCAACCTCCGCCTTACTGTTTGGAGGTCTATAAACCACTCCCACGAACGTTTTTTCCCCTTTAGTATTTCTCAATTCTACCCTTACAGATTCCACATCATCAGAGCTAATATCCTTCCTTACAATTGTGTTAATCCCTTCTTTAACCAGTAATGCTACCCCACCTCCCTTTCCTTTTTGCCTATCTTTCCTGAATATCGAATACCCCTGGATATTGAGTTCGCAGTCTTGGCCGTCCTTGAGCCATGTTTCCGTAATCCCAACCAAATCATATTTGTTTACCTCTATTTGCGCAGCCAATTCATCCACCTTATTACAAATGCTCCTCGCATTAAGACACAAAGCCTTCAGGCTTGTTTTTTTAATGCTCTTAGGCCTATTAGAATTATTATTTACTGTGGCCACGTTTGATTTAAACCGTTGATTTCTCTGACTGCCACTTTTGTTTTTCTCCTTCCTATCTTTTGCTTTTATCCCTGTTTTCCTTTCCTCTGTCTCCCTGCTTAGGTTCCCAACCCCCTGCCATTTTAGTTTAAACCCCCCCGAACAGTGCTAGCAAACCTCCCCACAAGGATATTTGTCCCGCTCTGGTTCAGGTGCAACCCGTCCGACTTGTACAAGTCCCACCTTCCCCAGAAGCAGGCCCAGTGATCCAGGAAACTAAAGCCCTCCCTCCTGCACCAACTCATTAGCCACGCATTCATCTGCTCTATCCTCCTATTCCTATACTCACGAGCACGTGGCACCGGGAGTAATCCAGAGATTAACCAGAGTAAAGCTCCCTCTACACTGTCCCATCAAACACTCCCAGGGCAGGTACAGCACGGGTTAGATACAGAGTAAACCTCCCTCTACATTGTCCCATCAAACACTCCCAGGGCAGGTACAGCACGGGTTAGATACAGAGTAAAGCTCCCTCTACACTATCCCATCAAACACTCCCAGGACAGGTACAGCACGGGTTAGATACAGAGTAAAGCTCCCTCTACACTGACCCATCTCCCAGGGCAAGTACAGCACGGGTTAGATACAGAGTAAAGCTCCCTCTACATTGTCCCATCAAACACTCCCAGGGCAGGTACAGCACGGGTTAGATACAGAGTATAGCTCCCTCTACACTGTCCCATCAAACACTCCCAGGGCAGGTACAGCACGGGTTAGATACAGAGTAAAGCTCCCTCTACACTGTCTCATCAAACACTCCCAGGGCAGGTACAGCACGGGTTAGATACAGAGTGAAGCTCCCTCTACACTGTCCCATCAAACACTCCCAGGGCAGGTACAGCACGGGTTAGATACAGAGTAAAGCTCCCTCTACACTGTCCCATCAAACACTCCCAGGGCAGGTACAGCACGGGGTTAGATAGAGAGTAAAGCTCCCTCTACACTGTCCCATCAAACACTCCCAGGGCAGGTACAGCACGGGTTAGATACAGAGTAAAGCTCCCTCTACACTGTCCCATCAAACACTCCCAGGGCAGGCACAGCACGGGTTAGATACAGAGTAAAGCTCCCTCTACACTGTCCCATCAAACACTCCCAGGGCAGGTACAGCACGGGGTTAGATACAGAGTAAAGCTCCCTCTACACTGTCCCATCAAACACTCCCAGGGCAGGTACAGCACGGGTTAGATACAGAGTAAAGCTCCCTCTACACTGTCCCATCAAACACTCCCAGGGCAGGTACAGCACGGGGTTAGATACAGAGTAAAGCTCCCTCTACACTGTCCCATCAAACACTCCCAGGGCAGGTACAGCACGGGTTAGATACAGAGTAAAGCTCCCTCTACACTGTCCCATCATACACTCCCAGGGCATGTACAGCATGGGTTAGATACAGAGTAAAGCTCCCTCTACACTGTCCCATCAAACACTCCCGGGGCAGGTACAGCACAGGGTTAGATACAGAGTAAAGCTCCCTCTACACTGTCCCATCGAACATTCCCAGGGCAGGTACAGCACGGGTTAGATACAGAGTAAAGCTCCCTCTACACTGTCCCATCAAACACTCCCGGGGCAGGTACAGCACGGGGTTAGATACAGAGTAAAGCTCCCTCTACACTGTCCCATCAAACACTCCCAGGGCAGGTACAGCATGGGTTAGATACAGAGTAAAGCTCCCTCTACACTGTCCCATCAAACACTCCCAGGGCAGGTACAGCACGGGTTAGATACAGAGTAAAGCTCCCTCTACACTGTTCCCATCAAACACTCCCAGGGCAGGTACAGCACGGGTTAGATACAGAGTAAAGCTCCCTCTACACTGTCCCATCAAACACTCCCAGGGCAGGTACAGCATGGGTTAGATACAAAGTAAAGCTCCCTCTACACTTGTTGTGTATGTAATATGTGTGCTACTTTGAACCTATGGACAGGACTGCACTACTTGTAGGGCGCAGTGATACGCAGTACCACTCCTGGCCATAGGGGTATAAATAGTACCGTGGGTACTGATCCCCCTCAGTTCCCGCCTGTGGGCATGAAGTAAAGACCTACGTGCAGTCCCTACCTCCAACCAGTAAAGACCTGTTTGAGTTATACGTTTAAGTCTTTGTGTTAATTGTTCAATACAATACACATACTTAACACTGGCGACGAGTCGGTTCGAACCCTGCGGCAGTTATTCCACAGCGGCTTCGTCCAAAGACAGGACGTTGAAGAGAGGTTCCAATCCTCAACACCCCACTGAAAACTGAAGGGCAGCAGAAATCCTGACAGCTTCCAGCGACTGGAAGCGACAGGCATTAGGACCCTGAAGCCTCCATAACCTCGTGGGTAAGCCAGAGCCCGGGAGGGCGCGAGCGGGTAAGCCAGAGCCCGGGAGGGAGCGAGCAAGAGCCGCCGAGCGGGTGAGCCAGAGGCCGGGAGCCGCTTCAAGCGGGAGGCGCTTAGCGGGCCAGCGATCGCACCGGTGATAAGGGCTGAGAACCGTTTCGGGCGGGCGGCGCACCAGCGATCGCACAGGAGATAAGAGCCGCAGTCGGGCTGAAAGTCAGCGACGAGAAGCGCGGGAAAACCGCCATTGAAGTGGGCGGGGAGAACGAGAAGCGCGGGAAAGCCGCCATTTTTCGCGGGAAAACCGCTGGGGAAGAAGGCAGAAGCGGGAAAACCGCCATTTTGTGGGCGGAGGACGACGGCAAGAGCGGGAAGCCGCCATCTTTGATAACAAGTAAACAAAATAAAATCTGAGAAATTGCAAATCTACAATGCCTAAACACGGGAATATTAGCACCTTTGATAGTGACCTCGAAGATTGGGCCATATATGTTGAAAGAGTAAAAAATTATTGTAAGGCCAATAAAATTCATGACCAAGATAAAGCTCTAACATTATTAAATTTAATGGGTGCGAAGACATACGGGCAATTGAAACACCTGTTATCACCAGATGAACCGGCGGATAAGACGTTCGATGAGATTGTTACTGTCCTGAAAGATCATCTAAACCCCACGCCGCTGATGCTAGCGGAACGATTTAAATTTTACGACAGAAGGCAGCTACAGCATGAAAGCAATGCTGATTATTTGCTGGAATTGCGTAAATTAGTGAAATATTGCCAGTTTGGAACGGGACTGACAGAGGCACTTCGAGACAAATTTGTGTGTGGTTTATTTAAACAGGATACACAAAAGCGACTGCTCGAGGAGAATGAGCTGACGCTTGAGAAGGCGGTCACTATGGCAGCAGCACACGAAGCCGCAGCGAGAGGCACGGCAGTAATGCAGCTACGGTCACCGGAGCTCAGTGCACACAAATTGGGTGTGAGTTCTGGCAAATGTTATCATTGTGGAAAGACAACGCATGATCAGAACCAGTGTTGGTTTAAAAACCAAGAATGTAGAACTTGTGGTAGGCTTGGACATATAGCTAGAGTATGCAGGTCAGGGAAGAAGACCAGCAACAAGAAGTCACCGCAAGGAAAATACGCAAAGGTACACAAGGTGACTGAACAGGAGTCCGATTCAGACGCTAGCAGTAATGAACTGGCTAGCTTAAGAGTACTCAACGCTGGTAAGGGTGCAGACCTCCAGACAATTTGGGTCACTCTTCAGATAGAAGGAGTCCAAGTAAAACTGAAATTGGACACTGGATCGGCATTGACGGTCATAAATAAGAAAGATTACGGAAAGTTATTCCAACATGTTCCCCTACAGGATACGGGGATTATATTGAAAACATACACGGGGCAAAGAGTGTACCCCATCGGGAAAATAGAGGTTGCAGTGGTCCACAAGGGCGAAGACAGTCAAATAATGGACTTATATGTGATATCTGAAGGAGGTTCTCCACTACTAGGACGGGAGTGGATTAGGAAAATGAATATGGACTGGCATTTCCTACAAACAATAACGAGTGAGAACTCGGTGAAGATAGTCGGCCCAGACTCTGGAACGGATGATGGTAAGCCCAACTCAGGTGCAAAAGACAAAGTTTCAGCACAGAATTCCACTGAGCAACAACAACATAGTTTAACTGTGGATTCTGAGTCTGGCAAGTCTACTGATGTGCCCATTTCTGAGGGACACCGGGCTCGAACTCAACTCCATTTCAAACTACAACAGCAATTAGAACAAATGCTTCGCCGTTGTGAGCAAGAGTTGAATGCAACGAAAGAGTTCTTTGATATAGAGTTGGAGAATCTGGAAAGACAACAGAAGCAGCTGATGGAGAAAATGGAGCAGGAGCACACAAAACGTCTGATGTCAGAGGAGTTAACAGTCAGCCAACTCCTGCATATGCTGAAGGACAGGACTCTGAAATGGGAAAAACTTGAACACGAACTTCAATATTCAAAGGAAAGGGGTTCGGAGCTATCAAAGGTTATTGGAAGAGCTGAGGTGGCAACACAGACTGAGATGACTGCAACAGAGCAGCCCTTGGATGCCAAAAGTACGCTGACTCACGTCAACGTAGAACAACAGACCGCTGAAACAGCTGCTCCGGTAGAGGGATTGAATAGTCCGATCAATCAATCTCCAAAAGAAGTTGAAGTAGTAAAATCTCAAATGAGGTCATTAGTAAACGACTTGCTGAAAGCCCAGAAAAAGCTGGATGAAGAGGTACGCATAAAGAAGTCTCTTCAGGAAAGATGTCTGGACTTGGAACAAAAGCTGGCTAACGCCCAGCTGGGTATGGAGGAAATAGAAGACCCTCTCGCTGGCCTAGATCAGGACGACACCGAATATTACTATGTCCTGTCCTGCCCAACTTGTAACTTCGACTCCCACCATACAGAAATCATGGAGGAGCACCGAAAGTCTACAGAACATCGGGAGAAGGTGGCTCTACTACGGAAAAAGGAGGGAGAGAAGGAGGAACTGCGCATGCAGCTGGCAGCTGACAGTGGAGCCCAGAGAGTCTCCAAGAAGCAGAAAAGGAAAAGTCGAAACAGAAGATGACCCATCTGAACCATTATTACCTCTACCAGATCACACACGTGGTCCCTCTGAACGGAGCCAATTCAGTTCGGAAGTTCAAACTGTTAAATCCATGGAAGGACTATTGAATGAGTCACTCCAGCAACGTGAACCGACTCCACCACAGAGATTGAATCTGTGAACTGTTTTCCGCAGAGACTGAATCTGTGATCTGTTTTGACATGAAGTTATCTATGTTATTCTGTTATGTAAACCTGAAGTTATATATGTATATATGTTATTACGTTATGTTAAATGGGGAGATGACTGTAAAGCTAGGAAGGGAGGAATGTTGTGTATGTAATATGTGTGCTACTTTGAACCTATGGACAGGACTGCACTACTTGTAGGGCGTAGTGATACGCAGTACCACTCCTGGCCATAGGGGTATAAATAGTACTGTGGGTACTGATCTCCCCTCAGTTCCCGCCTGTGGGCATGAAGTAAAGACCTATGTATAGTCCCTACCTCCAACCAGTAAAGACCTGTTTGAGTTATACGTTTAAGTCTTTGTGTTAATTGTTCAATACAATACACATACTTAACAACACTGTCCCAGTTCAGGACTCTCACCGTGACGGTTGCTAGGAGACCCTCTGGGACGTAAGCCACCACGATGGCCATGAAGAAGATCATGGCCTCCAAGAACTGGTAGCCGATCACCATGGCGACACAGAAGAAGGTGCCTCCGAAGAAGATGGCCAGTCCGGCGATGATGTCGACAAAGTGCTCGATCTCAATGGCAATCGGCGTCTTCTCGTTCCCCACGCCCGACGCCAGGCTCGCGATTCGCCCGATGATGGTGCGGTCTCCCGTGTTAATGATGATCCCGGTGGCATTTCCTGCGGGACCGAGAGAGCGAGGGAACGGTCAGAGAGAGCGAGACTGAGAGAGAGCGAGACTGAGAGAGAGAGAGAGAGAGACAGACAGACAGACAGAGAGGGAGAGAGGCAGAGAGAGAGAGAGAGACAGAGAGAGAGAGAGAGAGAGAGAGAGAGACAGAGAGAGACAGACAGACAGAGAGAGAGAGAGGCAGAGAGAGAGAGAGACAGAGAGACAGACAGAGAGAGAGAGACACAGAGAGAGAGACAGAGAGAGATGTAATCCACAACACCAACAGGGAGATCGACACGAGATGTACTGCCCTCCCCAACGTCTACCTGGCCCATCACCCAAACATCAACACAAGGGACCTCTATGACGAAATACATCTACTCAAACAGCGGATGTGGATCTTCGCAAAAAACCTCATAAACACTGCCAAAAGACGCACCCCTCCCACCCCCTCTACCATTGGGAGCCCTAACCCAAACAGGACCACCACTGTCCCCCACCCCCCTATACAAAACCAACAACAGAACCGTGCTTTTGTACCTGACCCCAGACCCCCCTCTAGACCACAGACTGTAGACCAAGAACTGAGAAAGATCAGGACGATGATAAGCACCCTGATAGAAAGCCGGAGAGGAATGCACTAAATTACTAATATTGTTATTTTATCATTACTATTACTATTATTAGATAGCAGTATGTGCATGCCTCATGAAATTTATACTAAATCGTCATTTAGCATTATAGAAACTAGTGTTTTCACACTCGTCCCACAAAATAGGTCCATTTTATTTCGTTTTTTTTGAACTATATTAATGCGTTCTTTCCACATAAGCTGCTGGAATATCCAGGGTCTCTGCTCCTCAACTTTTGGGATGAAGAGTACAGACCCTGAATTCCTAAAAGCTATAAAAGACATTGATATAATTGTGTTAACAGAAACATGGTGCCAAAAGGATGTGCCCACCCACTGTCCTCCAATGTACCATGAAATCATTGTGCCCTCAGTAAAGAACACTAAGACATGCAAGGGCAGAACCTCCGGGGGAATCTTGGTGTGGTATAAAGGAGAACTGGACAAACACATCTCACCGATAAAACAGGGAAAATCACACGTATGGCTAAAATTAGATAAAAATATAGGAATAACAAAAAAAGATGTCTACTTATGTGCGATCTACATACCTCCAATAGAATCGCCATATTTTGAAGAGGAGTTATTTGATACTCTCCACATGGAAATCAGCCATTTCCAGGCCAAAGGAAAGGTGCTACTATGTGGGGACCTAAATGCAAGGACCGGATGTGAACCTGACTTCATAGACCCACAGGGCAACAACCATGTGTTTGGCCAGACCCCTTTATATGTCACACCAACCATCGCAAATCGGAACAACCTTGACTGTGAAATAAATAAAAGCGGTAGGGAGGTAGTGCAACTCTGCCGAGCCTTAGGCCTGTACATAGTTAACGGTAGGTTCAGAGGGGACTCCTTAGGGAGACTCACATATTCCTCAACTCATGGGTCTAGTGTGGTGGATTATACAATCACTGACCTGGACCCCTGCGATATCAACGCATTCACTGTCAGGCAGCAATCCCCCCTCTCAGACCATAACCAAATAAATGTGTACCTTAAACTTTCTGCCCAAACTACAGACACAAAAAAGGAACCCAGTAAGCTCCATAAACTAAACCAGACATACAGATGGGCCCCAGACAGTGGAGATAAATTCATCACAGCACTAAATTCACCTGATCTCACAAGTAAAATATCAAAATTTAAAGAAAATCTATATGAGATCACCAGAGATGGTGTAAACATGGCCATAGATGATATAAATATGATCTTCCATGAGGCAGCTGTAAAAACCGACCTTGTGAAACAGAAGAGGAAACGTTACAAAAGACAAAATAAAAATGAGAAATGGTTTGACCACGAACGCAAAAATGCCAGAAAAGACCTGAGAAAAATATCAAACCAAAAGCATCGCCAACCAAACAATCCAGACCTACGTATTAAATACAATGAGACCCTCAAAAGATATAAACACACCATTAGGAACAAAACACAAAATTATACCCACAAAATACTCGAAGAAATCGAAAACTCCATTAATCCAAATCAATTCTGGGATATGTGGAATAACCTGAGTACAACACAATTGCAAGCATTACCAATCCAAGATGGCGACATCTGGAGAACACATTTTGAAAACCTCTACAAAGACATCCCAATAAACGAAACAAACCCAAGTCAACATCATGTCACAGAAAAACTCCACACATTAGAAGCAACAATTAAAGACAACCAAAACCCTCTAGACTCCCCAATCACATGGAAAGAACTGGCCACAAAAACAAAATCTCTCCACCTAAAGAAAGCCTGTGGTCCAGACAACATCAAAAATGAAATGCTCAAGTTCAGCAATATGGAGACGCAGGGTGCTGTACTCAAGTTATTCAACATCATATTACGTTCAGGTTGTTTTCCCGATATCTGGTGCCAAGGACTCATCTCTCCCATATATAAAAGTGGAAACAAATCAGACCCAAATAACTACCGCGGCATCTGTGTCAACAGTTGTCTAGGGAAGTTATTCTGCAGTATTCTAAATAGTAGATTACTGGATTTTCTTAACAAACATAATATCCTTAGAAAAAATCAAATAGGCTTTCTTCCAAAACACCGCACCACCGACCATATCTATACCCTTCACACTCTCATTGAAAAACATATACACCAAACAAAAAATGGGAAAATATTCGCTTGTTTCATTGACTTCAAGAAAGCCTTTGACTCTATCTGGCATGAAGGGCTCTATTATAAACTTCTTCAGTGTGGAATAGGGGGCAAAGTCTATGACCTTATTAAATCGATGTATCTGAAAAATAAATGCGGTGTCAAAATTGGAGACAAACGCACCGGTTTCTTCACCCAGAGAAGAGGCGTCCGGCAGGGCTGCAATTTGAGCCCGACCCTGTTCAACATATACATAAATGAATTAGCAGACATGCTGGAGCAAAGCGAGTCGCCGGGTCTCTGTCTCCTGGATGGAGAAGTGAAATCCCTGTTCTATGCAGATGACCTGGTTCTGCTGTCTCCCACAGAACAGGGATTACAGCAACAATTAGACCTACTCGACAAATACTGCCAAAATTGGGCCCTAACAGTAAATCTAAAGAAAACCAACATCATGATTTTTCAAAAAAGGCCCAGGTGTCAGGAAAACAAATACCAGTTTACTCTCAGTGATACCATCATAGGACACACTATGAGCTACACTTACCTTGGTCTAACCATTACAGCATCAGGGAGCTTCAGCATAGCAGTGAATGCACTAAAAGAAAAAGACCGAAGAGCCCTATATGCAATAAAAAGAAAATTCTACAACATCCAAATCCCAATCAAAATCTGGCTCAAAATATTTGACAGCATAATCCTGCCGATTGCGCTGTACGGTGGTGAAGTATGGGGCCCACTCAATCACCATAGCTACACTAAATGGGAAAAACACACAATAGAAGCCCTACATGCAGAATTTTGCCGAAGCATTCTTCGCACCCAAAGGAAAACACCAACAAATGCATGCAGAGCCGAACTAGGCAGATACCCACTGATAATAAACATCCAAAAACGAGCACTAAACTTCCTAAATCACCTCAAATCTAGCTCCCCAGACACCCTTCATTTTAAAGCCTTCCAGACCCAAGAGCTAAACCCAGAAAAGAGTCCCCTGAGTCAGCTGCTACTGAAACTAAGTACTCCTACTCAGCCGGACCCTGACCAGTCCCAGACCAACACTGCCGTCCAAACACCAATCCGAGTGAACCAAATCATTAAACAATGCAAAGAAACCTACCTGGAACATTGGAACAAAATAACCAAAAGCCAAAGCAGATTAGAATGTTACCGGGCCCTAAAAAGAGAATATAAACTGGCAGACTATCTCTCGACCATCAGAGACACAAAACAGAGACAGACTCTCACCAGGTACAGACTAAGCGACCACCAACTGGCAATTGAAAAAGGAAGATACAAGAAATCCTGGCAGCCTAGAGAGAATAGAATATGTGATCAATGTCTGGCCGGCAAGGTTGAGACAGAGATGCATTTCCTCCTAAAATGCGAAAAATTCAACACAACAAGAAACATATTATTTGACAAGCTAAGCCAAACAACCCCAGATTTCAAAGAATTGGATGATCTGTCAAAACTAAGATTAGTCCTGGGAGAAGGAGACAGACCATACCTTGGTGCCAAATATGTAACAACACGTCACAACCTGAGGACTGTTTAAAATTAATACTGAATGTACCTAACGATGTTCAACGACTGTTTAAATTAATATTGTTTAAATTAATATTGTATGTACCCAACGAAGGTCAAAATTGTTTGACACCTACAGAATGTTGGAAAACTGTACTTTTTGTTATGTAAGCTTTGGTAATATGGTTCCCTGTAAACTTTCATGCCAATAAAGCATTTGAATTGAATTGAATT
The DNA here is from genome assembly GCF_052327205.1 of Somniosus microcephalus. Taxonomy (NCBI): domain Eukaryota; kingdom Metazoa; phylum Chordata; class Chondrichthyes; order Squaliformes; family Somniosidae; genus Somniosus; species Somniosus microcephalus. The sequence continues at coordinate 220,569,905 of NC_140998.1, read as the reverse complement.
GAATTGAGAGAGAGAGACAGAGAGTGAGAGAGAGAGAGAGACAGAGAGAGAGAGACAGAGAGAGAGAGAGACAGAGGGAGAGACAGAGAGAGAGACAGAGAGAGACAGAGAGAGAGAGAGAGACAGAGAGAGACAGAGAGAGAGAGAGACAGAGACAGAGAGACAGAGAGAGACAGAGAGAGAGACAGAGAGAGAGAGAGAGAGACAGAGAGAGAGAGAGAGAGACAGAGACAGAGAGAGAGAGAGAGAGCGAAGGGAGGGAGAGAGGGAGATTTACCTTCCAGGCAGGTGGTGGAGAAGAATGCGATGTTCTTGGTCTCCAGCGGGTTGGCGTGTGTACATTCGGGCCCTTTGGACTGAGGCTCGGACTCTCCCGTCAGGGAAGAGTTATCGACCTGGACAGACAGATTGGTGAATGAAGAACCTCCAGAGGAAATGCACCCCCGAACCCCCTTACCCTGAACCCCCCTTCCCCGAATCCCCTTAACCTGAACTCCCCACCCCGAACCCCCTTACCCTGAATCCCCCTTCCCCGAACCCCCTTAACCTGAACCCCCCACCCCGAACCCCCTTACCCTGAATCCCCCTTCCCCGAACCCCCTTAACCTGAACTCCCCACCCCGAACCCCCTTAACCTGAACCCCCCACCCCGAACCCCCTTAACCTGAACCCCCCACCCCGAACCCCCTTAACCTGAACCCCTTCCCCGAACCCCCTTAACCTGAACCCCCCACCCCGAACCCCCTTAACCTGAACCCCTTCCCCGAACCCCCTTAACCTGAACCCCCCACCCCGAACCCCCTTACCCTGAATCCCACTTCCCCGAACCCCCTTAACCTGAACTCCCCACCCCGAACCCCCTTAACCTGAACCCCCCACCCCGAACCCCCTTAACCTGAACCCCCCACCCCAAACCCCCTTAACCTGAACCCCCCGCCCCCGAACCCCCTTAACCTGAATCCCCCTTCCCCAAACCCCCTTAACCTGAACCCCCCACCCCGAACCCCCTTAACCTGAACCCCCTTCCCTGAACCCCCTTAACCTGAACCCCCTTCCCCGAACCCCCTTAACCTGAACCCCCTTCCCTGAACCCCCTTAACCTGAACCCCCTTCCCCGAACCCCCTTAACCTGAATCCCCCGAACCCCCTTAACCTGAACCACCCGCCCCGAACCCCCTTCCCCCGTCTGACACGGCTCCCCCCTCTCCGGATTCTCCCCGTGCCCCCTCGTCTATCTCCCGCTGGCCCTCACCCGGAGCCCTGCTCCCTCACCTTGCAGCCATTGGAGGTGATGACCCGAATATCGGCCGGGACTCGATCTCCGCCTTTGATCTCAACCAGATCTCCCACCACCAGTAGATTGGCGTTCATCTCAAATTTATCTCCGTTCCGGATCACTGTTGCTTGCTGCAAACGAGACATGCAGTGTTAAAAATGTGTGCCCGACTCCCCTCGAATTGTGTGGGTCTGAGTACTGCCGCTCCGACAGTGCGGCGCTCCCTCAGTACTGGCCCTCCGACAGTGCGGCGTTCCCTCAGTACCGCCCCTCCGACAGTGCGGTGCTCCCTCAGTACTGCCGCTCCGACAGTGCGGCGCTCCCTCAGTACTGCCCCTCCGACAGTGCGGCGCTCCCTCAGTACTGCCCCTCCGACAGTGCGGCGCTCCCTCAGTACTGCCCCTCCGACAGTGCGGCGCTGCCTCAGTACTGCCCCTCCGACAGTGCGGCGCTCCCTCAGTACTGCCCCTCCGACAGTGCGGCGCTCCCTCAGTACTGCCCCTCCGACAGTGCGGCACTCCCTCAGTACTGCCCCTCCGACAGTGTGGCGCTCCCACAGTACTTGCCCCTCCGACAGTGTGGCGCTCTCTCAGTACTGCCCCTCCGACAGTGTGGCACTCCCTCAGTACTGCCCCTCCGACAGTGCGGCGCTCCGTCAGTACTGCCCCTCTGACAGTGCGGCACTCGCTCAGTACTGCCCGTCCGACAGTGCTCGTGCTCCCTCAGTACTGCCCCTCCGACAGTGTGGCGCTCCCTCAGTACTGCCCGTCCGACAGTGCGGCGCTCCCTCAGTACTGCCCCTCCGACAGTGTGGCGCTCCCTCAGTATTGCCCCTCCAACAGTGCAGCGCTCCCTCTGTACTGACCCTCCAACAGTGCGGCGCTCCCTCAGTACTGCCCCTGTGACAGTGCGGCACTCCCTCAGTATTGCCCCTCCGATAGTGTGGCGCTCCCTCAGTACTGCCCCTTTTGACTCAGAGGCGAGGGAGACAGAGAGAGAGAGACAGAGAGAGAGAGACAGAGAGACAGAGAGAGAGAGAGAGAGAGACAGAGACAGAGAGAGGGAGAGAGCGAGAGAGAGAGACAGAGAGAGAGAGAGAGAGAGAGAGAGAGACAGAGACAGAGAGAGGGAGAGAGCGAGAGAGAGAGACAGAGAGAGACAGAGAGAGAGAGACAGAGACAGAGAGAGAGACAGAGAGAGAGAGAGAGAGGGAGACAGAGAGAAAGAGACAGAGAGAGAGAGACAGACAGAGAGAGGGAGAGAGCGAGAGAGAGAGACAGGAGTCCTGGGACTCAGTGAAGTAACTACTAACAATACCCAGCCCCAGGACAGTGACAGGGTAACACAAAGAATTCGACCCAACACAATCGTCGCTAAGCAAAAGGAAAAATATCTGACATATTGGGCAGAAACAACAAAAACCCAAAGCAAACTCAATTGCTACTTGGCCCTAAACAGACAATACAACATAGCTGATTACCTGACCATGGTAAAGGATAACAAACTGAGAAGAACCTTGACAAGGTACAGACTTAGCGAACATAGCCTAGCGATCGAAAAAGGCAGACACAGGCAGACCAGGCTGCCAAGAGAGGACAGGATATGCTCTCACTGCAGTCAGGGAGTGGTGGAGACAGAGATGCACTTCCTCACAGCTTGTGGAAAATATCAGGGCATCAGGGAGAATTTCTACCAAAAATTCTCACAAATATGCCCTGATTTCAGAAATCTGAATGACAACCAAAAACTCCCATTCCTACTGGGAGAGGAGAGAAGCTGTGTAACACTGGCGGCACACTATGTTACAGCTTGCCATGAACAGAGGGACAACCAGTAAACTAAGAAAAGAATATATATAAACAACGCGAATGTATATTTATACACTCAGGGATATACCTGT
>NC_140998.1:220489229-220561729 GCF_052327205.1 Somniosus microcephalus | reverse complement strand
CGCTACCTGAAAGGGCGGTGGAAGCAGATTCAATAGTAACTTTCAAAAGGGGAATTGGAGAAATACTTGAAGGGGAAGAAATTGCAGAGATATGTGGGACTCATACCCCAGTGAGAGTCAGTGTCTGTGGAACCCGTACCCCAGTGAGAGGCAGTGTGTGTGGAACCCGTACCCCAGTGAGAGTCAGTGTGTGTGGAACCCGTACCCCAGTGAGGGTCAGTGTGTGTGGAACCCGTTCCCCAGTGAGAGTCAGTGTGTGTGGTACCCGTACCCCAGTGAGAGTCAGTGTGTGTGGAACCCGTACCCCAGTGAGAGTCAGTGTGTGTGGAACCCGTACCCCAGTGAGAGTCAGTGTGTGTGGAACCCGTACCCCAGTGAGAGTCAGTGTGTGTGGAACCCGTACCCCAGTGAGAGTCAGTGTGTGTGGAACCCGTACCCCAGTGAGAGTCAGTGCGTGTGGAACCCGTACCCCAGTGAGAGTCAGTGTGTGTGGAACCCGTACCCCAGTGAGAGTCAGTGTGTGAGGGAACCCGTACCCCAGTGAGAGTCAGTGTGTGTGGAACCCATACACCAGCGAGAGTCAGTGTGTGTGGAACCCGTACCCCAGTGAGAGTCAGTGTGTGTGGAACCCGTACCCCAGTGAGAGTCAGTGTGTGTGGAACCCGTACCCCAGTGAGAGTCAGTGTGTGTGGAACCCGTACCCCAGTGAGAGTCAGTGTGTGTGGAACCCGTACCCCAGTGAGAGTCAGTGTGTGTGGAACCCGTACCCCAGTGAGAGCCAGTGTGTGTGGAACCCGTACCCCAGTGAGAGTCAGTGTGTGTGGAACCCGTACCCCAGTGAGAGTCAGTGAGTGTGGAACACGTACCCCAGTGAGAGTCAGTGTGTGTGGAACCCGTACCCCAGTGAGAGTCAGTGTGTGGAACCCGTACCCCAGTGAGAGTCATTGTGTGTGGAACCCGTACCCCAGTGAGAGTCAGTGTCTGTGGAACCCGTACCCCAGTGAGAGTCAGTGTGTGTGGAACCCGTACCCCAGTGAGAGTCAGTGTGTGTGGAACCTGTACCCCAGTGAGAGTCAGTGTGTGTGGAACCCGTACCCCAGTGAGAGTCAGTGTGTGTGGGACCCGTACCCCAGTGAGAGTCAGTGTGTGTGGGACCCGTACCCCAGTGAGAGTCAGTGTGTGTGGAACCCGTACCCCAGTGAGAGTCAGTGTGTGTGGAACCCGTACCCCAGTGAGAGTCAGAGTGTGTGGAACCCGTACCCCAGTGAGAGTCAGTGTGTGTGGAACCCGTACCCCAGTGAGAGTCAGTGTGTGTGGAACCCGTACCCCAGTGAGAGTCAGTGAGTGTGGAACCCGTACCCCAGTGAGAGACAGTGTGTGTGGAAATCGTACCCCAGTGAGAGTCAGTGTGTGTGGAACCCGTACCCCAGTGAGAGTCAGTGTGTGTGGAACACGTACCCCAGTGAGAGTCAGTGTGTGTGGAACCCGTACCCCAGTGAGAGTCAGTGTGTGGAACCCGTACCCCAGTGAGAGTCATTGTGTGTGGAACCCGTACCCCAGTGAGAGTCAGTGTCTGTGGAACCCGTACCCCAGTGAGAGTCAGTGTGTGTGGAACCCGTACCCCAGTGAGAGTCAGTGTGTGTGGAACCTGTACCCCAGTGAGAGTCAGTGTGTGTGGAACCCATACACCAGTGAGAGTCAGTGTGTGTGGAACCCGTACCCCAGTGAGAGTCAGTGTGTGTGGAACCCGTACCCCAGTGAGAGTCAGTGTGTGTGGAACCCGTACCCCAGTGAGAGTCAGTGTGTGTGGAACCCGTACCCCAGTGAGAGTCAGTGTGTGTGGAACCCGTACCCCAGTGAGAGTCAGTGTGTGTGGAACCCGTACCCCAGTGAGAGCCAGTGTGTGTGGAACCCGTACCCCAGTGAGAGTCCGTGTGTGTGGAACCCGTACCCCAGTGAGAGTCAGTGTGTGTGGAACACGTACCCCAGTGAGAGTCAGTGTGTGTGGAACCCGTACCCCAGTGAGAGTCAGTGTGTGGAACCCGTACCCCAGTGAGAGTCATTGTGTGTGGAACCCGTACCCCAGTGAGAGTCAGTGTCTGTGGAACCCGTACCCCAGTGAGAGTCAGTGTGTGTGGAACCCGTACCCCAGTGAGAGTCAGTGTGTGTGCAACCTGTACCCCAGTGAGAGTCAGTGTGTGTGGGACCTGTACCCCAGTGAGAGTCAGTGTGTGTGGAACCTGTACCCCAGTGAGAGTCAGTGAGTGTGGAACCCGTACCCCAGTGAGAGTCAGTGTGTGTGGAACCCGTACCCCAGTGAGAGTCAGTGTGTGTGGAACCCGTACCCCAGTGAGAGTCAGTGTGTGTGGAACCCGTACCCCAGTGAGAGTCAGTGTGTGTGGAACCCGTACCCCAGTGAGAGTCAGTGTGTGTGGAACCCGTACCCCAGTGAGAGTCAGTGTGTGTGGAACCCGTACCCCAGTGAGAGTCAGTGTGTGTGGAACCCGTACCCCAGTGAGAGTCAGTGTGTGTGGAACCTGTACCCCAGTGAGAGTCAGTGTGTGTGGAACCCGTACCCCAGTGAGAGTCAGTGTCTGTGGGACCCGTACCCCAGTGAGAGTCAGTGTGTGTGGAACCTGTACCCCAGTGAGAGTCAGTGTGTGTGGAACCCGTACCCCAGTGAGAGTCAGTGTGTGTGGAACCTGTACCCCAGTGAGAGTCAGTGTGTGTGGAACCCGTACCCCAGTGAGAGTCAGTGTGTGTGGAACCCATACCCCAGTGCGAGTCAGTGTGTGTGGAACCCGTACCCCAGTGAGAGTCAGTGTGTGTGGGACCCGTACCCCAGTGAGAGTCAGTGTGTATGGGACCTGTACCCCAGTGAGAGTCAGTGTGTGTGGAACCCGTACCCCAGTGAGAGTCAGTGTGTGTGGAACCCGTACCCCAGTGAGAGTCAGTGTGTGTGGAACCCGTACCCCAGTGAGAGTCAGTGTCTGTGGGACCCGTACCCCAGTGAGAGTCAGTGTGTGTGGAACCCGTACCCCAGTGAGAGTCAGTGTGTGTGGAACCCGTACCCCAGTGAGAGTCAGTGTGTGTGGAACCCGTACCCCAGTGAGAGTCAGTGTCTGTGGGACCCGTACCCCAGTGAGAGTCAGTGTGTGTGGAACCCATACCCCAGTGAGAGTCAGTGTGTGTGGAACCCGTCCCCCAGTGAGAGTCAGTGTGTGTGGAACCCGTACCCCAGTGAGAGTCAGTGTGTGTGGAACCCGTACCCCAGTGAGAGTCAGTGTGTGTGGAACCCGTACCCCAGTGAGAGTCAGTGTGTGTGGAACCCGTACCCCAGTGAGAGTCAGTGTGTGTGGAACCCGTACCCCAGTGAGAGTCAGTGCGTGTGGAACCCGTACCCCAGTGAGAGTCAGTGTGTGTGGAACCCGTACCCCAGTGAGAGTCAGTGTATGAGGGAACCCGTACCCCAGTGAGAGTCAGTGTGTGTGGAACCCATACACCAGTGAGAGTCAGTGTGTGTGGAACCCGTACCCCAGTGAGAGTCAGTGTGTGTGGAACCCGTACCCCAGTGAGAGTCAGTGTGTGTGGAACCCGTACCCCAGTGAGAGTCAGTGTGTGTGGAACCCGTACCCCAGTGAGAGTCAGTGTGTGTGGAACCCGTACCCCAGTGAGAGTCAGTGTGTGTGGAACCCGTACCCCAGTGAGAGCCAGTGTGTGTGGAACCCGTACCCCAGTGAGAGTCAGTGTGTGTGGAACCCGTACCCCAGTGAGAGTCAGTGTGTGTGGAACACGTACCCCAGTGAGAGTCAGTGTGTGTGGAACCCGTACCCCAGTGAGAGTCAGTGTCTGTGGGACCCGTACCCCAGTGAGAGTCAGTGTGTGTGGAAACCCGTACCCCAGTGAGAGTCAGTGTGTGTGGAACCCGTACCCCAGTGAGAGTCAGTGTGTGTGGAACCCGTACCCCAGTGAGAGTCAGTGTCTGTGGGACCCGTACCCAGTGAGAGTCAGTGTGTGTGGAACCCATACCCCAGTGAGAGTCAGTGTGTGTGGAACCCGTACCCAGTGAGAGTCAGTGTGTGTGGAACCCGTACCCAGTGAGAGTCAGTGTGTGTGGAACCCGTACCCCAGTGAGAGTCAGTGTGTGTGGAACCCGTACCCCAGTGAGAGTCAGTGTGTGTGGAACCCGTACCCCAGTGAGAGTCAGTGCGTGTGGAACCCGTACCCCAGTGAGAGTCAGTGTGTGTGGAACCCGTACCCCAGTGAGAGTCAGTGTATGAGGGAACCCGTACCCCAGTGAGAGTCAGTGTGTGTGGAACCCATACACCAGTGAGAGTCAGTGTGTGTGGAACCCGTACCCCAGTGAGAGTCAGTGTGTGTGGAACCCGTACCCCAGTGAGAGTCAGTGTGTGTGGAACCCGTACCCCAGTGAGAGTCAGTGTGTGTGGAACCCGTACCCAGTGAGAGTCAGTGTGTGTGGAACCCGTACCCCAGTGAGAGTCAGTGTGTGTGGAACCCGTACCCCAGTGAGAGCCAGTGTGTGTGGAACCCGTACCCCAGTGAGAGTCAGTGTGTGTGGAACCCGTACCCCAGTGAGAGTCAGTGTGTGTGGAACACGTACCCCAGTGAGAGTCAGTGTGTGTGGAACCCGTACCCCAGTGAGAGTCAGTGTGTGGAACCCGTACCCCAGTGAGAGTCATTGTGTGTGGAACCCGTACCCCAGTGAGAGTCAGTGTCTGTGGAACCCGTACCCCAGTGAGAGTCAGTGTGTGTGGAACCCGTACCCCAGTGAGAGTCAGTGTGTGTGGAACCTGTACCCCAGTGAGAGTCAGTGTGTGTGGAACCCGTACCCCAGTGAGAGTCAGTGTGTGTGGAACCCGTACCCCAGTGAGAGTCAGTGTGTGTGGAACCCGTACCCCAGTGAGAGTCAGTGTGTGTGGGACCCTTACCCCAGTGAGAGTCAGTGTGTGTGGAACCCGTACCCCAGTGAGAGTCAGTGTCTGTGGGACCCGTACCCCAGTGAGAGTCAGTGTGTGTGGAACCCATACCCCAGTGAGAGTCAGTGTGTGTGGAACCCGTACCCCAGTGAGAGTCAGTGTGTGTGGAACCCGTACCCCAGTGAGAGTCAGTGTGTGTGGAACCCGTACCCCAGTGAGAGTCAGTGTGTGTGGAACCCGTACCCCAGTGTGAGTCAGTGTGTGTGGAACCCGTACCCCAGTGAGAGTCAGTGCGTGTGGAACCCGTACCCCAGTGAGAGTCAGTGTGTGTGGAACCCGTACCCCAGTGAGAGTCAGTGTATGAGGGAACCCGTACCCCAGTGAGAGTCAGTGTGTGTGGAACCCATACACCAGTGAGAGTCAGTGTGTGTGGAACCCGTACCCCAGTGAGAGTCAGTGTGTGTGGAACCCGTACCCCAGTGAGAGTCAGTGTGTGTGGAACCCGTACCCCAGTGAGAGTCAGTGTGTGTGGAACCCGTACCCCAGTGAGAGTCAGTGTGTGTGGAACCCGTACCCCAGTGAGAGTCAGTGTGTGTGGAACCCGTACCCCAGTGAGAGTCAGTGTGTGTGGAACCCGTACCCCAGTGAGAGTCAGTGTGTGTGGAACCCGTACCCCAGTGAGAGTCAGTGTGTGTGGAACACGTACCCCAGTGAGAGTCAGTGTGTGTGGAACCCGTACCCCAGTGAGAGTCAGTGTGTGGAACCCGTACCCCAGTGAGAGTCATTGTGTGTGGAACCCGTACCCCAGTGAGAGTCAGTGTCTGTGGAACCCGTACCCCAGTGAGAGTCAGTGTGTGTGGAACCCGTACCCCAGTGAGAGTCAGTGTGTGTGGAACCTGTACCCCAGTGAGAGTCAGTGTGTGTGGGACCTGTACCCCAGTGAGAGTCAGTGTGTGTGGAACCTGTACCCCAGTGAGAGTCAGTGAGTGTGGAACCCGTACCCCAGTGAGAGTCAGTGTGTGTGGAACCCGTACCCCAGTGAGAGTCAGTGTGTGTGGAACCCGTACCCCAGTGAGAGTCAGTGTGTGTGGAACCCGTACCCCAGTGAGAGTCAGTGTGTGTGGAACCCGTACCCCAGTGAGAGTCAGTGTGTGTGGAACCCGTACCCCAGTGAGAGTCAGTGTGTGTGGAACCCGTACCCCAGTGAGAGTCAGTGTGTGTGGAACCCGTACCCCAGTGAGAGTCAGTGTGTGTGGAACCTGTACCCCAGTGAGAGTCAGTGTGTGTGGAACCCGTACCCCAGTGAGAGTCAGTGTCTGTGGGACCCGTACCCCAGTGAGAGTCAGTGTGTGTGGAACCTGTACCCCAGTGAGAGTCAGTGTGTGTGGAACCCGTACCCCAGTGAGAGTCAGTGTGTGTGGAACCTGTACCCCAGTGAGAGTCAGTGTGTGTGGAACCCGTACCCCAGTGAGAGTCAGTGTGTGTGGAACCCATACCCCAGTGCGAGTCAGTGTGTGTGGAACCCGTACCCCAGTGAGAGTCAGTGTGTGTGGGACCCGTACCCCAGTGAGAGTCAGTGTGTATGGGACCTGTACCCCAGTGAGAGTCAGTGTGTGTGGAACCCGTACCCCAGTGAGAGTCAGTGTGTGTGGAACCCGTACCCCAGTGAGAGTCAGTGTGTGTGGAACCCGTACCCCAGTGAGAGTCAGTGTCTGTGGGACCCGTACCCCAGTGAGAGTCAGTGTGTGTGGAACCCGTACCCCAGTGAGAGTCAGTGTGTGTGGAACCCGTACCCCAGTGAGAGTCAGTGTGTGTGGAACCCGTACCCCAGTGAGAGTCAGTGTCTGTGGGACCCGTACCCCAGTGAGAGTCAGTGTGTGTGGAACCCATACCCCAGTGAGAGTCAGTGTGTGTGGAACCCGTACCCCAGTGAGAGTCAGTGTGTGTGGGACCCGTACCCCAGTGAGAGTCAGTGTGTGTGGAACCTGTACCCCAGTGAGAGTCAGTGTGTGTGGAACCCGTACCCAATGAGAGTCAGTGTGTGTGGAACCTGTACACCAGTGAGAGTCAGTGTGTGTGGGACCCGTACCCCAGTGAGAGTCAGTGTGTGTGGAACCCGTACCCCAGTACTACTTGAACAATCTACAGCACCCGGCCTCACCCTATATGAATCCAAGGTTAAATTCCTCCTCTGTGCCGACGACCTGGTTCTGCTGTCACCAACTAAGGAGGGTCTACAGCAGAACCTGGACCTGCTGGAGTCGTACTGCCAGACTTGGGCCCTGACAATAAATCCCCAAAAAACCAAAGTCCTTGTGTTCCAGCAAAGATCCAAACAACATGGACCCACAATAAATTTCACAGTAGGAACAACCAAAATTGAACAAACCACTCACTACACATACTTGGGCTTAAAAATCAGTTCTACGGGAAACTTCAAACTGGCTGTGAATGAACTGAAAGAGAAAGCAAGAAGGGCTTTCTATGCCATCAAAAAATTAATCCAAATAGAAATCCCAATTAGCATTTGGCTCAAAATTTTCAAATCAGTAATTGAACCAATTGCACTCTATGGCAGTGAGGTCTGGGGACCACTAACACAACAAGATTTTGCAAAATGGGACAAACACCCAATTGAGATCCTACATGCGGAATTCTGTAAAAGTATCCTCCGGACTCAAAGGAAAACAGTAAACAACGCATGCAGGGCGGAACTAGGCCAATACCCATTAATAATCACTATCCAAAAAAGAGCCACCAAATTTTGGAATCACCTACAAATGAGCAACCCCCAATGCTATCACTACGACGCCCTGAAATGCCAAGAGCTGACCATAAAGAAGAATACCCTCAGTCAACTAGTCCTGGGACTCAATAAAGTAACTAATAACAATACTAACAATAACCAGCCCCAGGACAGTGACAGGGTAACACAAAGAATTCGACCCAACACAATCGTCGCTAAGCAAAAGGAAAAATATCTGTCATATTGGGCAGAAACAACAAAAACCCAAAGCAAACTCAATTGCTACTTGGCCCTAAACAGACAATACAACATAGCTGATTACCTGACCATGGTAAAGGATAACAAACTGAGAAGAACCTTGACAAGGTACAGACTTAGCGAACATAGCCTAGCGATCGAAAAAGGCAGACACAGGCAGACCAGGCTGCCAAGAGAAGACAGGATATGCTCTCACTGCAGTCAGGGAGTAGTTGAGACAGAGATGCACTTCCTCACAGCCTGTGGAAAATATCAGGGCATCAGAGAGAATTTCTATCAAAAATTCTCACAAATATGCCCTGAATTCAGAAATCTGACTGACAACCAAAAACTCCCATTCCTACTGGGGGAGGAGAGAAGCTGTGTAACACTGGCGGCACACTATGTTACAGCTTGCCATGAACAGAGGGACAACCAGTAAACTAAGAAAAGAATATATATAAACAAGGTGAAAATATATTTATAAACTCAGGGATATACCTGTTTATACACTGTATGAATGGAACCGCGTTTATGTGTTCAACCATAAATGTATTTTGATGCTTTGGCAACATAAGATGTACCTTATCATGCCAATAAAGCGATTTGTATTGTATTGTGTGTGGAACCCGTACCCCAGTGAGAGTCAGTGTGTGTGGAACCCGTACCCCAGTGAGAGTCAGTGTGTGTGGAACCCGTACCCCAGTGAGAGTCAGTGTGTGTGGAACCCGTACCCCAGTGAGAGTCAGTGTGTGTGGAACCCGTACCCCAGTGAGAGTCAGTGTGTGTGGAACCCGTACCCCAGTGAGAGTCAGTGTGTGTGGAACCCGTACCCCAGTGAGAGTCAGTGCGTGTGGAACCCGTACCCCAGTGAGAGTCAGTGTGTGTGGAACCCGTACCCCAGTGAGAGTCAGTGTATGAGGGAACCCGTACCCCAGTGAGAGTCAGTGTGTGTGGAACCCATACACCAGTGAGAGTCAGTGTGTGTGGAACCCGTACCCCAGTGAGAGTCAGTGTGTGTGGAACCCGTACCCCAGTGAGAGTCAGTGTGTGTGGAACCCGTACCCCAGTGAGAGTCAGTGTGTGTGGAACCCGTACCCCAGTGAGAGTCAGTGTGTGTGGAACCCGTACCCCAGTGAGAGTCAGTGTGTGTGGAACCCGTACCCCAGTGAGAGCCAGTGTGTGTGGAACCCGTACCCCAGTGAGAGTCAGTGTGTGTGGAACCCGTACCCCAGTGAGAGTCAGTGTGTGTGGAACACGTACCCCAGTGAGAGTCAGTGTGTGTGGAACCCGTACCCCAGTGAGAGTCAGTGTGTGGAACCCGTACCCCAGTGAGAGTCATTGTGTGTGGAACCCGTACCCCAGTGAGAGTCAGTGTCTGTGGAACCCGTACCCCAGTGAGAGTCAGTGTGTGTGGAACCCGTACCCCAGTGAGAGTCAGTGTGTGTGGAACCTGTACCCCAGTGAGAGTCAGTGTGTGTGGAACCCGTACCCCAGTGAGAGTCAGTGTGTGTGGGACCCGTACCCCAGTGAGAGTCAGTGTGTGTGGGACCCGTACCCCAGTGAGAGTCAGTGTGTGTGGAACCCGTACCCCAGTGAGAGTCAGTGTGTGTGGAACCCGTACCCCAGTGAGAGTCAGTGTGTGTGGAACCCGTACCCCAGTGAGAGTCAGTATGTGTGGAACCCGTACCCCAGTGAGAGTCAGTGTGTGTGGGACCTGTACCCCAGTGAGAGTCAGTGTGTGTGGAACCCGTACCCCAGTGAGAGTCAGTGTGTGTGGAACCCGTACCCCAGTGAGAGTCAGTGTGTGTGGAACCCGTACCCCAGTGAGAGTCAGTGTGTGTGGGACCTGTACCCCAGTGAGAGTCAGTGTGTGTGGAACCTGTACCCCAGTGAGAGTCAGTGAGTGTGGAACCCCTACCCCAGTGAGAGTCAGTGTGTGTGGAACCCGTACCCCAGTGAGAGTAGGTGTGTGTGGAACCCGTACCCCAGTGAGAGTCAGTGTGTGTGGAACCCGTACCCCAGTGAGAGTCAGTGTGTGTGGAACCCGTACCCCAGTGAGAGTCAGTGTGTGTGGGACCCGTACCCCAGTGAGAGTCAGTGTGTGTGGGACCCGTACCCCAGTGAGAGTCAGTGTGTGTGGAACCCGTACCCCAGTGAGAGTCAGTGTGTGTGGAACCCGTACCCCAGTGAGAGTCAGTGTGTGTGGAACCCGTACCCCAGTGAGAGTCAGTGTGTGTGGAACCCGTACCCCAGTGAGAGTCAGTGTGTGTGGGACTTGTACCCCAGTGAGAGTCAGTGTGTGTGGAACCCGTACCCCAGTGAGAGTCAGTGTGTGTGGAACCCGTACCCCAGTGAGAGTCAGTGTGTGTGGAACCCGTACCACTGTGAGAGTCAGTGTGTGTGGGACCCGTACCCCAGTGAGAGTCAGTGTGTGTGGAACCCATACCCCAGTGAGAGTCAGTGTTTGTGGAACCCGTACCCCAGTGAGAGTCAGTGTGTGTGGAACCCGTACCCCAGTGAGAGTCAGTGTGTGTGGGACCTGTACCCCAGTGAGAGTCAGTGTGTGTGGAACCTGTACCCCAGTGAGAGTCAGTGAGTGTGGAACCCGTACCCCAGTGAGAGTCAGTGTGTGTGGAAACCGTACCCCAGTGAGAGTCAGTGTGTGTGGAACCCGTACCCCAGTGAGAGTCAGTGTGTGTGGAACCCGTACCCCAGTGAGAGTCAGTGTGTGTGGAACCCGTACCCCAGTGAGAGTCAGTGTGTGTGGAACCCGTACCCCAGTGAGAGTCAGTGTGTGTGGAACCCGTACCCCAGTGAGAGTCAGTGTGTGTGGAACCCGTACCCCAGTGAGAGTCAGTGTGTGTGGAACCCGTACCCCAGTGAGAGTCAGTGTGTGTGGAACCTGTACCCCAGTGAGAGTCAGTGTGTGTGGAACCCGTACCCCAGTGAGAGTCAGTGTCTGTGGGACCCGTACCCCAGTGAGAGTCAGTGTGTGTGGAACCTGTACCCCAGTGAGAGTCAGTGTGTGTGGAACCCGTACCCCAGTGAGAGTGAGTATGTGTGGAACCTGTACCCCAGTGAGAGTCAGTGTGTGTGGAACCCGTACCCCAGTGAGAGTCAGTGTGTGTGGAACCCGTACCCCAGTGCGAGTCAGTGTGTGTGGAACCCGTACCCCAGTGAGAGTCAGTGTGTGTGGGACCCGTACCCCAGTGAGAGTCAGTGTGTATGGGACCCGTACCCCAGTGAGAGTCAGTGTGTGTGGAACCCGTACCCCAGTGAGAGTCAGTGTGTGTGGAACCCGTACCCCAGTGAGAGTCAGTGTGTGTGGAACCCGTACCCCAGTGAGAGTCAGTGTGTGTGGAACCCGTACCCCAGTGAGAGTCAGTGTGTGTGGAACCCGTACCCCAGTGAGAGTCAGTGTCTGTGGGACCCGTACCCCAGTGAGAGTCAGTGTGTGTGGAACCCATACCCCAGTGAGAGTCAGTGTGTGTGGAACCCGTACCCCAGTGAGAGTCAGTGTGTGTGGGACCCGTACCCCAGTGAGAGTCAGTGTGTGTGGAACCTGTACCCCAGTGAGAGTCAGTGTGTGTGGAACCCGTACCCCAGTGAGAGTCAGTGTGTGTGGCACCTGTACACCAGTGAGAGTCAGTGTGTGTGGGACCCGTACCCCAGTGAGAGTCAGTGTGTGTGGAACCCGTACCCCAGTGAGAGTCAGTGTGTGTGGAACCCGTACCCCAGTGAGAGTCAGTGTGTGTGGAACCCGTACCCCAGTGAGAGTCAGTGTGTGTGGAACCCGTACCCCAGTGAGAGTCAGTGTGTGTGGAACCCGTACCCCAGTGAGAGTCAGTGTGTGTGGAACCCGTACCCCAGTGAGAGTCAGTGTGTGTGGAACCCGTACCCCAGTGAAAGTCAGTGTGTGTGGAACCCATACCCCAGTGAGATGTCTAATATGGCGAGTGTGTCCCATGGGCTGATATTAACCTCACGGTATGTTTCCTCCAGGCATGTAGAGTTAAATCTCCGAAACAATTCAGTACCTCGTAACAGGGGGAGGCCATTCAGCCCCTCGAGCCTGTTCCACCAATCACTGAAATCATGGCTCATCTGTTCTTTAACTCCATCTACCCAACCTTGGCACCACATCCCCGATACCCTGACCCAACAACAATCAGGGCATCTCCGTTTTCAAAGCAGCAGTTGATACTCCGCCCCCGAGCCAGCACAGCCCGTCGGCGGGACAAGTCCGGATCTCTTCTTACCAACGCTCCCGGGTCCTCACTTACCCGCTCGATGCTGGTGTCATATTTCTCTTCCAGTTCTTCAATGGAGATCTCGTGGTCATCCTGAGGAAGAAGAGGAGGAGACGTGAGTGAGGGAGGTCAGGGAGTGTGAGTGAGGGAGGGGGAGTGTGAGTGAGGGGGGTCAGGGAGTGTGAGTGAGGGAGGGGGAGTGTGAGTGAGGGAGGTCAGGGAGTGTGAGTGAGGGAGGGGGAGTGTGAGTGAGGGATGTCAGGGAGTGTGAGTGAGGGAGGTCAGGGAGTGTGAGTGAGGGAGGGGGAGTGTGAGTGAGGGAGGTCAGGGAGTGTGAGTGAGGGAGGTCAGGGAGTGTGAGTGAGGGGGGTCAGGGAGTGTGAGTGAGGGAGGGGGAGTGTGAGTGAGGGAGGGGGAGTGTGAGTGAGGGAGGGGGAGTGTGAGTGAGGGGGGTCAGGGAGTGTGAGTGAGGGAGGTCAGGGAGTGTGAGTGAGGGAGGTCCGGGAGTGTGAGTGAGGAGGGTCAGGGAGTGTGAGTGAGGGGGGTCAGGGAGTGTGAGTGAGGGAGGTCAGGGAGTGTGAGTGAGGGGGGTCAGGGAGTGTGAGTGAGGGAGGGGGAGTGTGAGTGAGGGAGGTCAGGGAGTGTGAGTGAGGGAGGTCAGGGAGTGTGAGTGAGGGAGGTCAGGGAGTGTGAGTGAGGGAGGTCAGGGAGTGTGAGTGAGGGGGGTCAGGGAGTGTGAGTGAGGGAGGGGGAGTGTGAGTGAGGGGGGTCAGGGAGTGTGAGTGAGGGAGGTCAGGGAGTGTGAGTGAGGGGGTCAGGGAGTGTGAGTGAGGGGGGTCAGGGAGTGTGAGTGAGGGGGGTCAGGGAGTGTGAGTGATGGGGGTCAGGGAGTGTGAGTGAGGGGGGTCAGGGAGTGTGAGTGAGGGAGGTCAGGGAGTGTGAGTGAGGGAGGTCAGGGAGTGTGAGTGAGGGGGGTCAGGGAGTGTGAGTGAGGGTGGGGGAGTGTGAGTGAGTGAGGTCAGGGAGTGTGAGTGAGGGAGGTCAGGGAGTGTGAGTGAGGGAGGTCAGGGAGTGTGACTGAGGAGGGTCAGGGAGTGTGAGTGAGGGGGGTCAGGGAGTGTGAGTGAGGGAGGGGGAGTGTGAGTGAGGGGGGTCAGGGAGTGTGAGTGAGGGAGGTCAGGGAGTGTGAGTGAGGGGGGTCAGGGAGTGTGAGTGAGGGGGGTCAGGGAGTGTGAGTGAGGGGGGTCAGGGAGTGTGAGTGATGGGGGTCAGGGAGTGTGAGTGAGGGAGGTCAGGGAGTGTGAGTGAGGGAGGTCAGGGAGTGTGAGTGAGGGAGGTCAGGGAGTGTGAGTGAGGGGGGTCAGGGAGTGTGAGTGAGGGAGGGTCAGGGAGTGTGAGTGAGGGAGGTCAGGGAGTGTGAGTGAGGGGGGTCAGGGAGTGTGAGTGAGTGAGGTCAGGGAGTGTGAGTGAGGGGTGTCACGGAGTGTGAGTGAGGGAGGTCAGGGAGTGTGAGTGAGGGAGGTCAGGGAGTGTGAGTGAGGGAGGTCAGGGAGTGTGAGTGAGGGAAGTCAGGGAGTGTGAGTGAGGGAGGTCAGGGAATGTGAGTGAGGGAGGTCAGGGAGTGTGAGTGAGGGGGGTCAGGGAGTGTGAGTGAGGGAGGGGGAGTGTGAGTGAGGGAGGTCAGGGAGTGTGAGTGAGGGAGGTCAGGGAGTGTGAGTGAGGGAGGTCAGGGAGTGTGAGTGAGGGAGGTCAGGGAGTGTGAGTGAGGGGGTCAGGGAGTGTGAGTGAGGGAGGGGGAGTGTGAGTGAGGGAGGGGGAGTGTGAGTGAGGGAGGGGGAGTGTGAGTGAGGGAGGGGGAGTGTGAGTGAGGGAGGTCAGGGAGTGTGAGTGAGGGAGGTCAGGGAGTGTGAGTGAGGGGGGTCAGGGAGTGTGAGTGAGGGAGGTCAGGGAGTGTGAGTGAGGGAGGTCAGGGAGTGTGAGTGAGGTAGGTCAGGGAGTGTGAGTGAGGGGGGTCAGGGAGTGTGAGTGAGGGAGGTCAGGGAGTGTGAGTGAGGGAGGTCAGGGAGTGTGAGTGAGGGAGGTCAGGGAGTGTGAGTGAGGGAGGTCAGGGAGTGTGAGTGAGGTAGGTCAGGGAGTGTGAGTGAGGGGGGTCAGGGAGTGTGAGTGAGGGAGGTCAGAGAGTGTGAGTGAGGGAGGTCAGGGAGTGTGAGTGAGGGAGGTCAGGGATTGTGAGTGAGGGAGGTCAGGGAGTGTGAGTGAGGGGGGTCAGGGAGAGTGAGTGAGGAGGGTCCGGGAGTGTGAGTGAGGGAGGTCAGGGAGTGTGAGTGAGGGAGGTCAGGGAGAGTGAGTGAGGAGGGTCCGGGAGTGTGAGTGAGGGACGGTCAGGGACTGTGAGTGAGGGAGGTCAGGGAGTGTGAGTGAGGGAGGGGGAGTGTGAGTGAGGGGTGTCAGGGAGTGTGAGTGAGGGAGGTCAGGGAGTGTGAGTGAGGTAGGTCAGGGAGTGTGAGTGAGGGAGGTCAGGGAGTGTGAGTGAGGGAGGTCAGGGAGAGTGAGTGAGGAGGGTCCGGGAGTGTGAGTGAGGGACGGTCAGGGACTGTGAGTGAGGGAGGTCAGGGAGTGTGAGTGAGGGAGGGGGAGTGTGAGTGAGGGGTGTCAGGGAGTGTGAGTGAGGGAGGTCAGGGAGTGTGAGTGAGGGAGGGGGAGTGTGAGTGAGGGAGGGGGAGTGTGAGTGAGGGAGGTCAGGGAGTGTGAGTGAGGGGGGTCAGGGAGTGTGAGTGAGGGGGGTCAGGGAGTGTGAGTGAGGGAGGTCAGGGAGTGTGAGTGAGGGAGGTCAGGGAGTGTGAGTGAGGTAGGTCAGGGAGTGTGAGTGAGGGAGGTCAGGGAGTGTGAGTGAGGGGGGTCAGGGAGTGTGAGTGAGGGAGGTCAGGGAGTGTGAGTGAGAGGGGTCAGGGAGTGTGAGTGAGGGAGGTCAGGGAGTGTGAGTGAGGGAGGTCAGGGAGTGTGAGTGAGGGAGGTCAGGGAGTGTGAGTGAGGAGGGTCAGGGAGTGTGAGTGAGGGAGGGTCAGGGAGTGTGAGTGAGGGGGGTCAGGGAGTGTGAGTGATGGAGGTCAGGGAGTGTGAGTGAGGGAGGTCAGGGAGTGTGAGGGAGGGAGGGGGAGTGTGAGTGAGGGGGGTCAGGGAGTGTGAGTGAGGGAGTTCAGGGAGTGTGAGTGAGGGAGGTCAGGGAGTGTGAGTGGGGGGGTCAGGGAGTGTGAGTGAGGGGGGTCAGGGAGTGTGAGTGAGGAGGGTCAGGGAGTGTGAGTGAGGGAGGGGGAGTGTGAGTGAGGGGGGTCAGGGAGTGTGAGTGAGGGGGGTCAGGGAGTGTGAGTGAGGGAGGTCAGGGAGTGTGAGTGAGGGGGGTCAGGGAGTGTGAGTGAGGGAGGGGGAGTGTGAGTGAGGGAGGTCAGGGAGTGTGAGTGAGGGGGGTCAGGGAGTGTGAGTGAGGAGGAGTGTGAGTGAGGGAGGTCAGGGAGTGTGAGTGAGGGAGGTCAGGGAGTGTGAGTGAGGGAGGTCAGGGAGTGTGAGTGAGGGGGGTCAGGGAGTGTGAGTGAGGGAGGGGGAGTGTGAGTGAGGGAGGTCAGGGAGTGTGAGTGAGGGAGGTCAGGGAGTGTGAGTGAGGGAGGTCAGGGAGTGTGAGTGAGGGAGGTCAGGGAGTGTGAGTGAGGGGGTCAGGGAGTGTGAGTGAGGGGGATCAGGGAGTGTGAGTGAGGGAGGTCAGGGAGTGTGAGTGAGGGGGGTCAGGGAGTGTGAGTGAGGAGGGTCAGGGAGTGTGAGTGAGGGAGGTCAGGGAGTGTGAGTGAGGGAGGTCAGGGAGTGTGAGTGAGGGAGGTCAGGGAGTGTGAGTGAGGGGGGTCAGGGAGTGTGAGTGAGGGAGGTCAGGGAGTGTGAGTGAGGGAGGTCAGGGAGTGTGAGTGAGGGAGGTCAGGGAGTGTGAGTGAGGGAGGTCAGGGAGTGTGAGTGAGGGAGGTCAGGGAGTGTGAGTGAGGAGGGTCCGGGAGTGTGAGTGAGGGACGGTCAGGGACTGTGAGTGAGGGAGGTCAGGGAGTGTGAGTGAGGGAGGGGGAGTGTGAGTGAGGGGTGTCAGGGAGTGTGAGTGAGGGAGGTCAGGGAGTGTGAGTGAGGGAGGGGGAGTGTGAGTGAGGGAGGGGGAGTGTGAGTGAGGGAGGTCAGGGAGTGTGAGTGAGGGGGGTCAGGGAGTGTGAGTGAGGGGGGTCAGGGAGTGTGAGTGAGGGAGGTCAGGGAGTGTGAGTGAGGGAGGTCAGGGAGTGTGAGTGAGGGGGGTCAGGGAGTGTGAGTGAGGGAGGTCCGGGAGTGTGAGTGAGGGAGGTCAGGGAGTGTGAGTGAGGGAGGTCAGGGAGTGTGAGTGAGGGAGGTCAGGGAGTGTGAGTGAGGTAGGTCAGGGAGTGTGAGTGAGGGAGGTCAGGGAGTGTGAGTGAGGGGGGTCAGGGAGTGTGAGTGAGGGAGGTCAGGGAGTGTGAGTGAGGGGGGTCAGGGAGTGTGAGTGAGGGAGGTCAGGGAGTGTGAGTGAGGGAGGTCAGGGAGTGTGAGTGAGGGAGGTCAGCGAGTGTGAGTGAGGAGGGTCAGGGAGTGTGAGTGAGGGAGGGTCAGGGAGTGTGAGTGAGGGGGGTCAGGGAGTGTGAGTGATGGAGGTCAGGGAGTGTGAGTGAGGGAGGTCAGGGAGTGTGAGTGAGGGAGGGGGAGTGTGAGTGAGGGGGGTCAGGGAGTGTGAGTGAGGGAGTTCAGGGAGTGTGAGTGAGGGAGGTCAGGGAGTGTGAGTGAGGGAGGTCAGGGAGTGTGAGTGAGGGAGGGGGAGTGTGAGTGAGGGAGGGTCAGGGAGTGTGAGTGAGGGAGGTCAGGGAGTGTGAGTGAGGGGGGTCAGGGAGTGTGAGTGAGGGAGGTCAGGGAGTGTGAGTGAGGGAGGTCAGGGAGTGTGAGTGAGGGGGGTCAGAGAGTGTGAGTGAGGAAGGTCGGGGAGTGTGAGTGAGGGGGGTCAGGGAGTGTGAGTGAGGGAGGGGGAGTGTGACTGAGGGAGGGGGAGTGTGAATGAGGGAGGTCAGGGACTGTGAGTGAGGGAGGTCAGGGAGTGTGAGTGAGGGAGGGGGCGTGTGAGTGAGGGGGGTCAGGGAGTGTGAGTGAGGGAGGTCAGGGAGTGTGAGTGAGGGGGGTCAGGGAGTGTGAGTGAGGGGGGTCAGGGAGTGTGAGTGAGGAGGGTCAGGGAGTGTGAGTGAGGGAGGGGGAGTGTGAGTGAGGGGGGTCAGGGAGTGTGAGTGAGGGGGGTCAGGGAGTGTGAGTGAGGGAGGTCAGGGAGTGTGAGTGAGGGGGGTCAGGGAGTGTGAGTGAGGGAGGGGGAGTGTGAGTGAGGGAGGTCAGGGAGTGTGAGTGAGGGAGGTCAGGGAGTGTGTGAGGGGCGTCAGGGAGTGTGAGTGAGGGGGAGTGTGAGTGAGGGGGGTCAGGGAGTGTGAGTGAGGGAGGTAAGGGAGTGTGAGTGAGGGGGTCAGGGAGTGTGAGTGAGGGGGATCAGGGAGTGTGAGTGAGGGAGGTCAGGGGGTGTGAGTGAGGGGGGTCAGGGAGTGTGAGTGAGGAGGGTCAGGGAGTGTGAGTGAGGGAGGTCAGGGAGTGTGAGTGAGGGAGGTCAGGGAGTGTGAGTGAGGGAGGTCAGGGAGTGTGTGAGGGGCGTCAGGGAGTGTGAGTGAGGGAGGTCAGGGATTGTGAGTGAGGGAGGTCAGGGAGTGTGAGTGAGGGAGGTCAGGGAGTGTGAGTGAGGGAGGTCAGGGAGTGTGAGTGAGGGAGGTCAGGGAGTGTGAGTCAGGAGGGTCCGGGAGTGTGAGTGAGTGACGGTCAGGGACTGTGAGTGAGGGAGGTCAGGGAGTGTGAGTGAGGGAGGGGGAGTGTGAGTCAGGGGGGTCATGGAGTGTGAGTGAGGGAGGTCAGGGCGTGTGAGTGAGGGAGGGGGAGTGTGAGTGAGGGAGGGGGAGTGTGAGTGAGGGAGGTCAGGGAGTGTGAGTGAGGGGGGTCAGGGAGTGTGAGTGAGGGGGGTCAGGGAGTGTGAGTGAGGGAGGTCAGGGAGTGTGAGTGAGGGAGGTCAGGGAGTGTGAGTGAGGGAAGTCAGGGAGTGTGAGTGAGGGAGGTCAGGGAGTGTGAGTGAGGGAGGTCAGGGAGTGTGAGTGAGGTGGGTCAGGGAGTGTGAGTGAGGGAGGTCAGGGAGTGTGAGTGAGGGGGGTCAGGGAGTGTGAGTGGGGGGGGTCAGGGAGTGTGAGTGAGGGAGGTCAGGGAGTGTGAGTGAGGGAGGTCAGGGAGTGTGAGTGAGGGAGGTCAGGGAGTGTGAGTGAGGAGGGTCAGGGAGTGTGAGTGAGGGAGGGTCAGGGAGTGTGAGTGAGGGGGGTCAGGGAGTGTGAGTGATGGAGGTCAGGGAGTGTGAGTGAGGGAGGTCAGGGAGTGTGAGTGAGGGAGGGGGAGTGTGAGTGAGGGGGGTCAGGGAGTGTGAGTGAGGGAGTTCAGGGAGTGTAAGTGAGGGAGGTCAGGGAGTGTGAGTGAGGGAGGTCAGGGAGTTTGAGTGAGGGAAGGGGAGTGTGAGTGAGGGAGGGTCAGGGAGTGTGAGTGAGGGAGGTCAGGGAGTGTGAGTGAGGGGGGTCAGGGAGTGTGAGTGAGGGAGGTCAGGGAGTGTGAGTGAGGGAGGTCAGGGAGTGTGAGTGAGGGAGGTCAGGGAGTGTGAGTGAGGGAGGTCAGGGAGTGTGAGTGAGGGGGGTCAGGGAGTGTGAGTGAGGGGGGTCAGGGAGTGTGAGTGAGGGGGGTCAGGGAGTGTGAGTGTGGGAGGTCAGAGAGTGTGAGTGAGGGAGGTCAGGGAGTGTGAGTGAGGGAGGTCAGGGAGTGTGAGTGAGGGAGGTCAGGGAGTGTGAGTGAGGGAGGTCAGGGAGTGTGAGTGAGGGGGGTCAGGGATTGTGAGTGAGGGAGGGTCAGGGAGTGTGAGTGAGGGGGGTCAGGGAGTGTGAGTGAGGGAGGTCAGGGAGTGTGAGTGAGGGGGGTCAGGGAGTGTGTGTGAGTGGGGTCAGGGAGTGTGAGTGAGGGGGGTCAGGGAGTGTGAGTGAGGGAGGTCAGGGAGTGTGAGTGAGGGAGGTCAGGGAGTGTGAGTGAGGGGGGTCAGGGAGTGTGAGTGAGGGAGGTCAAGGAGTGTGAGTGAGGGGGGTCAGGGAGTGTGAGTGAGGGAGGTCAGGGAGTGTGAGTGAGGGAGGGTCAGGGAGTGTGAGTGAGCGAGGGTCCGGGAGTGTGAGTGAGGGAGGTCCGGGAGTGTGAGTGAGGGAGGTCCGGGAGTGTGAGTGAGGGTGGGTCAGGGAGTGTGAGTGTGGGAGGTCCGGGAGTGTGAGTGAGGGAGGTCCGGGAGTGTGAGTGAGGGAGGTCCGGGAGTGTGAGTGAGGAACGTCAGGGAGTGTGAGTGAGGGAGGTCAGGGAGTGTGAGTGAGGGAGGTCCGGGAGTGTGAGTGAGCGAGGGTCAGGGAGTGTGAGTGAGGGGGGTCAGGGAGTGTGAGTGAGGGGGTCAGGGAGTGTGAGTGAGGGAGGTCAGGGAGTGTGAGTGAAGGGGGGAGTGTGAGTGAGGGAGGTCAGGGAGTGTGAGTGAGGGAGGTCCGGGAGTGTGAGTGAGGGAGGGTCAGGGAGTGTGAGTGAGGGAGGTCCGGGAGTGTGAGTGAGGGAGGTCCGGGAGTGTGAGTGAGGGAGGTCAGGGAGTGTGAGTGAGGGAGGTCCGGGAGTGTGAGTGAGGGAGGTCAGGGAGTGTGAGTGAGGGAGGTCAGGGAGTGTGAGTGAGGGAGGTCAGGGAGTGTGAGTGAGGGAGGTCCGGGAGTGTGAGTGAGGGAGGTCAGGGTGTGTGAGTGAGGGAGGTCAGGGAGTGTGAGTGAGCGAGGGTCAGGGAGTGTGAGTGAGGGGGGTCAGGGAGTGTGAGTGAGGGGGTCAGGGAGTGTGAGTGAGGGAGGTCAGGGAGTGTGAGTGAGGGAGGGTCAGAAAGTGTGAGTGAGTGGGGTCAGGGAGTGTGAGTGAGGGGGTCAGGGAGTGTGAGTGGGGGAGGTCAGGGAGTGTGAGTGAAGGGGGGAGTGTGAGTGAGGGAGGGTCAGGGAGTGTGAGTGAGCGAGGGTCAGGGAGTGTGAGTGAGGGAGGTCAGGGAGTGTGAGTGAAGGGGGGAGTGTGAGTGAGTGAGGGTCAGGGAGTGTGAGTGAGCGAGGGTCAGGGAGTGTGAGTGAGGGGGGTCAGGGAGTGTGAGTGAGGGGGGGAGTGTGAGTGAGGGAGGGTCCAAGAGCGACGGGGAGTTATGGGTTTACTGGTGGGGTTGTAGAACAATTGGGATTGAGGGATATGGTGAGAAGGCAGTTGGGGGTCGGGGGTTGTGGCAGGTTCGGGGGTTATGGTGGGGTCATGGTTTATGGCGGGGTCATGGTTTATGGCGTTGTCGGGGGTTGTGGTGGGGTCGGTGTTTTGGGTGGGGTCGGGGGTTATGATGGGGTCGGGGGTTTTGGTCGAGTCAGGCGTTATTGTGGGGTCAGAGTTTATGGTGGGATCGGGGTTTATGGTGGGGTCAGAGTTTATGGTGCGGTCAGGGTTCTGGTGGGGTCGGGTTATGCTGGGGTCGGCGGTTTTGATGGGGTCAGGGGTTATGGTGGGGTCAGGGTTTATGGTGGGGTCAGGATTATGGTGGGGTCAGGGTTTATGGTGGGGTCAGGATTATGGTGGGGTCGGGGTTATGGTGGGGTCGGGGTTATGGTGGGGTCAGAATTTATGATGGGGTCGGGGGTTATGGTGGGGTCGGGGTTATGGTGGGTGATGCGCTATCAATTACTCATAAAAGACGGAGAGTTAGGAGAGTAACTAAAAGGCTTTTATTAGCAAAGAACAGAGCATGCCTCTCGTGGTTGACTGGGTTCCAAGAAGGCAGGGGGCTGCAGAGCAATCACCTTTATACCTGGGCCTGTGGGTGGAGCCAGGGGCGGAGCCAGCAGAGACATGCTGAGGCATGCATAGGTACAACAGTGTGCAACAACAACAACAGTGAACAACAATAACAGTGGTTTACCACATTCACCCCTTGTTTAAAATTGAGTCCAGCGGGGTGAAGTGTACTAAAGGTTCGTGTAAGTAAGTCTATCAGGTGGCCTTATATGCCGTCCTGATCGTCGTGGTGGCGGCGGTGATGGTGCAGCATCCAACGTTGAATCTGGCGTCTCATTGAGTGGTTGGGTGGTCAATGACGGGTCCTGGGGCTGCGGCATGCCGTCTAACGGGGTTGGGTTGTGGGTAGTGGTGGATGGCAATGGTAGTGTTTCAGGGGCACCCGAAGGTGCGAGGTCTCGTATGGAGACTGTGTCCTCCCGCCCGTCTGGGTACGCTACGTAAGCGTACTGGGGGTAGGCGTGGGTAGTGGTGGGTGGCGAGGGAGGTGTTTCGGGAGCACCCGAAGGTGCGAGGTCTCGTATGGAGACTGTGTCCTCCCGCCCGTCCGGGTACACCACGTAAGCATACTGAGGGTTGGCATGGAGGAGGCTCACCTTTGAGGCCAGGATTTCCAGCTTGTTTTCGTCCAGGGTCACAGTTGAGGCTTGCAGGTAGGCCTCGAAGCAACGCAGCCAATGCGCGAATTTGGTAGCCGAACCCGATTCTTGGGGGTCTCGGTCCAGGCATGTTGGTCTGAGGGCTCGCAGCAGCTCCTGCTGCTCAGCGTTTGGTGCAGCAGTCTGCCGCTCAGCGTTTGTTGTCGACATTTTGTTTTTGCTAATAAAATTGATGCGCTATCAATTACTCATAAAAGACGGAGAGTTAGGAGAGTAACTAAAAGGCTTTTATTAGCAAAGAACAGAGCATGCCTCTCGTGGTTGACTGGGTTCCAAGAAGGCAGGGGGCTGCAGAGCGGTCACCTTTATACCTGGGCCTGTGGGTGGAGCCAGGGGCGGAGCCAGCAGAGACATGCTGAGGCATGCATAGGTACAACAGTGTGCAACAACAACGGTGAACAACAATAACAGTGGTTTACCACAGTGGGTTCGGGGGTTATGCTGGGGTCAGAGTTTATGATGGGGTCGGGGGGGGGTTATGGTGGGGTCGGGGTTTATGGTGGGGTCGGGGGTTATGCTGGGGTCAGAGTTTATGATGGGGTCGGGGTTTATGATGGGGTCGGGGGGGTTATGGTGGGGTCGGGGTTTATGGTGGGGTCGGGGGTTATGCTGGGGTCAGAGTTTATGATGGGGTCGAGGGTTATGGTGGGGTCGGAGGTTATGGTGGGGTCAGGGGAGAGGGGAATGGGGACAATGTCTCCAGTATGGGGTGAGATATTGCGTTGTGCTGGGTGCAGTTGGGTTGTCGGGGCGTTGGGAAGACGCAATATTTCACCGCCTTTACTTACGATGTCCATCTCCTTCTTCATCCCCTCCAGCCTCTCTTTCTTCTTCATCTTTTTCTTCTTGGGCTCTCCGCCGACGCCGTCCTTCCCCTCCATCTTGTACATCTCCAACTTCTCCTGGGAAAACACGGACACACGTCGTCAGTGACTTACTCTCCTCCCATCAGTCAGGCTGCCCCTCGCTGGGGCACGGCCTCCACCGCTGCCCCCTCACCCCTCCCCCAATCAGGCCCCTCCATCCGACTGTCAGCCCGCGCCAGAAATTCAACCGTGGGAGGCGTCACATCTAATCCTGACCCCCCGACCTCCCTACATTTACCCCGGGGTCAAACCCTGCCACAGATGGTGGGGTGAATGAAGGGGCTGCTCTCTGATGGTGGGGTCAGTGGGTCAGGTATTGACCTTTCACCCCCCTCCCGGAACCTGGGGGGTCAAACCCAGATTATTGAAGGAGTGGAGGAATTTCTAATTGCGTATCATTCCCTCCCACACAATCCTTAGAATACGAATCCCTGGTCCTATCCCATCAAATCTTACCCACCGCATGGTGAGCAATACTGTGTAAAATGGAGAAGGATTGCTGACTAACCAGCAAGAGAAGCTGGGAGTAATTCTGAGCTCATTTTAACATCTTTTCGCTGCCAGTTAATGTGGGATTTGTTGAGGGGGGTGAGTGCAAAGGCTGTCTCTCTCAAAACATTGTCAGCTGTGGTTCAGTGCACTCTCTCTCTCTCTCTCGCTGTCTCTCTCTCGCTGTCTCTCTCTCTCTCTCGCTGTCTCTCTCTCACTCTCTCTCTCTCTCTCTCGCTGTCTCTCTCTCACTCTCTCTCTCTCTCTCTCGCTGTCTCTCTCGCTGTCTCTCTCTCTCTCGCTGTCTCTCTCTCACTCTCTCTCTCTCTCGCTGTCTCTCTCTTTCTCGCTGTCTCTCTCTCGCTGTCTCTCTCTCTCTCGCTGTCTCTCTCTCACACCTCTGAGTCAGATGGTCGTGGGTTCGAGCCCCCGCCTCATTGACTTGAACCCCATAATCCAGGCGGACACTTCCGAGTGCCAGTACTGAGGGAGCACCGCACTGTCGGAGAGGCAGTACTGAGGGAGCACCGCACTGTCGGTGGGGCAGTACTGAGGGAGCGCCGCACTGTCGGAGGGGCAGTACTGGGAGCGCCGCACTTTCGGAGGGACAGTACTGAGGGAGCGCCGCACTGTCGGAGGGGCAGTACTGAGGGAGCCCCACACTGTCGGAGGGGCAGTACTGAGGGAGCACCGCACTGTCGGAGGGGCAGTACTGAGGGAGCGCCGCACTGTCGGAGGGGCAGTACTGGGAGCGCCGCACTGTCGGAGGGGCAGTACTGAGGGAGCGCCGCACTGTCGGAGGGGCAGTACTGAGGGAGCGCCGCACTGTCGGAGGGGCAGTACTGAGGGAGCTCCGCACTGTCAGAGGGGCAGTACTGAGGGAGCGCCGCACTGTCGGAGGGGCAGTACTGAGGGAGCGCCGCACTGTCAGAGGGGCAGTACTGAGGGAGCGCCGCACTGTCGGAGGGGCAGTACTGAGGGCGCGCCGCACTGTCGGAGGTGCTGGCTTTTGGATGAGACGTTAAACCGCGTCCCCGTCTGCCCCCTCAGGTGGATGTAAAAGATTCCACAGCCACTATTTCAAGAAGAGCAGGGGGGGAGTTCTCCCCGGTGTCCTGGGGCCAATATTTAATTCCTCAACCAACATCACTAAAACAGATGATCCGGTCATTATCACGTTGCTGTTTGTGGGAGCTTGCTGTGCGCATTTTGGCTGCCGCGTTTCCTACATTACAACAGTGACCACACTTCAAAAACAGTACTTCATTGGCTGTGAAGCGCTTTGGGACGTCCTGAGGTGGGGAAAAGCGCTGGAGAAATTCTAATTTTTTCTGAATTGCTCATCGCCCAGCCCTCGACCTTCTCGCCCTCGGGGTATCTGGAGCGGCTGATGGATCAATACCGTCGCCTTCGTGACCCTGACGGTGTCCTTTCTGCCTCCAATCTGTGGCTCTATCTGAGGGGCGATGGGGCCTCCTCGCGCCCAGCTTATCTCCAATCGCCGCTGATTACACTCGGATCAGGAGTGCCGGCTCGTGTATTGACACAACAGCGCCCATCAGAGCTGGCCCAAGAGCTGGAAACCCAACGCTCTCTCTGACTGCCATCAAAAGATTCATTTCAAACAGAGCCCGTTAATGGTGAGACTCCCTCTATAAACAGGGTCCCTGACGGAGAGACTCCCTCTTTAAACAGGGTCCCTGACGGAGAGACTCCCTCTTTAAACAGGGTCGCTGACGGAGAGGCTCCCTCTTTAAACAGGGTCCCTGACGGAGAGACTCCCTCTTTAAACAGGGTCCCTGACGGAGAGACTCCCTCTTTAAACAGGGTCCCTGATGGAGAGACTCCCTCTGTAAACAGGGTCCCTGACGGAGAGACTCCGTCTTTAAACAGGGTCCCTGATGGAGAGACTCCCTCTTTAAACAGGGTCCCTGACGGAGAGACTCCCTCTTTAAACAGGGTCCCTGATGGAGAGACTCCCTCTTTAAACAGGGTCCCTGACGGAGAGACTCCCTCTTTAAACAGGGTCCCTGACGGAGAGACTCCCTCTTTAAACAGGGTCCCTGACGGAGAGACTCTCTCTTTAAACAGGGTCCCTGACGGAGAGTCTCCCTCTTTAAACAGGGTCCCTGACGGAGAGACTCCCTCTTTAAACAGGGTCCCTGACGGAGAGACTCCCTCTTTAAACAGGGTCCCTGACGGAGAGACTCCCTCTTTAAACAGGGTCCCTGACGGAGAGACTCCCTCTTTAAACAGGGTCCTTGATGGAGAGACTCCCTCTTTAAACAGGGTCCCTGACGGAGAGACTCCCTCTTTAAACAGGGTCCCTGACGGAGAGACTCCCTCTGTAAACAGGGTCCCTGACGGAGAGACTCCCTCTTTAAACAGGGTCCCTGACGGAGAGACTCCCTCGTTAAACAGGGTCCCTGACGGAGAGACTCCCTCTGTAAACAGGGTCCCTGACAGAGAGACTCCCTCTTTAAACAGGGTCCCTGACGGAGAGGCTCCCTCTTTAAACAGGGTCCCTGACGGAGAGGCTCCCTCTTTAAACAGGGTCCCTGACGGAGAGACTCCCTCTTTAAACAGGGTCCCTGACGGAGAGACTCCCTCTTTAAACAGGGTCCCTGACGGAGAGACTCCCTCTTTAAACAGGGTCCCTGACGGAGAGACTCCCTCTTTAAACAGGGTCCCTGACGGAGAGACTCCCTCTTTAAACAGGGTCCCTGACGGAGAGACTCCCTCTTTAAACAGGGTCTCTGACGGAGAGACTCCCTCTTTAAACAGGGTCCCTGACGGAGAGACTCCCTCTTTAAACAGGGTCCCTGACGGAGAGACTCCCTCTTTAAACAGGGTCCCTGACGGAGAGACTCCCTCTTTAAACAGGGTCCCTGACGGAGAGACTCCCTCTTTAAACAGGGTCCCTGACGGAGAGACTCTCTCTTTAAACAGGGTCCCTGACGGAGAGACTCCCTCTTTAAACAGGGTCCCTGACGGAGAGACTCCCTCTTTAAACAGGGTCCCTGACGGAGAGACTCCCTCTTTAAACAGGGTCCCTGACGGAGAGACTCCCTCTTTAAACAGGGTCCCTGACGGAGAGACTCCCTCTTTAAACAGGGTCCCTGACGGAGAGACTCCCTCTTTAAACAGGGTCCCTGATGGAGAGACTCCCTCTTTAAAAGGGGTCCCTGACGGAGAGACTCCCTCTTTAAACAGGGTCCCTGACGGAGAGACTCCCTATATAAACAGGGTCCCTGACGGAGAGGCTCCCTCTTCAAAAGGGGTCCCTGACGGAGAGACTCCCTCTTTAAACAGGGTCTCTGACGGAGAGACTCCCTCTGTAAACAGGGTCCCTGACGGAGAGGCTCCCTCTTTAAACAGGGTCCCTGACGGAGAGACTCCCTCTTTAAACAGGGTCCCTGACGGAGAGACTCCCTCTTTAAACAGGGTCCCTGACGGAGAGACTCCCTCTTTAAACAGGGTCCCTGACGGAGAGACTCCCTCTGTAAACAGGGTCCCTGACGGAGAGACTCCCTCTATAAACAGGGTCCCTGATGGAGAGGCTCCCTCTTTAAAAGGGGTCCCTGACGGAGAGACTCCCTCTATAAACAGGGTCCCTGACGGAGAGACTCCCTCTTTAAACAGGGTCCCTGACAGAGAGACTCCCTCTTTAAACAGGGTCCCTGACGGAGAGACTCCCTCTTTAAACAGGGTCCCTGACGGAGAGACTCCCTCTTTAAACAGGGTCCCTGACGGAGAGACTCCCTCTTTAAACAGGGACCCTGACGGAGAGACTCCCTCTTTAAACAGGGTCCCTGACGGAGAGACTCCCTCTTTAAACAGGGTCCCTGATGGAGAGACTCCCTCTTTAAACAGGGTCCCTGACGGAGAGACTCCCTCTTTAAACAGGGTCCCTGACGGAGAGACTCCCTCTTTAAACAGGGTCCCTGACGGAGAGACTCCCTCTTTAAACAGGGTCCCTGACGGAGAGACTCCCTCTTTAAACAGGGCCTCTGACGGAGAGACTCCCTCTTTAAACAGGGTCCCTGACGGAGAGACTCCCTCTTTAAACAGGGTCCCTGACGGAGAGACTCCCTCTTTAAACAGGGTCCCTGACGGAGAGACTCCCTCTTTAAAAGGGGTCCCTGACGGAGAGACTCCCTCTATAAACAGGGTCCCTGACGGAGAGACTCCCTCTTTAAACAGGGTCCTTGACGGAGAGACTCCCTCTTTAAACAGGGTCCCTGACGGAGAGACTCCCTCTATAAACAGGGTCCCTGACGGAGAGACTCCCTCTTTAAACAGGGTCCCTGACGGGGAGACTCCCTCTTTAAACAGGGTCCCTGACGGAGAGACTCCCTCTTTAAACAGGGTCCCTGACGGAGAGACTCCCTCTTTAAACAGGGTCCCTGACGGAGAGACTCCCTCTTTAAACAGGGTCCCTGACGGAGAGACTCCCTCTTTAAACAGGGTCCCTGACGGAGAGACTCCCTCTTTAAACAGGGTCCCTGATGGAGAGACTCCCTCTGTAAACAGGGTCCCTGACGGAGAGACTCCCTCTTTAAACAGGGTCCCTGACGGAGAGACTCCCTCTTTAAACAGGGTCCCTGACGGAGAGACTCCCTCTTTAAACAGGGTCCCTGACGGAGAGACTCCCTCTTTAAACAGGGTCCCTGACGGAGAGACTCCCTCTTTAAACAGGGTCCCTGATGGAGAGACTCCCTCTTTAAAAGGGGTCTCTGATGGAGAGACTCCCTCTTTAAAAGGGGTCCCTGACGGAGAGACTCCCACTGTAAACAGGGTCCCTGACGGAGAGACTCCCTCTTTAAACAGGGTCCCTGACGGAGAGACTCCCTCTGTAAACAGGGTCCCTGACAGAGAGACTCCCTCTTTAAACAAGGTCCCTGACGGAGATACTCCCTCTGTAAACAGGGTCCCTGACGGAGAGACTCCATCTTTAAACAGGGTCCCTGACGGAGAGACTCCCTCTTTAAACAGGGTCCCTGACGGAGAGAGTCCCTCTGTAAAAGGGGTCCCTGACGGAGAGACTCCCTCTTTAAACAGGGTCCCTGACGGAGAGACTCCCTCTTTAAACAGGGTCCCTGACGGAGAGACTCCCTCTTTAAACAGGGTCCCTGACGGAGAGACTCCCTCTTTAAACAGGGTCCCTGACGGAGAGACTCCCTCTTTAAACAGGGTCCCTGACGGAGAGACTCCCTCTTTAAACAGGGTCCCTGACGGAGAGACTCCCTCTTTAAACAGGGTCCCTGACGGAGAGACTCCCTCTTTAAACAGGGTCCCTGACGGAGAGACTCCCTCTTTAAACAGGGTCCCTGACGGAGAGACTCCCTCTTTAAACAGGGTCCCTGACGGAGAGACTCCCTCTTTAAACAGGGTCCCTGACGGAGAGACTCCCTCTTTAAACAGGGTCCCTGACGGAGAGACTCCCTCTTTAAACAGGGTCCCTGACGGAGAGACTCCCTCTTTAAACAGAGTCCCTGACGGAGAGACTCCCTCTTTAAACAGGGTCCCTGACGGAGAGACTCCCTCTTTAAACAGGGTCCCTGACGGAGAGACGCCCTCTGTAAACAGGGTCCCTGACGGAGAGACTCCCTCTTTGAACAGGGTCCCTGACGGAGAGACTCCCTCTTTAAACAGGGTCCCTGACGGAGAGACTCCCTCTGTAAACAGGGTCCCTGACAGAGAGACTCCCTCTTTAAACAGGGTCCCTGACGGAGAGACTCCCTCTGTAAACAGGGTCCCTGACGGAGAGACTCCCTCTTTAAACAGGGTCCCTGACGGAGAGACTCCCTCTTTAAACAGGGTCCCTGACGGAGAGAGTCCCTCTGTAAAAGGGGTCCCTGACGGAGAGACTTCCTCTTTAAACAGGGTCCCTGACGGAGAGACTCCCTCTGTAAACAGGGTCCCTGACGGAGAGACTCCCTCTTTAAACAGGGTCCCTGACGGAGAGGCTCCCTCTTTAAACAGGGTCCCTGACGGAGAGACTCCCTCTTTAAACAGGGTCCCTGACGGAGAGACTCCCTCTTTAAACAGGCTCCCTGACGGAGAGACTCCCTCTTTAAACAGGGTCCCTGACGGAGAGACTCCCTCTTTAAACAGGGTCCCTGACGGAGAGACTCCCTCTTTAAACAGGGTCCCTGACGGAGAGACTCCCTCTTTAAACAGGGTCCCTGACGGAGAGACTCCCTCTTTAAACAGGGTCCCTGACGGAGAGGCTCCCTCTTTAAACAGGGTCCCTGACGGAGAGACTCCCTCTTTAAACAGGGTCCCTGACGGAGAGACTCCCTCTTTAAACAGGGTCCCTGATGGAGAGACTCCCTCTTTAAACAGGGTCCCTGACGGAGAGACTCCCTCTATAAACAGGGTCCCTGACAGAGAGGCTCCCTCTTTAAACAGGGTCCCTGATGGAGAGACTCACTCTTTAAAAGGGGTCCCTGATGGAGAGACTCCCTCTATAAACAGGGTCCCTGACGGAGAGGCTCCCTCTTTAAACAGGGTCCCTGATGGAGAGACTCCCTCTTTAAAAGGGGTCCCTGATGGAGAGACTCCCTCTTTAAACAGGGTCCCTGATGGAGAGACTCCCTCTTTAAAAGGGGTCCCTGATGGAGAGACTCACTCTTTAAAAGGGGTCCCTGATGGAGAGACTCCCTCTTTAAAAGGGGTCCCTGATGGAGAGACTCCCTCTTTAAACAGGGTCCCTGATGGAGAGACTCCCTCTTTAAAAGGGGTCCCTGATGGAGAGACTCACTCTTTAAAAGGGGTCCCTGATGGAGAGACTCACTCTTTAAAAGGGGTCCCTGATGGAGAGACTCCCTCTATAAACAGGGTCCCTGATGGAGAGACTCCCTCTATAAACAGGGTCCCTGATGGAGAGACTCCCTCTTTAAACAGGGTCCCTGACGGAGAGACTCCCTCTATAAACAGGGTCCCTGATGGAGAGACTCCCTCTTTAAACAGGGTCCCTGATGGAGAGACTCCCTCTTTAAAAGGGGTCCCTGATGGAGAGACTCACTCTTTAAAAGGGGTCCCTGATGGAGAGACTCACTCTTTAAAAGGGGTCCCTGATGGAGAGACTCCCTCTATAAACAGGGTCCCTGATGGAGAGACTCCCTCTATAAACAGGGTCCCTGATGGAGAGACTCTCTCTTTAAAAGGGGTCCTTGATGGAGAGACTCCCTCTTTAAAAGCAGGACACACTTACCGATTTCACCATGGCGCTGGTCCCCACCAAGAGCCCAGGGGCAGAGCGAAGTGATTCTCCTTCAACGGTTTAAGGGACAGTGGGTGATGGGAGGAACCGTGTCTCAGGTCGAGCTAGGAAAGGCAAAGGCGATCGGCCAGCCCACCCTTTATATCCTGTCCCTACCTCTGGGACTGCCCAGGAAGGTGGTGATTGGCATTCGATGACTGACGGGCTAACACGTCAAGATTCAAGTCCGATTCCACCGGCAGATATCGCTTATCAGCACCCAGCCCGCACAAATCCAGCACACCCACCTTCACTCACACTCCACAAGGTCAACATTAACCCTTTCAACACCAGGGGCTGATCAACCGGGAGTGAG
This sequence comes from Somniosus microcephalus, assembly GCF_052327205.1. Taxonomy (NCBI): domain Eukaryota; kingdom Metazoa; phylum Chordata; class Chondrichthyes; order Squaliformes; family Somniosidae; genus Somniosus; species Somniosus microcephalus. Next base: position 220,530,989 of record NC_140998.1, on the reverse strand, counting down.
TTACAGGCTGGAATCTAATCGAGGGGTTTTGGGGGGTTTACATATAGAATAACAGATACCCGGGAGTGAGTTACAGGCTGGAATCTAATCGAGGGGTTCGGGGGGTTTATATATAGAATAACAGGTACCCGGGAGTGAGTTACAGGCTGGAATCTAATCGAGGGGTTCAGGGGCTTTATATATAGAATAACAGATACCCGGGAGTGAGTTACAGACTGGAATCTAATCGAGGGGTTCGGGGGGGTTTATATATAGAATAACAGATACCCGGGAGTGAGTTACAGGCTGGAATTTAATCGGGGGGTTCGGGGGGTTTATATATAGAATAACAGATACCCGGGAGTGAGTTACAGGCTGGAATCTAATCGAGGGGTTCGGTGGGTTTATATATAGAATAACAGATACCCGGGAGTGAGTTACAAGCTGCAATCTAATCGAGGGGTTCGGGGGGTTTATATATAGAATAACAGATACCCAGGAGTGAGTTACAAGCTGGAATCTAATCGAGGGGTTCGGGGGGTTTATATATAGAATAACAGATACCCGGGAGTGAGTTACAAGCTGGAATCTAATCGAGGGGTTCGGGGGGTTTATATATAGAATAACAGATACCCGGGAGTGAGTTACAGGCTGGAATCTAATCGAGAGGTTCGGGGGGTTTATATATAGAATAACAGATACCCAGGAGTGAGTTACAGGCTGGAATCTAATCGAGGAGTTCGGGGGGTTTATATATAGAATAACAGATACCCGGGAGTGAGTTACAAGCTGGAATCTAATCGAGGGGTTCGGGGGGTTTATATATAGACTAACAGATACCCGGGAGTGATTTACAGGGTGGAATCTAATCGAGGGGTTCGGGGGGTTTATATATAGAATAACAGATACCCGGGAGTGAGTTGCAGGCTGGAATCTAATCGAGGGGTTCGGGGGGTTTATATATAGAATAACAGATACCCGGGAGTGAGTTACAGGGTGGAATCTAATCGAGGGGTTCGGGGGGTTTATATATAGAATAACAGATACCCGGGAGTGAGTTACAGGCTGGAATCTAATCGAGGGGTTCGGGGGGTTTATATATAGAATAACAGATACCCGGGAGTGAGTTACGGGCTGGAATCTAATCGAGGGGTTCGGGGGGTTTATATATAGAATAACAGATACCCGGGAGTGAGTTACAGGCTGGAATCTAATCGAGGGGTTCGGGGGGTTTATATATAGAATAACAGATACCCGGGAGTGAGTTACAGGCTGGAATCTAATCGAGGGGTTCGGGGGGTTTATATATAGAATAACAGATACCCGGGAGTGAGTTACAGGCTAGAATCTAATCGAGGGGTTCGGGGGGTTTATATATAGACTAACAGATACCCGGGAGTGATTTACAGGCTGGAATCTAATCGAGGGGTTTGGGGGGTTTATATATAGAATAACAGATACCCGGGAGTGAGTTACAGGCTGGAATCTAATCGAGGGGTTCGGGGCGTTTATATATAGAATAACAGATACCCGGGAGTGAGTTACAGGCTGGAATCTAATCGAGGGGTTCGGGGGGGTTTACATATAGACTAACAGATACCCGGGAGTGATTTACAGGCTGGAATCTAATCGAGGGGTTCATATATATAGCATAACAGATACCCGGGAGTGAGTTACAGACTGGAATCTAATCGAGGGGTTCGGGGGGGTTTATATATAGAATAACAGATACCCAGGTGAAGTTACAGGCTGGAATCTAATTGAGGGGTTCGGGGCTGTTTATATATAGAATAACAGATACCCGGGAGTGAGTTACAGGCTGGAATCTAATCGAGGGGTTCGGGGGGTTTATATATAGAATAACAGATACCCGGGAATGAGTTACAAGCTGGAATCTAATCGGGGGGTTCGGGGGGTTTATATATAGAATAACAGATACCCGGGAGTGAGTTACAGGCTGGAATCTAATCGAGGGGTTCGGGGGGTTTATATATAGAATAACAGGTACCCGGGAGTGAGTTTACAGGCTGGAATCTAATCGAGGGGTTCAGGGGGTTTATATATAGAATAACAGATACCCGGGAGTGAGTTACAGACTGGAATCTAATCGAGGGGTTTGGGGGGGTTTATATATAGAATAACAGATACCCGGGAGTGAGTTACAGGCTGGAATCTAATCGGGGGGTTCGGGGGGTTTATATATAGAATAACAGATACCCGGGAGTGAGTTATAGGCTGGAATCTAATCGAGGGGTTCGGTGGGTTTATATATAGAATAACAGATACCCGGGAGTGAGTTACAAGCTGGAATCTAATCGAGGGGTTCGGGGGGTTTATATATAGAATAACAGATACCCAGGAGTGAGTTACAAGCTGGAATCTAATCGAGGGGTTCGGGGGGTTTATATATAGAATAACAGATACCCGGGAGTGAGTTACAAGCTGGAATCTAATCGAGGGGTTCGGGGGGTTTATATATAGAATAACAGATACCCGGGAGTGAGTTACAGGCTGGAATCTAATCGAGGGGTTCGGGGGGTTTATATATAGAATAACAGATACCCAGGAGTGAGTTACAGGCTGGAATCTAATCGAGGGGTTCGGGGGGTTTATATATAGAATAACAGATACCCGGGAGTGAGTTACAAGCTGGAATCTAATCGAGGGTTTCGGGAGGTTTATATATGGACTAACAGATACCCGGGAGTGATTTACAGGGTGGAATCTAATCGAGGGGTTCGGGGGGTTTATATATAGAATAACAGATACCCGGGAGTGAGTTGCAGGCTGGAATCTAATCGAAGGGTTCGGGGGGTTTATATGTAGAATAACAGATACCCGGGAGTGAGTTACAGGGTGGAATCTAATCGAGGGGTTCGGGGGGTTTATATATAGAATAACAGATACCCGGGAGTGAGTTACAGGCTGGAATCTAATCGAGGGGTTCGGGGGGTTTATATATAGAATAACAGATACCCGGGAGTGACTTACAGGCTGGAATCCAATCGAGGGGTTCGGGGGGTTTATATATAGACTAACAGATACCCGGGAGTGATTTACAGGCTGGAATCTAATCGAGGGGTTCGGGGTTTTTTTATATAGAATAACAGATACCCGGGAATGAGTTACAAGCTGGAATCTAATCGGGGGGTTCGGGGGGTTTATATATAGAATAACAGATACCCGGGAGTGAGTTACAGGCTGGAATCTAATCGAGGGGTTCGGGGGGCTTATATATAGAATAACAGATACCCGGGAGTGAGTTACAGGCTGGAATCTAATCGAGGGGTTCGGGGGGTTTATATATAGCTTAACAGATACCCGGGAGTGAGTTACAGGCTGGAATCTAATCGAGGGGTTCGGGGGGTTTATATATAGAATAACAGATACCCGAGAGTGAGTTACAGGCTGGAATCTAATCGAGGGGTTCGGGGGGTTTATATATAGAATAACAGATACCCGGGAGTGAGTTACAGGCTGGAATCTAATCGAGGGGTTCAGGGGGTTTATGTATAGAATAACAGATACCCGGGAGTGAGGTATAGGCTGGAATCTAATCGAGGGGTTCGGCGGCGTTGCATTTATATACAGACTCCTGTGTATAACTATTCTGTACACAAACTCCCCGAACCCCTGGACAGATTACTAACAACAGATTATCTGGTCATTTATCACATTGCTGTTTGTGGGAGCTTGCTGTGCGCAAATTGGCTGCTGCGTTTCCTACATTCCAACAGAGACCACACTTGAAAAAAAGTACTTCATTGGCTGTGAAGCGCTTTGGGACGTCCTGAGGTGGGGAAAGGGGCTGGAGAGTCAGAGAATGGTTACAGCCCAGTAGGAGGCCATTCGGCCCGTCCAGCCCGTGCCGGCTCTCTGCAGGGGCACTTCAGCTACTCCCACTCCCCCGCCCTTTCCCCGGAGCCATGCAATTTTTTTTCCTTCACGTAATTATCCAATTCTCTTTTGAAAGCTGTGATTGAATCTGCCTCCACCGACCTCTCAGGCAGCGCATTGCAGATCCCAACCACTCGCTGAGTAAAAAAGTTTTTCCTCATGTCGTCTTTGGTTCTTCTGCCAATCACCTTAAATCTGTGTCTTCTGGTTCTCGACCCTTCCGCCAATGGGAACAGTTTCTCTCAATCTACTCTGTCCAGACCCTTCATGATTTTGAACACCTCGATCAAATCTCCCCTTAACCTTCTCTGCTCTAAGGAGAACAATCCCAGCTTCTCCAGTCTCTCCACATCACTGAAGTCCCTCATCCCTGGGACCATTCTGGTCAATCTCCCCTTAACCTTCTCTGCTCTAAGGAGAACAACCCCAGCTTCTCCAGTCTCTCCACATCACTGAAGTCCCTCATCCCTGGGACCATTCTGGTCAATCTCCCCTTAACCTTCTCTGCTCTAAGGAGAACAACCCCAGCTTCTCCAGTCTCTCCACATCACTGAAGTCCCTCATCCCTGGGACCATTCTGGTCAATCTCCCCTTAACCTTCTCTGCTCTAAGGAGAACAACCCCAGCTTCTCCAGTCTCTCCACATCACTGAAGTCCCTCATCCCTGGAACCATTCTGGTCAATCTCCCCTTAACCTTCTCTGCTCTAAGGAGAACAACCCCAGCTTCTCCAGTCTCTCCACATCACTGAAGTCCCTCATCCCTGGGACCATTCTGGTCAATCTCCCCTTAACCTTCTCTGCTCTAAGGAGAACAACCCCAGCTTCTCCAGTCTCTCCACATCACTGAAGTCCCTCATCCCTGGGACCATTCTGGTCAATCTCCCTTTAACCTTCTCTGCTCCAAGGAGAACAACCCCAGCTTCTCCAGTCTCTCCACATCACTGAAGTCCCTCATCCCTGGGACCATTCTGGTCAATCTCCCCTTAACCTTCTCTGCTCCAAGGAGAACAACCCCAGCTTCTCCAGTCTCTCCACATCACTGAAGTCCCTCATCCCTGGGACCATTCTGGTCAATCTCCCTTTAACCTTCTCTGCTCTAAGGAGAACAATCCCAGCTTCTCCAGTCTCTCCACGTGACTGAAGTCCCTCATCCCTGGGACCATTCTGGTCAATCTCCCCTTAACCTTCTCTGCTCTAAGGAGAACAACCCCAGCTTCTCCAGTCTCTCCACATCACTGAAGTCCTTGATCCCTGGAATCATTCTTGTTAATCTCCTCCGCACCCTCTCCAAGGCCTTGACATCCTTCCTAAAGTGCGGTGCCCAGAATTGGACACAATACTGCAGTTCTGGCCAAACCAGTGTTTCATAAAGATTCACGGCAAGTCTTTCTTTATCCTACACTTAAGTGTCGAGCGCTCTGATTAGGCCGAGGCATCTCCTCTCCTGAAGGGCGATTTGATAATCAGACCTTCTTATCTCTTCACAGAATGTTAATGCAAGTTTGCTTTCAGTTGACGAAAGCATTCGGAATAAAAGCACAGGGTGAATGAAATTCATAATCCGTGAATAAACATGCTCCTGGCATCAGGCAAATTCCACCTCAGAGTAGCAAGGGTGGCCCCTCCAACAGTGCAGCGCTCCCTCAGTACTGCCCCTCCGACAGTGCGGCGCTCCCTCAGTACTGCCCCTCTGACAGCGCGGCGCTCCCTCAGTACTGCCCCTCTGACAGCGCGGCGCTCCCTCAGTACTGCCCCTCCGACAGTGCAGCGCTCCCTCAGTACTGGCCCTCCGACAGTGCAGCGCTCCCTCAGTACTGCCCCTCCGACAGTGCGGCGCTCCCTCAGTACTGCCCCTCCGACAGTGCGGCGCTCCCTCAGTACTGCCCCTCTGACAGTGCGGCGCTCCCTCAGTACTGCCCCTCCGACAGTGCTGCGCTCCCTCAGTACCGCCCCTCCGACAGTGCGGCGCTCCCTCAGTACTGCCCCTCTGACAGCGCGGCGCTCCCTCAGTACTGCCCGTCCGACAGTGGTGCGCTCCCTCAGTACCGCCCCTCCGACAGTCCGGCGCTCCCTCAGTACTGCCCCTCCGACAGTGCGGTGCTCCCTCAGTACCGCCCCTCCGACAGTGCGGCGCTCCCTCAGTACTGCCCCTCCGACAGTGCGGCGCTCCCTCAGTACTGACCCTCCGACAGTGCGGCGCTCCCTCAGTACTGCCCCTCCGACAGTGCGGCGCTCCTTCATTACTGCCCCTCCGACAGTGCGGCGCTCCCTCAGTACTACCCCTCCGACAGTGCGGCGCTCCCTCAGTACTACCCCTCCGACAGTGCGGCGCTCCCTCAGTACTACCCCTCCGACAGTGCAGAGCTCCCTCAGTACTACCCCTCCGACAGCGTGGCGCTCCCTCCGTACTGCCCCTCTGACAGCGCGGCGTTCCCTCACTACTGCCCCTCCGACAGTGCGGTGCTCCCTCAGCACTGCCCCTCCGACAGTGCGGCGCTCCCTCAGTACTGCCCCTCCGACAGTGCGGCGCTCCCTCAGTACTGCCCCTCCGACAGTGCGGCGCTCCCTCAGCACTGCCCCTCCGACAGTGCGGCGCGCCCTCAGTACTGCCCCTCTGGCAGCGCGGCGTTCCCTCACTACTGCCCCTCCGACAGTGCGGCGCTCCCTCAGTATTCCCCCTCCGACAGTGCGGCGCTCCCAGAGTACTGCCCCTCCGACAATGCGGCGCTCCCTCAGTACTGCCCTACCCACAGTGAGGTGCTCCCTCAGTACTGCCCCTCCGACAGTGAAACGCTCCCTCAGTAATGCCCCTCCGTCAGTGCGGTGCTCCCTTAGTTCTGCCCCTCCAACAGTGCGGCGCTCCATCAGTACAGCTCCTCCGACAGTGCAGCACTCCCTCAGTATTGCCCCTCCCACAGTGCAGCGCTCCCTCAGTACTGCCCCTCCCACAGCGCGGCGCTCCCTCAGTACTGCCCCTCTGACAATGCAGCGCTCCCTCAGTACGGCCCCTCCGACGCTGCGGCCCTCCTTCAGTACTGCCCCTCCGACAATGTCGCGCTCCCTCAGTACTGCCCCTCCGACAATGCGGCGCTCTCTCAGTACTGCCCCTCCGACAGTGCGGCGCTCCCTCAGTATCTACCCCTCCAACAATGTCACGCTCCTGTTAAGTATGTGTATTGTATTGAACAATTAACACAAAGACTTAAACGTATAACTCAAACAGGTCTTTACTGGTTGGAGGTAGGGACTATATGTAGGTCTTTACTTCATGCCCACAGGCGGGAACTGAGGGGAGATCAGTACCCACAGTACTATTTATACCCCTATGGCCAGGAGTGGTACTGCGTATCACTACGCCCTACAAGTAGTGCAGTCCTGTCCATAGGTTCAAAGTAGCACACATATTACATACACAACATTCCTCCCTTCCTAGCTTTACAGTCTTCTCCCCATTTAACATAACGTAATAACATATATACATATATAACTTCAGGTTTACATAACAGAATAACATAGATACATAGATAACTTCATGTCAAAACAGATCACAGATTCAGTCTCTGCGGAAAACAGTTCACAGATTCAATCTCTGTGGTGTAGTCGGTTCACGTTGCTGGAGTGACTCATTCAATAGTCCTTCCATGGATTTAACAGTTTGAACTTCCGAACTGAATTGGCTCCGTTCGGAGGGACCACGTGTGTGATCTGGTAGAGGTAATAATGGTTCAGATGGGTCATCTTCTGTTTCGACTTTTCCTTTTCTGCTTCTTGGAGACTCTCTGGGCTCCACTGTCAGCTGCCAGCTGCATGCGCAGTTCCTCCTTCTCTTCCTCCTTTTTCCGTAGTAGAGCCACCTTCTCCCGATGTTCCGTAGACTTTCGGTGCTCCTCCATGATTTCTGTATGGTGGGAGTCGAAGTTACAAGTTGGGCAGGACAGGACATAGTAATATTCAGTGTCATCCTGATCTAGGCCAGCGAGAGGGTCTTCTATTTCCTCCATACCCAGCTGGGCGTTAGCCAGCTTTTGTTCCAAGTCCAGACATCTTTCCTGAAGAGACTTCTTCATGCGTACCTCTTCATCCAGCTTTTTCTGGGCTTTCAGCAAGTCGTTTACTAATGACCTCATTTGAGATATTACTACTTCAACTTCTTTTGGAGATTGATTGATCGGACTATTCAATCCCTCTACCGGAGCAGCTGTTTCAGCGGTCTGTTGTTCTACGTTGACGTGAGTCAGCGTACTTTTGGCATCCAAGGGCTGCTCTATTGCAATCATCTCAGTCTGTGTTGCCACCTCAGCTCTTCCAATAACCTTTGAGAGCTCCGAACCCCTTTCGTTTGAATATTGAAGTTCGTGTTCAAGTTTTTCCCATTTCAGAGTCCTGTCCTCCAGCATATGCAGGAGTTGGCTGACCGTTAACTCCTCTGACATCAGACATTTTGTGTGCTCCTGCTCCATTTTCTCCATCAGCTGCTTCTGTTGTCTTTCCAGATTCTCCAACTCTATATCAAAGAACTCTTTCGTTGCATTCAACTCTTGCTCAAAACGGCGAAGCATTTGTTCTAATTGCTGTTGTAGTTTGAAATGGAGTTGAGTTCGAGCCCAGTGTCCCTCAAAAATGTGCATATCAGTAGACTTGACAGACTCAGAATTCTCTGTTAAACTATGTTGTTGTTGCTCAGTGGAATTCTGTGCTGAAACTTTGTCTTTTGCACATGGGTTGGTCTTACCATCATCAGTTCTAGAGTCTGGGCTGATTATCTGCACCGAGTTCTCACTCTTTATGGCTTTTAGCGAATGCCAGTCCATATTTATGTTTCTAAACCACTCCCGGCCTAGTAGTGGTGGACCTCCCTCCGGTAGCACATATAAGTCCATTATTTGACTTCCTTCGCCCTTGTTGGCCACTGCAACCTTTATTGTCCCGATGGGGTACACTCTCTGCCCCGTGTAGGTTGTCAATATAATCTCCGTATCCTGTAGGGGAATATGTTGGAATAACCTTCTGTAATCTTTCTTATTCATGACCGACAATGCCGATCCAGTGTCCAATTCCATTTTTACTTGGACTCCTTCTATCTGAAGAGTAACCCAAATTGTCTGGAGGTCTGCACCCTTACCAACGTTGAGTACCCTTAAGCTAGCCAGTTCAATACTGCTTAAGCCAGCCAGTTCATTACTGCTAGCGTCTGAATCGGACTCCTGTTCGGCCACCTTGTGTACCTTTGCGTATTTTCCTTGCGGTGACTTCTTGTTGCTGGTCTTCTTCCCTGACCTGCATACTCTAGCTATATGTCCAAGCCTACCACAAGTTCTACATTCTTGGTTTTTAAACCAACACTGGTTCTGATCATGCGTTGTCTTTCCACAACGATAACATTTGCCAGAACTCACACCCAATTTGTGTGCACTGAGCTCCGGTGACCGTAGCTGCATTACTGCCGTGCCTCTCGCTGCGGCTTCGTGTGCTGCTGCCATAGTGACCGCCTTCTCAAGCATCAGCTCATTCTCCTCGAGCAGTCGCTTTTGTGTATCTTGTTTAAATAAACCACACACAAATTTGTCTCGTAGTGCATCTGTCAGTCCCGTTCCAAACTGGCAATATTTCGCTAATTTACGCAATTCCAGCAAATATTCAGCATTGCTTTCATGCTGTAGCTGCCTTCTGTCGTAAAATTTAAATCGTTCCGCTAGCATCAGCGGCGTGGGGTTTAGATGATCTTTCAGGACAGTAACAATCTCATCGAACGTCTTATCCGCCGGTTCATCTGGTGATAACAGGTGTTTCAATTGCCCGTATGTCTTCGCACCCATTAAATTTAATAATGTTAGTGCTTTATCAGCCTCACGAATTTTATTGGCCTTACAATAATTTTTAACTCGTTCAACATATATGGCCCAATCTTCGATGTCACTATCAAAGTTGCTAATATTCCCGTGTTTAGGCATTGTAGTACTTTATCAGATTTGCAATTTCTCAGATTTTATTTTGTTTACTTGTTATCAAAGATGGCGGCTTCCCGCTCTTGCCGTCGTCCTCCGCCCACAAAATGGCGGTTTTCCCGCGCTTGGCGGTCTTCACCCGTCCCCCGACGCCGTCTCCCTTCAGCCCCCGAGTGCGGCCCTTATCTTCGCCGCGATTGCCCGAGTGCGGCCCTTATTAGCGGATGCGATTGCTGGATCGCGAAGTGGCTCCCGACCGAAGCGGCTCTTGCTCGCTCCCTCCCGGGCTCTGGCTTACCCGCTCGCGCGTTTCACCGCGGCTCTTATCAGGGATTGCGATCGCCCTTATCTTCTCCAACTTCCCCAGCCCTGTCTTTGCAGCCAACGCTGCACGGCTTACCCCACCACCTAGGTTGAACAAGGAAACTGCAGAAAGACTTCTGTCAGTCGCTGGAAGCTGTCAGGATGGCTGCTGCACTCCAGTGCTCAGTCGGTGATGGAGGCTTCAGAGTCCTAAAGCCTGTCGCTTCTAGTGGGGTGGTGATGTTTGAAACCTCTCTTCAACTGCCGCAGGGTAAGAACCTGACTCGTCGCCAGTGTTAAGTATGTGTATTGTATTGAACAATTAACACAAAGACTTAAACGTATAACTCAAACAGGTCTTTACTGGTTGGAGGTAGGGACTATACGTAGGTCTTTACTTCATGCCCACAGGCGGGAACTGAGGGGAGATCAGTACCCACAGTACTATTTATACCCCTATGGCCAGGAGTGGTACTCCGTATCACTACGCCCTACAAGTAGTGCAGTCCTGTCCATAGGTTCAAAGTAGCACACATATTACATACACAACAGCTCCCTCAGTATTGCCCCTCCGACAGTGCGGCGCTCCCTCAGTTCTGCCCCTCTGGCGGTGCAGCGCTTCCTCAGTACTGCCCCTCCGACAGTGCGGCGCTCCCTCAGTACCGCCCCTCCGACAGTACGGCGCTCCCTCAGCACTGCCCTCCGACAGTGCTGCGCTCCCTCAGTACTGCCCCTCCGACAGTGCGGCGCTCCCTCAGTACAACCCCTCCGACAGTTCGGCGCTCCCTCAGTACTACCCCTCCCACAGTGCGGCGCTCCCTCAGTATTGCCCCTCCGACAGTGCGGCGCTCCCTCAGCACTGCCCCTCCGACAGTGCGGCACTCCCTCAGTACTGCCCCTCCGACAGTGCGGCACTCCCTCCGTACTGCCCTCCGACAGCGCGGCGCTCCCTCAGTTCTGCCCCTCTGGCAGTGCAGCGCTTCCTCAGTACTGCCCCTCCGACAGTGCGGCGCTCCCTCAGTACCGCCTCTGCGACAGTGCGGCGCTCCCTCAGTACTGCCCCTCCAACAACGCGGCGCTCCCTCAGCACTGCCCCTCCGACAACGCGGCGCTCCCTCAGTACTGCCCCTCCGACAGTGCGGCGCTCCCTCAGTACTGCCACTCCGACAGTGCGGCGCTCCCTCAGTACTGCCACTCCGACAGTGCAGCGCTCCCTCAGTTCTGCCCCTCCGACAGTGCGGCGCTCCCTCAGTACTGGCACTGGGGAGTGTCGGCCTGGTTTATGGGGTTCGAGTCTGTGGAGTTGGGACTCAATCCCACGACCTTCTGACTCTGAGGTGAGAGAGAGAGAGCGACCCATGAACCACGGCTAACACCTGCTATCTTGGCTCACACATGGAGAATGGCTCGTGGAGGGAGGCTGATATTCATGGAACTGTTCCTCAGTAAGACAGGAGAGAGAGATATTAAACAAAACCTACAAAATGCCCATCCCTAGTCGCCCCTTGAGAAGGTGGTGGTGAGCCGCCTTCTTGAACCGCTGCAGTCCGTGTGGTGAAGGTACTCCCACAGTGCTGTTAGGGAGGGAGTTCCAGGATTTTGACCCAGCGACGATGAAGGATCGTCCAATACATTTCCAAGTCAGGATGGTGTGTGACTTGGAGGGGAACTTGGAGGTGGTGGTGTTCCCCTGCGCCTGCTGCCCTTGTCCTTCTAGGTGGAAGAGGTGGCGGGTTTGAGAGGTGCTGCCGAAGAAGCCTTGGCGAGTTGCTGCAGTGCATCTTGTAGATGGTACACACTGCAGCCACGGTGCGCCGGTGGTGGAGGGAGTGAATGTTTAAGGTGGTGGATGGGGTGCCGATCAAGCGGGGCTGCTTTGTCCTGGATGGTGTCGAGCTTCTTGAGTGTTGTTGGAGCTGCACTCATCCAGGCAAGTGGAGAGTATTCCATCACACTCCTGACTTGTGCCTTGTAGATGGTGGAGAGGCTTTGGGGAGTCAGGAGATGAGACACTCGCCGCAGAATACCCAGCCTCTGACTTGCTCTTGTAGCCACAGTATTTATGTGGCTGGTCCAGTTAAGATTCTGGTCAATGGTGACCCCCAGGATGTTGATAGTGGAGGATTCGGCGATGGTAATGCCGTTGAATGTCAAGGGGAGGTGGTTAGACTCTCGCTTGTTGGAGATAGTCATTGCCTGGCACTTGTGTGGCGCGAATGTTACTTGTCACTAATCAGCCCGAGCCCGAACGTCGTCCAGGTCTTGCTGCATGCGGGCATGGACTGCTTCATTATCTGAGGAGTTGTGAATGGCGCTGAACACTGTGCAGTCATCAGCGAACATCCCCATTTCTGACCTTATGTAAAACATTATAATAACCAGTTTTGCAAATCTAACAGAAGTATCATATCCGATACAAATATATGCAAATGTTCCTGGCGTCAGTTCTCGTCACACCCTTTCGGATTTAGATTTAGAGCAAAGGATGTTGAGGGGTGATTTGATAGAGTTTTGTGAAACAGAGAAGTGTGAGGTGATGCATTTTGGCAGAACAGGGAGAGGCAATATACACTTAATGGCAGAGTTTTAAAGAGTGTGCAGGGACAGAGGGACCCGGGAGTTAATGTGCACAGGTCCCTGAAGGTGGCAGGACATATTGAGAGATTGGTTAACAAAGCATATGGGATCTTGGGCTTCATAAATAGAGGTATTGAGTACAAAAGTAGAGAAGTTATGCTGAATCTTTATAAAGTGCTGGTTAGGCCACAACTGGAGTATTGCGGCCAGTTCTGGTCACCACACTTTAGGAAGGATGTGAAGGCCCTTGAGAGGGTGCAGAGGAGATTTACCAGAATGGTTCCGGGGATGGGGGATCTTGGCCACAAGGACAGGTTGGAGAAGCTGGATTTATTTTCATTAGAGCAAAGGAGGTGGAGGGGTGAGTTGATCATAGAAACATAGAAGATAGGAGCAGGAGTCGGCCATTCGGCCCCTCGAGCCTGCTCCGCCATTCGATGAGATCATGGCTGATCATCCAAGTTCAGTACCCGGTCCCTGCCTTCTTCCCATATCCCTTGATACCTTTAGCTCTAAGAAATATATCCAACTCCTTCTTGAATATATTTAATGAATTGGCCTCTACTGCCTTCTGTGGTAGAGAATTCCACAGGTTCACCACTCTCTGGGTGAAGAAATTCCTCCTCATCTCTGTCCTAAATGGCTTACCCCTTATCCTTAGACTGTGACCCCTGGTTCTGGATTCCCCAACCATCGGGAACATCCTTCCTGCATCTAGTCTGTCCAGTCCTGTTAGAATTTTATAAGTTTCGATGAGATCCCCTCTCATTCTTCTAAACTCCAGCGAGTACAAGCCCAATCGACCCAATCTCTCCTCATACGTCATTCCTGCCATCCCAGGTATCAGTCTGGTGAATCTTCGCTGCACTCCCTCCATGGCAAGAACATCCTTCCTCAGATAAGGCGACCAAAACTGCACACAATATTCAAGGTGTGGTCTCACCAAGGCCCTGTACAACTGCAGCAAGACATCCTTGTTCCTGTACTCGAATCCTCTCGCTACGAAGGCCAACATACCATTTGCCTTCTTAACCGCCTGCTGCACCTGCAGGCTTACCTTCAGCGACTGGTGTACAAGATTATGACGGGTTTCGATAGGCTAGACGGGGAAAGGCTGTTCCCACTAGTTGATGGTACAAGGACTAGTGGACACAGATTTAAGGTTTTAGGCAAGAGATACGGGGGAGATGTGAGGAAAAACTTTTTTACGCAGCGAGTGGTGAGGACCTGGAACTCACTGCCGACGAAAGTGGTGGGAGCGGAGACACTCGATGTTTTCAAGGGGAGACTGGATAGGCACTTGAGGGAAATAAACTTGCAGGGCTACGGGGATAGAGCGGGGGAATGGGACTGACTAGATCGCTCTACAGAGAGCCGGCACGGACTCGATGGGCCGAATGGCCTCCTTCTGTGCCGTTATTACTCTATGGGGGAGAAATTCGGTATCGCCCCATTTGGGGCGCCATTATCGGCCGGGCGCAAAGTTTAGCGCCTGGCGCTAATTATCGCCTCCGACGGCAAACTTGGCTTCTATCGCCCCTGGAGGTGATTGGAGCACTAAATCAGGTGCTTCACACCTCTCTTAAGGCGCTAACGCCGAGGAGCGAGGCGCCACCTCAGAGCGCTGGCGAAGCTCATGTGATGTCAGTCAGCAATGGAACACAGACACACTGGGGCTGGCCAGTTCTTAAAGGGGAGGGTCAAAATGAACCTGCAAAGTGCTGCTCAGTACCCAGAACTCCTTCACACAGCGTTGAATCTCTCCAGAAGTCTCTCTCTCTCTCTCTCAGAATGCGTGGTGCAAAAATGTCGCTGACAAAAAAGGCAGGAAGCGGTCGCCTTTAAATAGCGCTCCCCCAGTCCCTTCCCGACTGCAAAACGCTCCCCTCAACCTGTCGTTGCTAGCGGCAGGCGGTAAGGCAGGGGGCGCCACTCAATATCCGGTCCGGGGGCGTTGCGCGCTCGAATGACGTCACGATCTGCCGGCGCAGGAGATCGTGGCGGTCGTGTTTAGCGCCGCCGCAAAATGTCTGGTCAATTTCACGAGAGGCGCAAACATCGCCGCGCCCAGGTGCTAGTCGCTTTGCGCCCTCTTAAGGCGCTAATGGGAGGCGCGAAGCAACCAAATTTATCCCCCCATAGAGTTTGGTCTTTGAATTAGTGAAAGAGCGAGAAAGAATCTAAACTAACCAAGAATCTTTAACGAATAGCTCTAATGATATGAAAGAGAGATCTGGGACATGGCAGCATTTTAGAGGTTCAGAGCCGCCCTTCTGTTTTAAATCTTCCTGTTAACTAAAGAGTTGGTGGGTTTCGGTGTAAAGGCTGTGGATTTTTCTCTTCAATTATCCAGGGAGCAGTTATCGCTCCATCTTAAAACGCTTTGCTCTCACCTTGAGAAGCAGACACCAGGCAGTAACTGCGGACATTCTGTGTTTCCTGAACGCACACTGCCACTTGCTCTGATCAAATAATGACCCAAATCTGATGGGCAATCACTCATGCTCCTGACTGTTCCGCCAGGAACAATCAGAAAGCAAATACACAACGGGCAGTAAAAACTTCTCTTATCTGTTCCCTGACACCGTGCAGTGCCACATGACAGCACAATGGCCTTCTCATTCCACGCCCGCACCCCCAGGCTCCACCTGCCAAGTGACCTCTGTGGAGTAGGCAAGAGTTATGGGGTTTAAGATTGCTCAGTTCCTCAGTGCTGTGTTGTCGTATCTGCTGTGGCTCAGTGGGTCTCTGAGGCGTGAAGGTGGTGGGTTCGAGCCCCCGCCCCCTCACCGCATCCAAGGGCTTGAGCCTCGTAATCCAGTTCGACACTGCCCGCTGCCAGTACTGAGGGAGCGCCGCACTGTCGGAGGGGCAGTACTGAGGGAGCGCCGCACTGTCGGAGGGGCAGTACTGAGGGAGCGCCGCACTGTCGGAGGGGCAGTACTGAGGGAGCGCCTTACTGTCGGAGGGGCAGTACTGAGTGAGCGCCGCACTGTCGGAGGGGCAGTACTGAGGGAGCGCCGCACTGTCGGAGGGGCAGTACTGAGGGAGCGCCGCACTGTCGGAGGGGCAGTACTGAGCGAGTGTGCCATGGAGATGCCGGGCCTGGCACGGTCCTGAGCCCTACTGACCCAGGTCCCGGCCCCGTTCTGGGTTGAGTTCGCTGATCCCAGCCCAGGAATCACACTCTCTGTATCCACTCTCTCAAAACCTTTCATAATTTTAAAGACCTCTATCAGTCTGTGGTCTGTGACGCCCACTGTAGTCGAATGCTGCAGGTGGTGCTGTATAACCTCCAGGGCAACAGGTGGCGCTGTACAACCTCCAGGGCGACAGGTGGCGCTCTATAACCTCCAGGGCGACAGGGGGCGCTCTATAACCTCCAGGGCGACAGGGGGCGCTCTATAACCTCCAGGGCGACAGGGGGTGCTCTATAACCTCCAGGGCGGCAGGGGGCGCTCTATAACCTCCAGGGCGACAGGGGGTGCTCTATAACCTCCAGGGCGACAGGGGGCGCTCTATAACCTCCAGGGCGACAGGGGGCGCTCTATAACCTCCAGGGCGGGAGGGGGCGCTCTAAAACCTCCAGGGCGGGAGGGGGCGCTCTATAACCTCCAGGGCGACAGGGGGCGCTCTATAACCTCCAGGGCGGGAGGGGGCGCTCTATAACCTCCAGGGCGGCAGGGGGCGCTCTATAACCTCCAGGGCGGGAGGGGGCGCTCTAAAACCTCCAGGGCGGCAGGGGGCGCTCCATAACCTCCAGGGCGACAGGGGGCGCTCTATAACCTCCAGGCGGCAGGTGGCGCTGTCAAGTCCTCCAGGGCGGCAGGTGGCGCTCTATAACCTCCAGGGCGGCAGGTGGCGCTGTAAAGTCCTCCAGGGCGGCAGGTGGCGCTCTATAACCTCCAGGGCGGCAGGTGGCGCTGTAAAGTCCTCCAGGGCGGCAGGTGGCACTCTATAACCTCCAGGGCGGCAGGCTGCGCTGTCAAGTCCTCCAGTGCGGCAGGTGGCGCTCTATAACCTCTATAACCTCCATGCGGCAGGGGGCGCTGTCGCTCTATAACCTCCAGGGCGGCAGGTGGCGCTGTCGCTCTATAACCTCCAGGGCGGCAGGTGGCGCTGTCGCTCTATAACCTCCAGGGCGGCAGGTGGCGCTGTCGCTCTATAACCTCCAGGGTGGCAGGTGGCGCTGTCGCTCTATAACCTCCAGGGTGGCAGGTGGCGCTGTCGCTCTATAACCTCCAGGGCGGCAGGGGGCGCTGTCAAGTCCTCCCAGTGTGGCCTCTTGCTGGCGATCGCAGCCTCCGCGGCGGCTGGGAGGGCGGCCAAGATGGCGGCGACGGCGGTGGCGGCGGCGGCGAAGACGGGCGAGGAGAAGCTGAAGGAAATGGAGGCGGAGATGGCGCTGTGAGTGAGCGGGAGAGAAGGGGGAGGAAGCGGGAGAGAGTGAGAGAGAAAGCGACGCCCGACGGAAAAAAACCCGAGAGAAAATGGCCGTCCGGCCGCCCGCCATCATCCGCCGCTTTCCTTGCAGTACCGCCGGCCAGCTCTGCGCTCCCGCCGGCGCTGTCGGCGGAGGCTGGGAAAGGGCGGCTCAGCTGCGCCGCCGGCAGCGGCCGCCTACAACTGCAGCCACTCGCACTCGACGCAGCCGCGCCACCCGCCCGCTGCTGATCCCCACACTACACCCAGCCTGGCAGTACCGCCGGCCACCTCCGCGCTCCCGCCGGCGCTGTCGGCGGAGGCTGGGAAAGAACGGCTCAACTGCGCCGCCGGCGGCCACCACCCGCAACTGCAGCCACCAAACCTACCATTCATTCACACACAGGGCATGGTGCACAGCAAGATCCCACTGGGTCAGTGTGTGTGATTTTTTTTAAAGTGGAGCAGGAGACATTACAGAAACTAGGGGGGCATGCTCCCTGGAATTTAGAAGATTATCGGGTGATCTGATGGAAGTTTTCCAAGATATTAATGATCTACACGAGGGAACTAGATGTAACATAGGGTCTAATGAAAGGGAGGAATTGAATGAAATCAGTATTTGCTGGGAAATGGTGTTGGGGAAATTGACGGGATTGAGGGCCGATAAATCCCCAGGGCCTGATAATCTACATCCCAGGGTACTTAAGGAAGTGGCCCTAGAAATAGTAGATGCATTGCTGGTCATCTTCCAACATTCGATGGAATCTGGAACAGTACCCATGGATTGGAGGGTAGCTAATGTTACCCCACTATTCAAAAAAGGTGGTAGAGAGAAAACGGGGAATTACAGACCGGTAAGCCTGACATCGGTAGTGGGGAAAATGCTAGAGTCTATTATAAAAGATGTAATAGCAGAGCACTTGGAAAACAGTGACAGGATCGGACAAAGTCAACATGGATTTACAAAAGGTAAATCGTGCTTGACTAATCTGGAATTTTTTGAGGATGTCACTGGTAAAATAGATAAGGGAGAACCAGTGGATGTGGTGTATTTTGGACTTTCAGAAGGCCTTCGATAAGGTCCCGCATAAGAGATTAGCGTGTAAAGTTAAGGCACATGGGATTGGGGGCAAGGTATTGACTTGGATAGAGAACCGGTTGGCAGACAGAAAGCAAAGAGTTGGAATAAACGGGTCTTTTTCCGAGTGGCAGGCAGTGACTAGTGGGGTACCGCAGGGATCGGTCCTCGGACCCCAGCTATTCACAATATATATTAATGATCTAGACAAGGGAACTAGATGTAACATCTCCAAGTTTGCAGACGACACAAAGCTGGGTGGGCGTGTGTGCTGTGAGGAGGATGCCGAGAAACTCCAGGATGATTTGGACAGGTTGGGTGATTGGGCAGATGCATGGCATATGCAATATAACATGGATAAATGCGAAGTTATACACTTTGGTGGCAAAAACAGGAAGGCAGATTATTATCTGAACGGCAATAGATTGGGAGAAGGGGAAGTGCAACGAGACCTGGGTGTCCTTGTGCAACAGTCGCTGAAGGTAAGCATGCAGGTGCAGCAGGCGGTTAAGAAGGCAAATGGTATGTTGGCCTTCGTAGCGAGAGGATTCGAGTACAGGAACAAGGATGTCTTGCTGCAGTTGTACAGGGCCTTGGTGAGACCACACCTTGAGTATTGTGTGCAGTTTTGGTCGCCTTATCTGAGGAAGGATGTTCTTGCCATGGAGGGAGTGCAGCGAAGATTCACCAGACTGATACCTGGGATGGCAGGAGTGACTCCTTCTTGAATATATTTAATGAATTGGCCTCTACTGCCTTCTGTGGTAGAGAATTCGACAGGTTCACCACTGGGTGAAGAAATTCCTCCTCATCTCAGTCCTAAATGGCTTACCCCTTATCCTTAGACTGTGACCCCTGGTTCTGGACTCCCCGACCATCGGGAACATCCTTCCTGCATCTAGTCTGTCTAGTCCTGTCAGAATTTTATACGTTTCAATGAGATCGCCTCTCATTCTTCTAAACTCCAGCGAGTACAAGCCCAATTGACCCAATCTCTCCTCGTACATCATTCCTGCCATCCCAGGTATCAGTCTGGTGAATCTTCACTGAACTCCTTCCATGGCAAGAACATCCTTCCTCAGATAAGGCGACCAAAACTGCACACAATACTCAAGGTGTGGTCTCACCAAGGCCCTGTACAACAGCAGCAAGACATCCTTGTTCCTGTACTCGAATCCTCTCGCTACGAGATATCAGGACAGGCAACCAAAAGCTTGGTCAAAGAGGGAGGTTTTAAAGAGCGTCTTAAAGGAGGAGAGAGAGGCGGAGAGGTTTAGGGAGGGAATTCCAGAGCTCGGGGTCCAGGCGGCTGAAGGCACAGCCGCCAATGGTGGAGCGATTTATAATCAGGGATGCTCAAGACGGCCGAATTAGAGGACCACAGAGATCTCGTGGGGGTTGTGTGGCTGGAGGAGATTACAGAGATAGGGAGGGTTGTAGGGGCTGGAGGAGGTTACTGAGATAGGGAGGGTTGTAGGGGCTGGAGGAGGTTACAGAGATAGGGAGGGTTGTAGGGGCTGGAGGAGGTTACTGAGATAGGGAGGGTTGTAGGGGCTGGAGGAGGTTACTGAGATAGGGAGGGTTGTAGGGGGCTGGAGAAGGTTACAGAGATAGGGAGGGTTGTAGGGGGCTGGAGGAGGTTACAGAGATAGGGAGGGGTGTAGGAGGCTGGAGGAGATTACAGAGATAGGGAGGGTTGTAGGGGCTGGAGGAGGTTACAGAGATAGGGAGAGTTGTAGGGGCTGGAGGAGGTTACTGAGATAGGGAGGGTTGTAGGGGCTGGAGGAGGTTACAGAGATAGGGAGGGTTGTAGGGGCTGGAGGAGGTTACAGAGATAGGGAGGGTTGTAGGGGGCTGGAGGAGGTTACAGAGATAGGGAGGGTTGTCGGGGCTGGAGGAGGTTACAGAGATAGGGAGGGTTATACGGGGCTGGAGGAGGTTACAGAGATAGGGAGGGTATCGGGGGCTGGAGGAGGTTACAGAGATAGGGCGGGTTGTAGGGGCTGGAGGAGGTTACAGAGATAGGGAGGGGTGTAGGGCCTGGAGGAGGTTACAGAGATTGGGAGGGTTGTAGGGGGCTGGAGGAGGTTACAGAGATAGGGAGGGTTGTAGGGGCTGGAGGAGGTTACAGAGATAGGGAGGGTTGTAGGGGCTGGAGGAGGTTACAGAGATAGGGAGGGTTGTAGGGGCTGGAGGAGGTTACAGAGATAGGGAGGGTTGTCGGGGCTGGAGGAGGTTACAGAGATAGGGAGGGCTGTAGGGGCTGGAGGAGGTTACAGAGATAGGGAGGGTTGTCGGGGCTGGAGGAGGTTACAGAGATAGGGAGGGTTGTGGGCCTGGAGGAGGTTACAGAGATAGGGAGGGTTGTGGGCCTGGAGGAGGTTACAGAGATAGGGAGGGCTGTAGGGGCTGGAGGAGGTTACAGAGATAGGGAGGGGTGTAGGGGCTGGAGGAGGTTACAGAGATAGGGAGGGTTGTAGGGGCTGGAGGAGGTTACAGAGATAGGGAGGGTATCGGGGGCTGGAGGAGGTTACAGAGATAGGGATGGGTGTAGGGGCTGGAGGAGGTTACTGAGATAGGGAGGGTTGTGGGCCTGGAGGAGGTTACAGAGATAGGGAGGGTTGTCGGAGCTGGAGGAGGTTACAGAGATAGGGAGGGTTGTAGGAGCTGGAGGAGGTTACAGAGATAGGGAGGGTTGTAGGAGCTGGAGGAGGTTACAGAGATAGGGAGGGTTGTAGGGGCTGGAGGAGGTTACAGAGATAGGGAGGGTTGTCGGGGCTGGAGGAGGTTACAGAGATAGGGAGGGTTGTCGGGGCTGGAGGAGGTTACCGAGATAGGGAGGGTTGTAGGGGCTGGAGGAGGTTACAGAGATAGGGAGGGTTGTAGGAGCTGGAGGAGGTTACAGAGATAGGGAGGGTTGTAGGGGCTGGAGGAGGTTACAGAGATAGGGAGGGTTGTCGGGGCTGGAGGAGGTTACAGAGATAGGGAGGGTTGTCGGGGCTGGAGGAGGTTACCGAGATAGGAGTGAAGTGAGGAAACACTTCTACACTCAAAGGGCGGTCGAAGTTTGGAACTCTTCCGCAAACGGCAATCGATGCTTCGGTCAATTGTTAATTTTAATCGGAGATTGACAAAGATTTCTGTTAACCAAAGGTATTAAGGGGTACGGGGCTAAGGAGGGTGGATGGAGTTAGGCCGCAGATCAGCCATTGAATGGCGGAGCAGGCTCGAGAGTGTGGATTAATTAAGGAAAGCCAGCACGGATTTGTTAAATGCAAATCGTGTTTAACCAACTTGATTGAGTTTTTTGATGAGGTAATAGAGAAGGTTGATGAGGGCAGTGCGGTTGATGTGGTGTACATGGATTTCCTCAAGGCTTTTGACAAAGTGCCACATAATAGGCTTGCCAGCAAACTTGAAGCCCATGGAATAAAAGGGACAGTGGCAGCGTGGATACGGAATTGGCTAAGTGACAGGAAACAGAGAGTAGTGGTGAACGGTTGTTTTTCGGACTGGAGGAAGGTATACAGTGGGGTTCCCCAGGGCTCGGTACCAGGACCACTGCTTTTCTTGATATATATTAATGACTTGGACTTTTTCAAAATTTGCAGATGACACAAAACTTGGAAGTATAGTGAACAGTGAGGAGGAAAGTGATAGACTTCAGGAAGACATAGACAGGCTGGTGGAATGGGCGGACACGTGGCAGATGAAATTTAACACAGAAAAGTGCGAAGTGATACATTTTGGTAGGAAGGAGGAGAGGACAGAAAACTAAAGGGTACAATCCTAAAGGGGGGCACGAACAGAGAGACCGGGGGGTATGTGTGCACAAATCATTGAAGGTGGCAGGGCAGGTTGAGAAAACGGTTAAAAAAGCACATGGGGTCTTGACTTCATCAATAGAGGTATAGAGTACAAAAGCAAGGAATTTATGATGAACTTTTATAAAACACTGGTTTGGCCTCAAATGGAGTATTGTGTCCAATTCTGGGCACCGCACTTTAGGAAGGATGTGAAGGCCTTAGAGAGGGTGCGGAGGAGATTTACTAGAATAGTCCCAGGGATGAGGGACTTCAGTGACGTGGAGAGACTGGAGAAGCTGGGGTTGTTCTCCTTAGAGCAGAGAAGGTTAAGGAGGAGATTGACCAGAATGGTCCCAGGGATGAGGGACTTCAGTGATGTGGAGAGACTGGAGAAGTTGGGGTTGTTCTCCTTAGAGCAGAGAAGGTTGAGAGGAGATTGACCAGAATGGTCCCAGGGATGAGGGACTTCAGTGATGTGGAGAGACTGGAGAAGTTGGGGTTGTTCTCCTTAGAGCAGAGAAGGTTAAGGAGGAGATTGACCAGAATGGTCCCAGGGATGAGGGACTTCAGTGATGTGGAGAGACTGGAGAAGCTGGGGTTGTTCTCCTTAGAGCAGAGAAGGTTAAGGGGAGATTGACCAGAATGGTCCCAGGGATGTGGGACTTCAGTGATGTGGAGAGACTGGAGAAGCTGGGGTTGTTCTCCTTAGAGCAGAGAAGGTTAAGGAGGAGATTGACCAGAATGGTTCCAGGGATGAGGGACTTCAGTGATGTGGAGAGACTGGAGAAGCTGGGTTTGTTCTCCTTAGAGCAGAGAAGGTTAAGGGGAGATTGACCAGAATGGTCCCAGGGATGAGGGACTACAGTGATGTGGAGAGACTGGAGAAGCTGGGGTTGTTCTCCTTAGAGCAGAGAGGGTTAAGGGGAGATTGACCAGAATGGTCCCAGGGATGAGGGACTTCAGTGATGTGGAGAGACTGGAGAAGCTGGGGTTGTTCTCCTTAGAGCAGAGAGGGTTAAGGGGAGATTGACCAGAATGGTCCCAGGGATGAGGGACTTCAGTGATCTGGAGAGACTGGAGAAGCTGGGGTTGTTCTCCTTGGAGCAGAGAAGGTAGAGAGGAGATTCGATAGAAGTGTTCAAAATCATGAGGGGTCTGGACAGAGTAGATCGAGAGAAACTGTTCCCATTGGCGGAAGGGTGGAGAACCAGAGGACACAGATTTAAGGTGATGGCAGAAGAACCAAAGACGACATGAGGAAAAATGTTTTTACGCAGCGCGTGGTTAGGATCTGGAATGCGCTGCCTGTGTTGTGGGATTTCTCTGTGTCCCAAAGCAGACGGAGACGAGCGTGTACTGGTTCCAAGCGATCTTTATTCAAGCACGTGCAGGCCCTCTCGGCGTGAACTGAGACTGGGGCCTCATTTTTACATTCGTGCAGTTGGCTTACATACAATCATACATCTTGTTTCCTTCCCATCTTCGGGACCTGGCCAGTTAATTGTCCAAATCACGTACACTTAATCACATCTCCACAAAACACATCTTGTTTATCTCATTTGCCCTGTTTCCACATCTGCCGTTGTTCTGTCCAATTTACATGCGCGTAACCTCATCTTGGCGACCCATTGTTCAATGAATGGCCTCCTTGATTCTTTTACTCCCCCAATCATCGTGTAATACGCTTTCTCCAAGTGTCTTTGTTCTGCCAGACTTCTCCGTTGTTACATCAGCCAGCTAGTCAGTTAAGGCGCTAATCTAACTTTTTACCCCTGCTGCTGGAAGCAGACTCGATCACCGGCTTTCAAAAAGGGAGTTGGATAAGAACCCGAAGGGAAAAAAATCGCAGGGCTACGGGGAAAGGGCAGGGGGGAGTGGGACGAGCTGAAGTGCTCTAGCAGAGACCCGGCACGGGCTCGCCGGGCCGAATGGCCTCCTTCTGTGCTGTAACCATTCTCTGACTGGCCGGGGCGAGGAAAGAAAGACTTTTTTTTGTGTGTTATATTTCTACACCGCCTTTCGCCTCCTCGAGACCTCCCAATATCGCCTTCGCTGGTTTGCGGGATCTTGCCATGTGCAAGTTTGGGCTCTCCCCCCGACATCACGACAGCTGCCGCACTTCCAGAGCGCTTCCCCCGAGGGGGTGAAAAGGCAAATGGGAGTGGAGACTGATACAGCGCAGAAGGAGGCCATTCGGCCCATCGTGCCTATGCCGGCTCTTTGAACGAGCTCTCCAATTAGTCCCACTCCCCCCTCGCTCTTTCCCCACAGCCCTGTGAATTTTTCCCCTTCAAGTATTTCTCCAATTCTCCTTTTGAAAGTTACTATTGAATCTGCTTCCACCGCCCTTTCAGGCAGCGCGTTCCAGATCACAACAACTCGCTGCAGAAAAACAATTCTCCTCATCTCCCCCTCTGGTTCTTTTACCGATTATCTTCAATCTGTGTCCTCTGGTTACCGACCCTCCTGCCACTGGAAACAGTTTCTCCTTATTTATGGTAGCGTCGTGGTAATGTCACTGGGCTAGTAATCCAGAGGCCTGGCCTAATGATCCAGGGGCGGAGGTTCAAATCCCACCACAGGCAGCTGGCGAATTTAAATTCAATTAAATAAATCTGGAATTAAAAAGCTAGTCTTGGTAATGGTGATCATGAAAGCCATCTGCTTCACCAATGTCCTTCAGGGAAGGAAATCTGCCGCCCTTACCCGGTCTGGCCGATATGTGACTCCAGACCCACAGCAATGTGGTTGACCCTTAACTGCCCTCTGCGGTTCAAGAAGGCGGCTCACCACCACCTTCTCGAGGGCACTTAGGAATGGGCAATAATTGCCAGCGACGCCCACATCCCATGAACGAATTTAAAAAAAAACCTTCCTGATTTTGAACGCCTCTAGCAAATTTCCTCTTAACCTTCTCTGCTCTAAGGAGAACAATCCCAGCTTCTCCAGTCTCTCCACATCACTGAAGTCCCTCATCCCTGGGACCATTCTGGTTAATCTCCTCTCAACCTTCTCTGCTCTAAGGAGAACAATCCCAGCTTCTCCAGTCTCTCCACATAACTGAAGTCCCTCATCCCTGGGACCATTCTGGTCAATCTCCCCTTAACCTTCTCTGCTCTAAGGAGAACAACCCCAGCTTCTCCAGTCTCTCCACATCGCTGAAGTCCCTCACCCTGGGACCATTCTGGTTAATCTCCTCTCAACCTTCTCTGCTCTAAGGAGAACAATCCCAGCTTCTCCAGTCTCTCCACATCACTGAAGTCCCTCATCCCTGGGACCATTCTGGTCAATCTCCTCTTAACCTTCTCTGCTCTAAGGAGAACAACCCCGGCTTCTCCAGTCTCTCCACATCGCTGAAGTCCCTCCTCCCTGGGACCATTCTGGTCAATCTCCCCTTAACCTTCTCTGCTCTAAGGAGAACAACCCCAGCTTCTCCAGTCTCTCCACATCACTGAAGTCCCTCATCCCTGGGACCATTCTGGTCAATCTCCTCCTTAACCTTCTCTGCTCTAAGGAGAACAACCCCAGCTTCTCCAGTCTCTCCACATCACTGAAGTCCCTCCTCCCTGGAACCATTCTGGTCAATCTCCCCTTCACCTTCTCTGCTCTAAGGAGAACAACCCCAGCTTCTCCAGTCTCTCCACATCACTGAAGTCCCTCATCCCTGGGACTATTCTGGTCAATCTCCTCCTTAACCTTCTCTGCTCTAAGGAGAACAACCCCAGCTTCTCCAGTCTCTCCGCATCACTGAAGTCCCTCATCCCTGGGACCATTCTGGTCAATCTCCCCTTAACCACCTTTGCTCTAAGGAGAACAACCCCAGCTTCTCCAGTCTCTCCACGTAACTGAAGTCCCTCATCCCTGGGACCAATCTCCTCCGCGCCCTCTCCAAGGTCTTGACCTCCTTCCTGAAGCCGGGTGTGGTGCCCAGAATTGGCCACGCCACACCCCTAGCTGGGGCCCAACCTGCTGAACGTAAGTGTGTCTCTGTCGGATGTTTCAGTGTTTGTTTAACGGCTGTCTCTCCTCACGCCCGCAGATTTGAGCAGGAGGTCCTGGGGGCTCCCGTCGCCCCGACAGCCGGAGGTGCGGCAGGCGAAACTGTGGCGGTGGCACTGATTCCGGTGCCAGTTGCCCGGCCGATCATCGGAACGAACACCTATCGACAGGTGAGGTGCGGGGGGGTGGGGGGCGGTGACGGAGTTAACCGCTGTGTGTGTGAGCGACGGTGTGTCGTCATGGAGTGTGGCAATGCAGCCTCACCTGACACACGCAGGAACAGGAGGAGGCCCATTCAGCCCCTCGAGCCTGTTACACAGGAACAGGAGGAGGCCCATTCAGCCCCTCGAGTCTGTTACACAGGAACAGGAGGAGGCCCATTCAGCCCCTCGAGCCTGTTACACAGGAACAGGAGGAGGCCCATTCAGCCCCTCGAGCCTGTTACACAGGAACAGGAGGAGGCCCATTCAGCCCCTCGAGCCTGTTACACAGGAACAGGAGGAGGCCCATTCAGCCCCTCGAGCCTGTTACACAGGAACAGGAGGAGGCCCATTCAGCCCCTCGAGCCTGTTACACGGGAACAGGAGGAGGCCCATTCAGCCCCCTCGAGGTTGTTACACAGGAACAGGAGGAGGCCCATTCAGCCCCTCGAGCCTGTTACACAGGAACAGGAGGAGGCCCATTCAGCCCCTCGAGCCTGTTACACAGGAACAGGAGGAGGCCCATTCAGCCCCTCGAGCCTGTTACACAGGAACAGGAGGAGGCCCATTCAGCCCCCTCGAGCCTGTTACACAGGAACAGGAGGAGGCCCATTCAGCCCCTCGAGCCTGTTACACAGGAACAGGAGGAGGCCCATTCAGCCCCCTCGAGCCTGTTACACAGGAACAGGAGGAGGCCCATTCAGCCCCTCGAGCCTGTTACACAGGAACAGGAGGAGGCCCATTCAGCCCCTCGAGCCTGTTACACAGGAACAGGAGGAGGCCGTTCAGTAGTTCATTGCGATGTTTGAGAGTGCGGGGGGAGCGTGCTGTAATTGCTGCTTCGCCTTTCTCCGCGCGTCTGCTCTGAGTCTCCGGGACTGCGCGCCATTACGCCGCGCGGGATTCTAACAGCATGTTCTCTCTCTCTCTCCCGCCCGCCCGCAGATCCAGCAGAGCCTGGAAGCCAGAGCCGCGGCTGCAGCCACCGTGATGCCGCCCGTGGTGGGACCGCCCTCGCCGTTTGTCGGACCAGGTTTGTCCTCCAGCTCTTGTCCCATCCCTCCACTCCTCCTCGCCCCACCATCGGCGCATCCCCCGATTTCCATCGCTCCACCATTGGCGGCCGTGCCTTCAGCCGCCTGGGCCCCGAGCTCTGGAATTCCCTCCCTAAACCTCTCCGCCTCTCCCTCCTCCTTTAAGACGCTCCTTAAAACCGACCTCTTAAACCAAGCTTTTGGTCACCTGTATAACATCTTATGTGGTTATGTGTTTGATGGGACAGTGTAGAGGGAGCTTTACTCTGTATCTAACCCGTGCTGTACCTGCCCTGGGAGTGTTTGATGGGACAGTGTAGAGGGAGCTTTACTCTGTATCTAACCCGTGCTGTACCTGCCCTGGGAGTGTTTGATGGGACAGTGTAGAGGGAGCTTTACTCTGTATCTAACCCGTGCTGTACCTGCCCTGGGAGTGTTTGATGGGACAGTGTAGAGGGAGCTTTACTCTGTATCTAACCCATGCTGTACCTGCCCTGGGAGTGTTTGATGGGACAGTGTAGAGGGAGCTTTACTCTGTATCTAACCCGTGCTGTACCTGCCCTGGGAGTGTTTGATGGGACAGTGTAGAGGGAGCTTTACTCTGTATCTAACCCGTGCTGTACCTGCCCTGGGAGTGTTTGATGGGACAGTGCAGAGGGAGCTTTACTCTGTATCTAACCCGTGCTGTACCTGCCCTGGGAGTGTTTGATGGGACAGTGTAGAGGGAGCTTTACTCTGTATCTAACCCTGTGCTGTACCTGCCCTGGGAGTGTTTGATGGGACAGTGTAGAGGGAGCTTTACTCTGTATCTAACCCGTGCTGTACCTGCCCTGGGAGTGTTTGATGGGACAGTGTAGAGGGAGCTTTACTCTGTATCTAACCCGTGCTGTACCTGCCCTGGGAGTGTTTGATGGGACAGTGTAGAGGGAGCTTTACTCTGTATCTAACCCATGCTGTACCTGCCCTGGGAGTGTTTGATGGGACAGTGTAGAGGGAGCTTTACTCTGTATCTAACCCGTGCTGTACCTGCCCTGGGAGTGTTTGATGGGACAGTGTAGAGGGAGCTTTACTCTGTATCTAACCCGTGCTGTACCTGCCCTGGGAGTGTTTGATGGGACAGTGCAGAGGGAGCTTTACTCTGTATCTAACCCGTGCTGTACCTGCCCTGGGAGTGTTTGATGGGACAGTGTAGAGGGAGCTTTACTCTGTATCTAACCCTGTGCTGTACCTGCCCTGGGAGTGTTTGATGGGACAGTGTAGAGGGAGCTTTACTCTGTATCTAACCCGTGCTGTACCTGCCCTGGGAGTGTTTGATGGGACAGTGTAGAGGGAGCTTTACTCTGTATCTAACCCGTGCTGTACCTGCCCTGGGAGTGTTTGATGGGACAGTGCAGAGGGAGCTTTACTCTGTATCTAACCCGTGCTGTACCTGCCCTGGGAGTGTTTGATGGGACAGTGTAGAGGGAGCTTTACTCTGTATCTAACCCGTGCTGTACCTGCCCTGGGAGTGTTTGATGGGACAGTGCAGAGGGAGCTTTACTCTGTATCTAACCCGTGCTGTACCTGCCCTGGGAGTGTTTGATGGGACAGTGTAGAGGGAGCTTTACTCTGTATCTAACCCGTGCTGTACCTGCCCTGGGAGTGTTTGATGGGACAGTGTAGAGGGAGCTTTACTCTGTATCTAACCCGTGCTGTACCTGCCCTGGGAGTGTTTGATGGGACAGTGTAGAGGGAGCTTTACTCTGTATCTAACCCGTGCTGTACCTGCCCTGGGAGTGTTTGATGGGACAGTGTAGAGGGAGCTTTACTCTGTATCTAACCCGTGCTGTACCTGCCCTGGGAGTGTTTGATGGGACAGTGTAGAGGGAGCTTTACTCTGTATCTAACCCGTGCTGTACCTGCCCTGGGAGTGTTTAACATAAGAACATAAGAAATAGGAGCAGGAGTGTTGTGAGAGTTATCTGGGTACCGGCTGGGAGGAAGCAAGGTCTGAGACCACAGGCCGGGAGTTTCCTGCCTGGAGGTAAAATTAGATCGGAGCATTTCACAATCACTCGGTGAACAGATTCACTTTAACATAAACAATGATTGAGAAAAGGGTCACCACCGCACTGCACACTGAAACAGGAGCAGTTCCCAGCAAACATCTCTCTCTAGCACTCCCTCAGTACTGCCCCTCCGACAGTGCGGCGCTCCCTCAGTACCGCCCCTCCGACAGTGCGGCACTCCCTCAGTACTGCCCCTCCGACAGTGCGGCGCTCCCCCAGTACTGCCCTTCCAGCAGTGCGGCGCTCCCTCAGTACTGCCCCTCCGACAGTGCGGCGCTCCCTCAGTACTGCCCCTCCGACAGTGCGGCGCTCCCTCAGTACTGACCCTCTGACAGTGCGGCGCTCCCTCAGTACCGCCCCTCCGACAGTGCGGCGCTCCCTCAGTACTGCCCCTCCGACAGTGCGGCGCTCCCTCAGTACTGCCCCTCCGACAGTGCCGCGCTCCCTCAGTACTGCCCCTCCGACAGTGCGGCGCTCCCTCAGTACTGCCCCTCCGACAGTGCCGCGCTCCCTCAGCACTGCCCCTCCGACAGTGTGGCGCTCCCTCAGTACTGCCCCTCCGACAGTGCGGCGCTCCCTCAGTACTGCCCCTCCGACAGTGCCGTGCTCCCTCAGTACTGCCACTCCGACAGTGAGGCGCTCCCTCAGTACTGCCCCTCCGACAGTGCGGCGCTCCCTCAGTAATGCCCCTCCGACAGTGCCGCGCTCCCTCAGTACTGCCCCTCCGACAGTGTGGCGCTCCCTCAGTACTGCCCCTCCGACAGTGTGCCGCTCCCTCAGTACTGCCCCTCAGACAGTGCCGCGCTCCCTCAGTACTGCCCCTCCGACAGTGAGGCGCTCCCTCAGTACTGCCCCTCCGACAGTGCGGCGCTCCCTCAGTAATGCCCCTCCGACAGTGCGGCGCTCCCTCAGTACTGCCCCTCCGACAGTGCCGCGCTCCCTCAGTACTGCCCCACCGACAGTGCGGCGCTCCCTCAGTACTGCCCCTCCGACAGTGCGGCGCTCCCTCAGTACTGCCCCTCCGACAGTGCGGCGCTCCCTCAGTACTGCCCCTCCGACAGTGCGGCGCTCCCTCAGTAATGCCCCTCCGACAGTGCGGCGCTCCCTCAGTAATGCCCCTCCGACAGTGCGGCGCTCCCTCAGTACTGCCCCTCCGACAGTGCGGCGCTCCCTCAGTACTGCCCCTCCGACAGTGCGCCGCTCCCTCAGTACTGCCCCCTCCGACAGTGCCGCTCTCCCTCAGTACTGCCCCTCCGACAGTGCGCCGCTCCCCCAGTACTGGCGCTGGGGAGTGTCGGCCTGGATTATGGGGCTCAAGTCTCTGGAGTGGGACTCGGACCCATGACTGTCTGATTCTGAGGGGAGAGTGCGACCCACTGAGCCACGACTGACACTGTTGTTGCTGAGAGGAAGCGTGTTCGTTATATCTCCTATCGCCACAGTCACAGGGCGCAAATCCTTTCAGTAACTAGTGGTGTTCCGCAGTGGTCAGTGCTGGGTCCCCAGCTCTTTACAATCTATATTAACGATTTGGAGGAGGGGACCGAGTGTAACATATCAAAGTTTGCAGATGATACTAAGATGGGAGGGAAAGTAGTGAGTGAGGAGGACATAGACAGGCTAAGTAAGTGGGCAGAGATTTGGCAGATGGAATACAATACTGGAAAGTGTGAGGTTATGCACTTTGGCAGAAAAAATCATAGAGCAAGTTATTATCTTAATGGCAAGAAACTGGAATGTACTGAAGTACAAAGGGATCTGGGGGTCCTGGTGCACGAAACTCAAAAGGTTAGTATGCAGGTGCAGCAAGTGATTAAGAAGGCCAATGGAATGTTGGCTTTCATTGCTAGGGGGATAGAATATAAATAGGGAGGTATTGCTTCAGTTGTACAAGGTATTGGTGAGACCGCACCTGGAATACTGCATACAGTTTTGGTG
Organism: Somniosus microcephalus; assembly: GCF_052327205.1. NCBI lineage: Eukaryota > Metazoa > Chordata > Chondrichthyes > Squaliformes > Somniosidae > Somniosus > Somniosus microcephalus. The sequence continues at coordinate 220,499,759 of NC_140998.1, read as the reverse complement.
TCCATACTTAAGAAAAGACATACTTGCTCTGGAGTCAGTACAAAGAAGGTTCACTCGGTTAATCCCGGGGATGAGGGGATGGACATATGAGGAGAGGTTGAGTAGATTGGGACTCTACTCATTGGAGTTCAGAAGAATGAGAGGCGATCTTATTGAAACATATAAGATTGTGAAGGGGTTGGATCGGGTGGATGCGGGGAGGATGTTCCCGATGATGGGTAAAACTGGAACTAGGGGGCATAGTCTTAGAATAAGGGGCTGCTCTTTCAAAACTGAGATGAGGAGGAACTACTTCACTCAGAGGGTGGTAGGTCCATGGAATATTCTGCCCCAAAAAGCTGTAGAAGCTACATCATTACATAAATTTAAAACAGAAATAGACAGTTTCCTAGAAGTAAAGGGAATTAAGGGTTACGGGGAGCGGGCAGGAATTTGGACATGAGTCTAGGTTCGGATCGGTCATGGCCCTGTGGGTAGCGGAGCGGGCCCAGGGGCCGTGTAGCCTGATCCTGCTCCTATTTCGTGTGTCTAATTCTGTTAGATTCAGGAGATGGTTCTGTGATAGTAGATTGGCGGTTAGGATCAGATCAGCCATGATCTTATTGAATGGCGGAGCAGGCTCGAGGGGCCAATTGGCCTACTCCTGCTCCTATTTCTTATGTTCTTATGTAGTTTCTGAACTTTTTACCCGTTGTGTCCTGCTTGCTTTTTAACTGAGTTTCTTTCCCTCTCTCCACCACAGCCATGCCTCCCCCGAGACAGGCTCCTATTGTGCGACCGGTGTTTGTTCCTCATGTATTACAGAGACCAGGTAGGTGAAGCATTGCGAGCGTGAAATCCCAGTGTTAAATCGAGACAGACCTGTACCCACCAGTACTGTACCCCACTGTTATACAGCGACACACCTGTACCCACCAGTACTGTACCCCACTGTTATACAGTGACAGACCTGTACCCACCAGTACTGTACCCCACTGTTATACAGCGACACACCTGTACCCACCAGTACTGTACCCCAGTGTTAAACCGAGACTGACCTGTACCCACCAGTACTGTACCCCAGTGTTACACAGCGACACACCTGTACCCACCAGTACTGTACCCCAGTGTTACACAGCGACAGACCTGTACCCACCAGTACTGTACCCCAGTGTTATACAGCGACACACCTGTACCCACCAGTACTGTACCCCAGTGTTACACAGCGACAGACCTGTACCCACCAGTACTGTACCCCAGTGTTAAACCGAGACAGACCTGTACCCCACTGTTATACAGTGACAGACCTGTACCCACCAGTACTGTACCCCACTGTTATACAGCGACACACCTGTACCCACCAGTACTGTACCCCAGTGTTAAACCGAGACTGACCTGTGCCCACCAGTACTGTACCCCAGTGTTATACAGTGACAGACCTGTACCCACCAGTACTGTACCCCAGTGTTAAACCGAGACTGACCTGTACCCACCAGTACTGTACCCCAGTGTTATACAGTGACAGACCTGTACCCACCAGTACTGTACCCCAGTGTTAAACCGAGACTGACCTGTGCCCACCAGTACTGTACCCCACTGTTATACAGTGACAGACCTGTACCCACCAGTACTGTACCCCAGTGTTAAACCGAGACTGACCTGTGCCCACCAGTACTGTACCCCAGTGTTATACAGTGACACACCTGTACCCACCAGTACTGTACCCCACTGTTATACAGCGACACACCTGTACCCACCAGTACTGTACCCCAGTGTTACACAGCGACAGACCTGTACCCACCAGTACTGTACCCCAGTGTTAAACCGAGACTGACCTGTACTCACCAGTACTGTACCCCAGTGTTATACAGTGACAGACCTGTACCCACCAGTACTGTACCCCAGTGTTATACAGTGACAGACCTGTACTCACCAGTACTGTACCCCAGTGTTATACAGTGACAGACCTGTACTCACCAGTACTGTATCCCAGTGTTATACAGTGACAGACCTGTACTCACCAGTACTGTACCCCAGTGTTATCCAGTGACAGACCTGTACCCACCAGTACTGTACCCCAGTGTTATACAGTGACAGACCTGTACTCACCAGTACTGTACCCCAGTGTTATACAGTGACAGACTTGTACCCACCAGTACTGTACCCCAGTGTTATCCAGTGACAGACCTGTACCCACCAGTGCTGTACCCCAGTGTTATACAGTGACAGACCTGTACTCACCAGTACTGTATCCCAGTGTTATACAGTGACAGACCTGTACTCACCAAAACTGTACCCCAGTGTTATACAGTGACAGACCTGTACCCACCAGTACTGTACCTCACTGTTATACAGTGACAGACCTGCGCCCACCAGTACTGTACCCCAGTGTTATACAGTGACAACCCGTACCCACCAGTACTGTACCCCAGTGTTATACAGTGACAGACCTGTACCCACCAGTACTGTACCCCAGTGTTATATAGGGACAGACCTGTACCCACCAGTACTGTACCCCAGTGTTATACAGGGACAGACCTGTACCCACCAGTACTGTACCCCAGTGTTATACAGTGACAGACCTGTACCCACCAGTACTGTACCCCAGTGTTATATAGGGACAGACCTGTACCCACCAGTACTGTACCCCAGTGTTATACAGGGACAGACCTGTACCCACCAGTACTGCACCCCAGTGTTATACAGGGACAGACCTGTACCCACCAGTACTGTACCCCAGTGTTATACAGGGACAGACCTGTACCCACCAGTACTGTACCCCAGTGTTATACAGCGACAGACCTGTACCCACTAGTACTGTACCCCAGTGTTATACACAGACAGACCTGTACCCACTAGTACTGTACCCCAGTGTTATACAGTGGCAGACCTGTACCCACCAGTACTGTACCCCAGTGTTATACAGTGACAGTACTGTACCCACCAGTACTGTACCCCAGTGTTAGTGACAGACCTGTACCCACCAGTACTGTACCCCAGTGTTATACAGTGACAGACCTGTACCCACCAGTACTGTACCCCAGTGTTATACAGGGACAGACCCGTACCCACCAGTACTGTACCCCAGTGTTATACAGTGACAGACCTGTACCCACCAGTGCTGTACCCAGTGTTATACAGTAACAGACCTGTACCCACAAGTACTGTACCCCAGTGTTATACCGTTACAGACCTGTACGAGTCAATTAGATTCCAGCCTGTATCTCACTCCCGGGTATCTGTTATTCTATATATAACCCCCCAAACCCCTCGATTAGATTCCAGCCTGTAGCTCACTGCCGGGTATCTGTTATTTTATATATAAACCCCCCCCGAACCCCTCGATTAGATTCCAGCCTGCAACTCACTCCCGGGTATCTGCTATTCTATATATAAACCCCCCGAACCCCTCGATTAGATTCCAGCCTGTAACTCACTCCCGGGTATCTGTTATTCTATATATAAACCCCTCGAACCCCACGATTAGATTCCAGCCAGTAACTCACTCCCGGGTATCTGTTATTCTATATATAAACCCCCCAAACCTCTCGATTAGATTCCAGCCTGTAACTCACTCCTGGGTATCTGTTATTCTATATATAAACCCCCGAACCCCTCGATTAGATTCCAGCCTGTAACTCACGCCCGGGTATCTGTTATTCTATATATAAACCCCCCGAACCCCTCGATTAGATTCCAGCCTGTAACTCACTCCCGGGTATCTGTTATTCTATATATAAACCCCCGAACCCCTCGATTAGATTCCAGCCTGTAACTCACGCCCGGGTATCTGTTATTCTATATATAAACCCCCCGAACCCCTCGATTAGATTCCAGCCTGTAACTCACTCCCGGGTATGTTATTCTATATATAAACCCCCCGAACCCCTCGATTAGATTCCAGCCTGTAACTCACTCCTGGGTATCTGTTATTCTATATATAAACCCCACGAACCCCTCGATTAGATTCCAGCCTGTAACACACTCCCGGGTATCTGTTATTCTATATATAAACCCCCCGAACCCCTCGATTAGATTCCAGCCTGTAACTCACTCCCGGGTATCTGTTATTCTATATATAAACCCCCCCGAACCCCTCGATTAGATTCCAGCCTGTAACTCACTCCCGGGTATGTTATTCTATATATAAACCCCCCCGAACCCCTCGATTAGATTCCAGCCTGTAACTCACTCCCGGGTATCTGTTATTCTGTATATTGTTCCATGAAATTAATGGGCAGAAGCCTTTGCGGAGGTACCTCGGCTGGGATTAACGCCTCCTCTTGTGTCCTCTCTCCAGCAGGTCCCCGGATCCCCCCGATGCGACCCCCTCCGCCCCCTCCCCTGATGGGACCTCCGATGCGCGCCCCTCCTCCTCTCATGATGGGACACCCGATGGCACCTCCGCCTCCAATGGGGTCGATGCATCCCGTCCGCTACTCCAACGTGAGTGTGTGATCCTCCCTGCGCGCTCCTCGATTCACGGGACTCCAGACCACCGAGCTCGCGCCAGAAACTATCGCTCTCGCATCCAATTGTGGGACTGGTTGTTAAGGCCGTTAAAAGAGCAAGTGAACCAGGCACTGGGGTTCATTTCTAGTGGGATAGAATTGAGAAGCAGAGAAGTTGTTTTCAAATTGTATCGAACTTTGGTTAGACCACACTTGGAGCACCGTGCACAGTTCTGGTCTCCGTATACCTTGGTTAGATCACACTTGGAGCACTGTGCACAGTTCTGGTCTCCATATACCTTGGTTAGACCACACTTGGAGCACTGTGCACAGTTCTGGTCTCCATATATCTTGGTTAGACCACACTTGGAGCACTGTGCACAGTTCTGGTCTCCATATACCTTGGTTAGACCACACTTGGAGCACTGTGCACAGTTCTGGTCTCCATATACCTTGGTTAGACCACACTTGGAGCACTGTGCACAGTTCTGGTCTCCATATACCTTGGTTAGACCACACTTGGAGCACTGGGCACAGTTCTGGTCTCCATATACCTTGGTTAGACCACACTTGGAGCACTGTGCACAGTTCTGGCCTCCATATACATTGGTTAGACCACACTTGGAGCACTGTGCACAGTTCTGGCCTCCATATACCTTGGTTAGACCACACTTGGAGCACTGTGCACAGTTCTGGTCTCCATATACCTTGGTTAGACCACACTTGGAGCACTGTGCACAGTTCTGGTCTCCATATACCTTGGTTAGACCACACTTGGAGCACCGTGCACAGTTCTGGTCTCCATATACCTTGGTTAGACCACACTTGGAGCACTGTGCACAGTTCTGGTCTCCATATACCTTGGTTAGACCACACTTGGAGCACTGTGCACAGTTCTGGTCTCCATATACCTTGGTTAGACCACACTTGGAGCACCGTGCACAGTTCCGGTCTCCATATACCTTGGTTAGATCACACTTGGAGCACTGTGCACGGTTCTGGTCTCCATATACCTTGGTTAGACCACACTTGGAGCACTGTGCACAGTTCTGGCCTCCATATACCTTGGTTAGACCACACTTGGAGCACTGTGCACAGTTCTGGTCTCCATATACCTTGGTTAGACCACACTTGGAGCACCGTGCACAGTTCCGGTCTCCATATACCTTGGTTAGACCACACTTGGAGCACTGTGCACAGTTCTGGTCTCCATATACCTTGGTTAGACCACACTTGGAGCACTGTGCACAGTTCTGGTCTCCGTATACCTTGGTTAGACCACACTTGGAGCACCGTGTACAGTTCTGGTGCCCATATTATAAAAAGGATTTAGGTGAAGGTACAAAAAAGATTCACAAACGTGATACTAGAACTGAGAGGTTATAACTATCAGAAAAGATTGAACAGGCTGGGGCTCTTTCCTCCTGATTTAAAACGCCTCTATTAAATCTCCCCTTAACCTTCTCTGCTCTAAGGAGAACAACCCCAGCTTCTCCAGTCTCTCCACACCACTGAAGTCCCTCATCCCTGGAACCATTCTGGTCAATCTCAAGGTCATGAGGGGTTTTGGCAGGAGGGTCGGTAACCAGAGGACACAGATTGAAGATAATCGGTAAAAGAACCAGAGGGGGAGATGAGGAGAATTGTTTTTACGCAGCGAGTTGTTGTGATCTGGAACGCGCTGCCTGAAAGGGCGGTGGAAGCAGATTCAATAGTAACTTTCAAAAGGGGAATTGGAGAAATACTTGAAGGGGAAAAATTCACAGGGCTGTGGGGAAAGAGCAGGGGGGAGTGGGACTAATTGGAGAGCTCGTTCAAAGAGCCGGCACAGGCACGATGGGCCGAATGGCCTCCTTCTGCGCTTAAAACACAGAAGATAGGAGCAGGAGTCGGCCATTCGGCCCCTCGAGCCTGCTCCATCATTCAATGCGATCATGGCTGATCATCCAAATTCAGTACTCGGTCCCTGCTTTCTCCCCATATCCCTTGATCCCTTTAGCCTTAAGAAATATATCCAACTCCTTCTTGAATATATTTAATGAATTGGCCTCCACTGCCTTCTGTGGTAGAGAATTCCACAGGTTCACCACTCTCTGGGTGAAGAAATTCCTCCTCATCTCTGTCCTAAATGGCTTACCCCTTATCCTCAGACTGTGACCCCTGGTTCTGGACTCCCCGACCATCGGGAACATCCTTCCAGCATCTAGTCTGTCCAGTCCTGTCAGAATTTTATAAATTTCAATGAGATCCCATCTCATTCTTCCAAACTCCAGCGAGTACAAGCCTAATCGACCCAATCTCTCCCCATATGTCATTCCTGCCATCCCAGGTATCAGCCTGGTGAATCTGCGTGATTCTAAGGGGTCTGGTCATTTTAAGTTGGTCCTACAGCAGTCTACTGGGACATGTGAAATCACAAGGAAATTCAGAAACCAGCCATGCTGTGACAGAATGATTCACGTGTAAATGTTCCAACTGCAATCTTTGTATACTTTCTATGTCCCATCAGTGTCAGCCAATGAGCTGAAGGCAGGGTGGGACTTACGGCAGGACTCCCAGCAAATGGAGTCTATTTAATCAGAGCACTACGGCAAACAGTTTAGAGAATCTATTTAAACTGCACTGCGGCAAACAGTCTACAGAATCTATTTAAACTGCACTGCAGCAAACAGTCTACAGAATCTATTTAATGAGAGCACTACAGCAAACAGTCTACAGAATCTATTTAAACTGCACTGCAGCAGTCTACAGAATCTATTTAATGAGAGCACTACAGCAAACAGTCTACAGAATCCATTTAAACTGCACTGCAGCAAGCAGTCTACAGAATCTATTTAAACTGCACTGCAGCAGTCTACAGAATCTATTTAAACTGCACTGCAGCAGTCTACAGAATCTATTTAATGAGAGCACTACAGCAAACAGTCTACAGAATCCATTTAAACTGCACTGCAGCAAGCAGTCTACAGAATCTATTTAAACTGCACTGCAGCAGTCTACAGAATCTATTTAAACCACTGCAGCAGTCTACAGAATCTATTTAATGAGAGCACTACAGCAAACAGTCTACAGAATCCATTTAAACTGCACTGCAGCAGTCCACAGAATCTATTTAAACTGCGCTACAGTAAACAGTCTACAGAGTCTATTTAAACTGCACTACAGCAAACAATCTACAGAATCTATTTAAACTGCACTACAGCAAACAGTCTACAGAATCTATTTAAACTGCACTACAGCAAACAGTCTACAGAGTCTTTGGAGCGGGGACTATCCTGCAGTATTTATTCAGAGTCTCTCGGAGCGGGGACTATCCTGCAGTGTTTATTCAGAGTCTCTCGGAGCAGGGACTATCCTGCAGTGTTTATTCAGAGTCTCTCGGAGCGGGGACTATCCTGCAGTGTTTATTCAGAGTCTCTCGGAGCGGGGGACTATCCTGCAGTGTTTATTCAGAGTCTCTCGGAGCGGGGACTATCCTGCAGTGTTTATTCAGAGTCTCTCGGAGCGGGGGACTATCCTGCAGTGTTTATTCAGAGTCTCTCGGAGCGGGGACTATCCTGCAGTATTTATTCAGAGTCTCTCGGAGCGGGGACTGTCCTGCAGTGTTTATTCAGAGTCTCTCGGAGGCGGGGACTATCCTGCAGTGTTTATTCAGAGTCTCTCGGAGCAGGGACTGTCCTGCAGTGTTTATTCAGAGTCTCTCGGAGCAGGGACTGTCCTGCAGTGTTTATTCAGAGTCTCTCGGAGCAGGGACTGTCCTGCAGTGTTTATTCAGGGTCTCTCGGAGCGGGGACTATCCTGCAGTGTTTATTCAGGGTCTCCTCGGAGCGGGGACTATCCTGCAGTGTTTATTCAGAGTCTCTCGGAGCGGGGGACTATCCTGCAGTATTTATTCAGGGTCTCTCGGAGCGGGGACTATCCTGCAGTGTTTATTCAGGGTCTCTCGGAGCGGGGGACTATCCTGCAGTATTTATTCAGGGTCTCTCGGAGCGGGGACTATCCTGCAGTGTTTATTCAGAGTCTCTCGGAGCGGGGACTATCCTGCAGTGTTTATTCAGAGTCTCTCGGAGCGGGGACTATCCTGCAGTGTTTATTCAGGGTCTCTCGGAGCGGGGACTATCCTGCAGTGTTTATTCAGGGTCTCTCGGAGCGGGGGACTATCCTGCAGTGTTTATTCAGAGTCTCTCGGAGCGGGGACTATCCTGCAGTATTTATTCAGGGTCTCTCGGAGCGGGGACTATCCTGCAGTGTTTATTCAGGGTCTCTCGGAGCGGGGACTATCCTGCAGTATTTATTCAGGGTCTCTCGGAGCGGGGACTATCCTGCAGTGTTTATTCAGAGTCTCTCGGAGCGGGGACTATCCTGCAGTGTTTATTCAGAGTCTCTCGGAGCGGGGACTATCCTGCAGTGTTTATTCAGAGTCTCTCGGAGCGGGGACTATCCTGCAGTGTTTATTCAGGGTCTCTCGGAGCGGGGACTATCCTGCAGTATTTATTCAGGGTCTCTCGGAGCGGGGACTATCCTGCAGTGTTTATTCAGAGTCTCTCGGAGCGGGGACTATCCTGCAGTGTTTATTCAGAGTCTCTCGGAGCGGGGACTATCCTGCAGTGTTTATTCAGAGTCTCTCGGAGCGGGGACTATCCTGCAGTGTTTATTCAGAGTCTCTCGGAGCGGGGACTATCCTGCAGTGTTTATTCAGAGTCTCTCGGAGCGGGGACTATCCTGCAGTGTTTATTCAGAGTCTCTCGGAGCGGGGACTATCCTGCAGTATTTATTCAGAGTCTCTCGGAGCGGGGACTATCCTGCAGTATTTATTCAGAGTCTCTCGGAGCAGGGACTATCCTGCAGTGTTTATTCAGGGTCTCTCGGAGCGGGGACTATCCTGCAGTGTTTATTCAGGGTCTCTCGGAGCGGGGACTATCCTGCAGTGTTTATTCAGAGTCTCTCGGAGCGGGGACTATCCTGCAGTGTTTATTCAGAGTCTCTCGGAGCGGGGACTATCCTGCAGTGTTTATTCAGAGTCTCTCGGAGCGGGGACTATCCTGCAGTGTTTATTCAGAGTCTCTCGGAGCGGGGACTATCCTGCAGTGTTTATTCAGGGGTCTCTCGGAGCGGGGGACTATCCTGCAGTGTTTATTCAGGGTCTCTCGGAGCGGGGACTATCCTGCAGTGTTTATTCAGGGTCTCTCGGAGCGGGGGACTATCCTGCAGTGTTTATTCAGAGTCTCTCGGAGCGGGGGACTATCCTGCAGTATTTATTCAGAGTCTCTCGGAGCGGGGGACTATCCTGCAGTGTTTATTCAGAGTCTCTCGGAGCAGGGACTGTCCTGCAGTGTTTACTGACTATGCTAAAAATGGTTCCCCTTCTCCCACAGGTCAGTCACCTTCCTCCCCTGATGCCGGTGCACCCGCCTGTATTGCAGCCGGTGCCCAAGGTGAACCTGACGATTATCCAGGCAGCTCCCACCGTCTACAGGCCTCCCCCGGTCAAACCCAAAGAGGTGAGTGGCGGCAGTTCTTTGGCTAGTGCTTGGATTGGTTTTGCCCCGTCTCTCCGTCTCTCCCCTTTCCCACTCACCCCTGCGCCCTCTCTCCTTCTCTCCCTCTCTCACCTTCTCTCCCTCTCTCCCCCTCTCTCACTCTCTCCCCTTCTCTCCCTCTCTCACCTTCTCTCCCTCTCTCCTCTCTCCCCTTCTCTCCCTCTCTCCCCTTCTCTCCCTCTCTCCCCTTCTCTCCCTCTCTCTCCTTCTCTCCCTCTCTTCCCCCTCTCTCTCTCTCTCTCCCCTTCTCTCTCCCCTCTCTCTCTCTCTCCCTTCTCTCCCTCTCTCCCCTTCTCTCCCTCTCTCTCCTCTCTCCCTCTCTCCCCCTCTCTCTCTCTCTCCCCTTCTCTCTCCCTCTCCTCTCTCTCTCCCTTCTCTCCCTCTCTCTCTCTCCCCCTTCTCTCCTCTCTCCTCTCTCTCTCTCTCTCCCCTTCTCTCCCTCTCTCCCCTTCTCTCCCTCTCTCCCCCTCTCTCCCTCTCTCTCTCTCTCCCCTTCTCTCTCTCTCTCTCTCCCCTCTCTCCTCTCTCCTCTCTCTCCCCTTCTCTCCCTCTCACCCTCT
>NC_140998.1:220470609-220483109 GCF_052327205.1 Somniosus microcephalus | reverse complement strand
TGTACAAGTCGGACGGGTTGCACCTGAACCAGAACGGGACAAATATCCTTGTGGGGAGGTTTGCTAGCACTGTTCGGGGGGGTTTAAACTAACTTGGCAGGGGGATGGGATACAGAGTGGAGCTATAATAGGGGGTGATGTACAGCCAAATATAGAGGAAAAAACAAGTCAGCCTGGAAGGCAGAGCAAATATGTAACGGCACAAGGGAGTAGGGCAAGGCTGGATGGCATTTATTTTAATGCAAGGAGTCTTACGAATAAGGTGGATGAACTGAAGTTGTTGATGAACACATGGGAGTACGATATTGTTGCTATCACGGAGACATGGTTGAGGGAGGGGCAAGACTGGCAGCTCAATATTCCAGGGTATAGAATCTTCAGGTGAGACAGAGGGGTGGGGGGGGTAAAAGAGGAGGGGGTGTCGCAATATTAATTAAGGAGTCAATTACTGCTGTAAGGAGGGATGATATATTAACAGGTTCCTCTAATGAGGCCATATGGGTAGAACTTAAAAACAAAAAGGGGGCAAGCACTTTGTTGGGAGTGTACTATAGGCCCCCAAACAGTCAGGGGGAGATAGAGGAACAGATATGTAGGCAAATCTCAGAGAAGTGTGAAAATAATAGGGTAATTATAGTAGGGGATTTCAACTTCCCCAATATTAACTGGGATAGTCAGAGTGTGAAAGGCTTAGAGGGTGCGGAATTCTTAAAGTGCATCCAGGAGAGCTTTTTGAGCCAGCATGTAGAAAGTCCTACAAGAGAGGGGGCGGTACTGGACCTAATTCTAGGGAATGTGGCCGGGCAAGTGGTAGAAGTGTTAGTAGGTGAGCACTTTGGTGACAGTGACCATAATTCGGTGAGATTTAAGGTAGTCATGGAAAAGGACTAATATGGAGCGGAAATAAAGGTTCTAAATTGGGGGAAGGCCGATTTTAATATGATACAGCAGGATCTGGCCAATGTGGACTGGGATCAGCTACTTGAAGGAAAATCCACATCGGAGCAATGGGAGTCTTTCAGAAAGGAAATTGAGAGAGTACAATGGCAACATGTTCCCGTAAAGGTCAAGGGTGGGACCAACAAGCCCAGGGAACCTTGGATGTAAAGGGATATGCGAGAATACATTAGGAAAAAAAGGGAGGCTTTTGGCAGATACAAAGGACTAAAAACAGTGGAAGCCCTAGAGGAGTATAGAAAGTGCAGGGGGATACTTAAAAAAGAAATTAGGGGAGCGAAGAGGGGCCATGAAATAACACTGGCGAGCAAAATAAAGGAACATCCCAAGGTGTTTTATAAGTATATTAAGGGCAAGAGGATAACTAGGGAAAGAGTAGGGCCCATTAGGGACCAAAGTGGCAAACTGTGTGTAGAGCCAGAGGATGGAGGTGGGGTTTTAAATGAATTTTTTGCAACTGTGTTCACTATGGAGAAGGACGATGTGGACATAGAAATCGGGCAGGGGGACTGTGATATACTTGAACATATTAGCATCGAGAGGGAGGAGGTACGAGCAGTTTTAGCAGGCTTAAAAGTGGATAAATCCCCAGGCCCGGACGAGATGTATCCCAGGCTACTATGTGAGGCAAAGGAGGAGATCTGTATCTAACCCGTGCTGTACCTGCCCTGGGAGTGTTTCATGGGACAGAGTAGAGGGAGCTTTACTCTGTATCTAACCCGTGCTGTACCTGCCCTGGGAGTGTTTGATGGGGACAGTGTAGAGGGAGCTTTACCCTGTATCTAACCGCGTGCTGTACCTGCCCTGGGAGTGATTGATGGGAACAGTGTAGAGGGAGCTTTACTCTGTATCTAACCCCGTGCTGTACCTGCCCTGGGAGTGTTTGATGGGACAGTGTAGAGGGAGCTTTCCTCTGTATCTAACCCGTGCTGTACCTGCCCTGGGAGTGTTTGATGGGACAGTGTAGAGGGAGCTTTACTCTGTATCTAACCCCGTGCTGTACCTGCCCTGGGAGTGTTTCATGGGACAGAGTAGAGGGAGCTTTACTCTGTATCTAACCCGTGCTGTACCTGCCCTGGGAGTGTTTGATGGGACAGTGTAGAGGGAGCTTTACTCTGTGTCTAACCCGTGCTGTACCTGCCCTGGGAGTGTTTGATGGGACAGTGTAGAGGGAGCTTTACTCTGTATCTAACCCGTGCTGTACCTGCCCTGGGAGTGTTTGATGGGACAGTGTAGAGGGAGCTTTACTCTGTATCTAACCCCGTGCTGTACCTGTCCTGGGAGTGTTTGATGGGACAGTGTAGAGGGAGCTTTACTCTGTATCTAACCCGTGCTGTACCTGCCCTGGGAGTGTTTGATGGGACAGTGGAGAGGGAGCTTTACTCTGTATCTAACCCGTGCTGTACCTGCCCTGGGAGTGTTTGATGGGACAGTGTAGAGGGAGCTTTACTCTGTATCTAACCCGTGCTGTACCTGCCCTGGGAGTGTTTGATGGGACAGTGTAGAGGGAGCTTTACTCTGTATCTACCCCGTGCTGTACCTGCCCTGGGAGTGTTTGATGGGACAGTGTAGAGGGAGCTTTACTCTGTATCTAACCCGTGCTGTACCTGCCCTGGGAGTGTTTGATGGGACAGTGTAGAGGGAGCTTTACTCTGTATCTAACCCGTGCTGTACCTGCCCTGGGAGTGTTTGATGGGACAGTGTAGAGGGAGCTTTACTCTGTATCTAACCCCGTGCTGTACCTGCCCTGGGAGTGTTTGATGGGACAGTGTAGAGGGAGCTTTACTCTGTATCTAACCCCGTGCTGTACCTGCCCTGGGAGTGTTTGATGGGACAGTGTAGAGGGAGCTTTACTCTGTATCTAACCCCGTGCTGTACCTGCCCTGGGAGTGTTTGATGGGACAGTGTAGAGGGAGCTTTACTCTGTATCTAACCCGAGCTGTACCTGCCCTGGGAGTGTTTGATGGGACAGTGTAGAGGGAGCTTTACTCTGTATCTAACCCGTGCTGTACCTGCCCTGGGAGTGTTTGATGGGGCAGTGTAGAGGGAGCTTTACTCTGTATCTAACCCTGTGCTGTACCTGCCCTGGGAGTGTTTGATGGGACAGTGTAGAGGGAGCTTTACTCTGTATCTAACCCCGTGCTGTACCTGCCCTGGGAGTGTTTGATGGGGCAGTGTAGAGGGAGCTTTACTCTGTATCTAACCCGTGCTGTACCTGCCCTGGGAGTGTTTGATGGGACAGTGTAGAGGGAGCTTTACTCTGTATCTAACCCGTGCTGTACCTGCCCCGGGAGTGTTTGATGGGACAGTGTAGAGGGAGCTTTACTCTGTATCTAACCTGTGCTGTACCTGCCCTGGGAGTGTTTGATGGGACAGTGTAGAGGGAGCTTTACTCTGTATCTAACCTGTGCTGTACCTGCCCTGGGAGTGTTTGATGGGACAGTGTAGAGGGAGCTTTACTCTGTATCTAACCCGTGCTGTACCTGCCCTGGGAGTGTTTGATGGGGCAGTGTAGAGGGAGCTTTACTCTGTATCTAACCCCGTGCTGTACCTGCCCTGGGAGTGTTTGATGGGACAGTGTAGAGGGAGCTTTACTCTGTATCTAACCCGTGCTGTACCTGCCCTGGGAGTGTTTGATGGGACAGTGTAGAGGGAGCTTTACTCTGTATCTAACCCATGCTGTACCTGCCCTGGGAGTGTTTGATGGGACAGTGTAGAGGGAGCTTTACTCTGTATCTAACCCGTGCTGTACCTGCCCTGGGAGTGTTTGACGGGGACAGTGTAGAGGGAGCTTTACTCTGTATCTAACCCGTGCTGTACCTGCCCTGGGAGTGTTTGATGGGGCAGTGTAGAGGGAGCTTTACTCTGTATCTAACCCGTGCTGTACCTGCCCTGGGAGTGTTTGATGGGACAGTGTAGAGGGAGCTTTACTCTGTATCTAACCCGTGCTGTACCTGCCCTGGGATTGTTTGATGGGACAGTGTAGAGGGAGCTTTACTCTGTATCTAACCCGTGCTGTACCTGTCCTGGGAGTGTTTGATGGGGACAGTGTAGAGGGAGCTTTACTCTGTATCTAACCCGTGCTGTACCTGCCCTGGGAGTGTTTTTTGTTCACTGGTTCCAGTACTAGAGGAAAGGGGCTGTCCGGATTCACTCTATCAAAACACTTTTTAACTTAAAACAGTGTCCAGCTCTGTCTAGACCACTAGGATGACTCTGTCCGTGACAGCGACTGAGCAATAACCACACAGTAAAACTTTCCAAGGCTTTTCACAGGAGTATTATTAGACAAAAAATTAGACACCGAGGCACATAAGGATGTATTAGGACTGGTGACCAAATCTTTTCCTATATCATCCATTCCCTGCTCAGCTCTCTTGTCTTGTTCCCCATTTATCGCAAAATCTACATACTCTCCCTCTCTCTCTCTCGTCTCTGAGTCAGGAGGTCCTGGGTTCGGGCCCCCGCTCCAAAGATTCGAGCCCCATAATCCAGGCTGACACTCATCAGGGCAGGTGCTGTGTGTGTGTGAGTGAGGGAGTGTGAGAACATAAGAACATAAGAACATAAGAAATAGGAGCAGGAGTAGGCCAATCGGCCCCTCGAGCCTGCTCCGCCATTCAATAAGATCATGGCTGATCTGATCCTAACCTCAAATCTACGATCACTCTGCATCCACCCGAACCCATGTGATCTCCCGGGAGAGGCGAAAAACCAGATAAAGACCCAATGGCCAATTTGGGAGAAAAAAATCTGGGAAATTCCTCTCCGACCCATCTAGGCGATCGAAATTCTTCCAGGAGATCACTCTGTCCCTATATTTTCTACAGTACTTACCTTCTGTAGAGGCGATCTCCACCCCAGCCAGGAACAGGAATAAAACCATCTCCTGAAATCTAACAGAATTAGAACACAGTAGGAGCAGAACCAGGCTACACGGCCCCTGGGCCCACTCCACTACCCACAGGGCCATGACCATTCCGAACCTAGACTCATGTCCAATTTCCTGCCCGCTCCCCGTAACCCTTAATTCCCTTTACTTCTAGGAAACTATCTATTTCTGTTTTAAATTTATTTAATGATGTAGCTTCCACAGCTTTTTGGGGCAGCAAATTCCACAAACCTACCACCCTCTGAGTGAAGAAGTTTCTCCTCATCTCAGTTTTGAATGAGCAGCCCCTTATTTTAAGATTATGCCCCCTAGTTCTAGTTTCACCCATCATTGGGAACATCCTCACCGCATCCACCTGATCAAGCCCCTTCACAATCTTATGTTTCAATAAGATCGCCTCTCATTCTTCTGAACTCCAATGAGTAGAGTCCCAATCTACTCAACCTCTCCTCATATGACCACCCCCTCATCCCCGGGATTAACCGAGTGAACCTTCTTTGTACTGACTCGAGAGCAAGTATGTCTTTTCTTAAGTATGGACACCAAAACTGTATGCAGTATTCCAGGTGCGGCCTCACCAATACCTTGTACAACTGCAGCAATACCTCCCTGTTTTTATATTCCAACCCCCTAGCAATAAAAGCCAACATTCCATTGGCCTTCTTAATCACTTGCTGCACCTGCATACTAACTTTTTGAGTTTCGTGCACCAGGACCCCCAGATCCCTTTGTACTACAGTACTTTCCAGTTTCTTGCCATTAAGATAATAACTTGCTCTATGATTTTTCCTGCCAAAGTGCATAACCTCACACTTTCCAGTATTGTATTCCATCTGCCAAATCTCTGCCCACTTACTTAGCCTCTCTATGTCCCCTTGCAGGTTTTTATGTCCTCCTCACTCACTACTTTCCGTCCCATCTTTGTATCATCTGCAAACTTTGATATGTTACACTCGGTCCCCTCCTCCAAATCGTTAATATAGATTGTAAAGAGTTGGGGACCCAGCACTGACCCCTGCGGAACACCACTAGTTACTGATTGCCAATCTGAGAATGAACCATTTATCCCAACTCTCTGCTTTCTGTTAGAGAGCCAATCCTCTATCCATGCCAGAATATTACCCCCAATCCCGTGATTTTTTATCTTGAGCAATAATCTTTTGTGTGGCACCTTGTCAAATGCCTTTTGGAAGTCTAAATACACTACGTCCACTGGTTCCCCTTTATCCACCCTGTATGTTACTTCCTCAAAAAACTCAAGCAAATTTGTTAAACATGACTTCCCCTTCATGAAACCATGCTGAGTTTGCCCTATTAAATTATGTTTATCCAAATGTCCCGTTACTGTCTCCTTAATAATGGACTCTAACATTTTACCAACCACAGATGTTAGGCTAACAGGTCTATAGTTTCCAGCCTTCTGCCTACTACCCTTTTTAAATAAGGGTGTTACATTAGCAGTTTTCCAATCTGCCGGGACCTTTGCTGAGTCCAGGGAGTTTTGGAAAATTATTACCAATGCATCCACAATCCCTACCGCCACTTCCCTCAAGACCCTAGGATGTAAGCCATCAGGTCCAGGTGATTTATCCGCCTTGAGTCCCATTATTTTACCAAGTACCACTTCCTTAGTGATTTTAATTGTATTTAGTTCCTCCCCCCCTAGAGCCCCCTGTTTGTCCAGTGTTGGGATATTCTTGGCGTCCTCTACTGTAAAGACTGATACAAAATAATTGTTCAGTGTTTTTGCCATCTCCATGTTTCCCACCATTAATTTCCCGGTCTCATCCTCTAAGGGACCAACATTTACTTTAGCCACCCTTTTTCTTTTTATATAACTATAGAAACTTTTACTGTCTGTTTTTATATTTTTTGCTAATTTACTTTCATAATCTATCTTCCCTTTCTTAATCAATCTTTTTGTTATTTTTTGCTGTCTTTTAAAGACTTCCCAATCTTCCATCCTCCCACTAGATTTGGCTACCTTATATGCCCTTGTTTTTAGTCGGATACTATCCTTAATTACTTTACTTAGCCACGGATGGCTATCTTTTCTTTTACACCCTTTTTTCCTCAGTGGAATATATTTTTTTTGTGAGGGAGTGTGTGTGTGAGTGAGCGAGTGTGTGTGAGGGAGTGTGAGGGAGTGTGTGTGTGTGTGTGAGTGAGCGAGTGTGTGTGAGTGTGAGGGAGTGTGGGTGTGAGTGAGGGTGTGAGTGAGTGTGAGGAAGTGTGTGTGTGTGTGTGTGAGTGTGAGTGCAGTGAGTGTGAATGGGATGAGTGTGAGTGCGGTGAGTGTGAGTGCAGTGAGTGTGAGTGCGGTGAGTGTGAGTGGGATGAGTGTGAGTGCGGTGAGTGTGTGTATGAGTGTGAGTGCGGTGAGTGTGAGTGGGATGAGTGTGAGTGCAGTGAGTGTGAGTGCGGTGAGTGTGAGTGCAGTGAGTGTGAGTGCGGTGAGTGCAGTGAGTGCAGTGAGTGTGAATGGGATGAGTGTGAGTGCGGTGAGTGTGAATGGGATGAGTGTGAGTGCGGTGAGTGCAGTGAGTGTGAGTGCGGTGAGTGTGAGTGGGATGAGTGTGAGTGCGGTGAATGCAGTGAGTGTGAGTGCGGTGAGTGTGAGTGGGATGAGTTTGAGTGCGGTGAGTGCGGTGAGTGTGAGTGCAGTGAGTGTGAGTGCGGTGAGTGCAGTGAGTGTGAGTGCGGTGAGTGTGAATGGGA
Source organism: Somniosus microcephalus (assembly GCF_052327205.1). Classification (NCBI taxonomy): domain Eukaryota; kingdom Metazoa; phylum Chordata; class Chondrichthyes; order Squaliformes; family Somniosidae; genus Somniosus; species Somniosus microcephalus. The sequence continues at coordinate 220,475,542 of NC_140998.1, read as the reverse complement.
TGAGTGTGAGTGCGGTGAGTGCAGTGAGTGTGAGTGCGGTGAGTGTGAGTGGGATGAGTGTGAGTGCGGTGAATGCAGTGAGTGTGAGTGTGGTGAGTGTGAGTGGGATGAGTGTGAGTGCGGTGAGTGTGAGTGCAGTGAGTGTGAGTGCGGTGAGTGCAGTGAGTGTGAGTGCAGTGAGTGTGAATGGGATGAGTGTGAGTGCGGTGAGTGTGAATGGGATGAGGGTGAGTGCGGTGAGTGCGGTGAGTGTGACTGCAGTGAGTGTGAGTGCGGTGAGTGCAGTGAGTGTGAGTGCGGTGAGTGTGAGTGCAGTGAGTGTGAGTGCGGTGAGTGCAGTGAGTGTGCGTGCGGTGAGTGTGAGTGCGGTGAGTGCAGTGAGTGTGAGTGGGATGAGTGTGAGTGCAGTGAGTGTGAGTGCGGTGAGTGTGAGTGCGGTGAGTGTGAGTGCAGTGAGTGCAGTGAGTGTGAGTGCGGTGAGTGTGAGTGGGATGAGTGTGAGTGCGGTGAGTGTGAGTGCGGTGAGTGTGAGTGGGATGAGTGTGAGTGCGGTGAGTGCAGTGAGTGTGAGTGCAGTGAGTGCAGTGAGTGTGAGTGCGGTGAGTGCAGTGAGTGTGAGTGCGGTGAGTGTGAGTGGGATGAGTGTGAGTGCGGTGAGTGCAGTGAGTGTGAGTGCAGTGAGTGTGAGTGGGATGAGTGTGAGTGCGGTGAGTGTGAGTGGGATGAGTGTGAGTGCGGTGAGTGCAGTGAGTGTGAGTGCGGTGAGTGTGAGTGCAGTGAGTGTGAGTGCGGTGAGTGCAGTGAGTGTGCGTGCGGTGAGTGTGAGTGCGGTGAGTGCAGTGAGTGTGAGTGGGATGAGTGTGAGTGCAGTGAGTGTGCGTGCGGTGAGTGTGAGTGCGGTGAGTGCAGTGAGTGTGAGTGGGATGAGTGTGAGTGCGGTGAGTACGAGTGCGGTGAGTGCGGTGAGTGTGAGTGCGGTGAGTGCAGTGAGTGTGAGTGCAGTGAGTGTGAGTGGGATGAGTGTGAGTGCGGTGAGTGTGAGTGCGGTGAGTGCAGTGAGTGTGAGTGCGGTGAGTGTGAGTGGGATGAGTGTGAGTGCGGTGAGTGCAGTGAGTGTGAGTGCGGTGAGTGCGAGTGCGGTGAGTGCGGTGAGTGTGAGTGCGGTGAGTGCAGTGAGTGTGAGTGCAGTGAGTGTGAGTGGGATGAGTGTGAGTGCGGTGAGTGTGAGTGTGCGGTGAGTGTGAGTGCGGTGAGTGCAGTGAGTGTGAGTGCAGTGAGTGTGAGTGGGATGAGTGTGAGTGCGGTGAGTGTGAGTGCGGTGAGTGCAGTGAGTGTGAGTGCGGTGAGTGTGAGTGGGATGAGTGTGAGTGCGGTGAGTGCAGTGAGTGTGAGTGCGGTGAGTGCGAGTGCGGTGAGTGTGAGTGCGGTGAGTGCAGTGAGTGTGAGTGCAGTGAGTGTGAGTGGGATGAGTGTGAGTGCGGTGAGTGTGAGTGCGGTGAGTGCAGTGAGTGTGAGTGCGGTGAGTGTGAGTGGGATGAGTGTGAGTGCGGTGAGTGCAGTGAGTGTGAGTGCGGTGAGTGCGAGTGCGGTGAGTGCGGTGAGTGCGAGTGCGGTGAGTGCAGTGAGTGTGAGTGCAGTGAGTGTGAGTGGGATGAGTGTGAGTGCGGTGAGTGTGAGTGCGGTGAGTGTGTGGGCTGTCGGATGGGACCAGGTACTGGCGAGAGGCACAATCCGCTCAGCTCCCAGCTTAGCTGATCCACAGCAGGCAGCTGTCCCCAACATCTGGAGACTGAAGGTCCCGCGAGGTTAGGAAGCAGAGATTCACAGCGCCTCGCCCCAGGAACCAGCACTGCTCGTGCTCCCGTCACAGCATCATTACACTCCTGTCAAACTCACGGCAACAGGGGAGGCAGATCAGAGATAAGGTGTAGAGAGAGGCGGTGAGGGGCAGATCAGAGAGAGGACTTACCTCGTGTCGGTCTTGTTCCAATTATTTGTACTATGGCTCTTGGACTCCTGTCCGACGACCAGAATCCGCGTCCTTACTTGGACCGTAACAAAGCCAGGACACAAACTGGGACAGTTAGGATCCCCGGAGACTGGGCTTGTGGAGCACACTGTGAATCAGCTGCATTGTCGGGATTTCAAGTGGAACTACAGCCCTCTCTTTGTCTGTCTCTCGCCCACTCCCTGCCCCTCCCTCGCCTCTCCTCGCTTGAACTCTCTCTGTCTCTCTCTGTCTCTGTCAGTTCAAATGCTTTATTGGCATGAAAGTTTACAGAGAACCATATTGCCAAAGCTTACATAGCAAAAGGTACAGTTTTCCAACATTCTGTAGGTGTCAATCGATTTGACATTTGTTGGGTACATACAATATTACTTTTAAACAATATTAATTTTAAACAGTCTTTCTACTTCATTTGGTACGTTCAATATTAATTTTAAACAGTCTTACTTTTAAACAGTCCTCAGGTTGTGACATGTTGTTACATATTTAGCCCCAAGGTATGGTCTGTCTCCTTCTCCTAGGACTAATCTCAATTTTGACAGATCATCCAATTCCTTGAAATCTGGGGTTGTTTGGCTTAGCTTGTTGAATAATATGTTTCTTGATGTGTTGAATTTTTCGCATTTTAGGAGGAAATGCATTTCTGTTTCAACCTCGCCAGCCAGACATTGATCGCATATTCTATTCTCTCTAGGCTGCCAGGATTTCTTGTATCTGCCTTTTTCAATTTCCAGTTGGTGGTCGCTTAGTCTGTACCTGGTGAGGGTCTGTCTCTGTTTTGTGTCTTTGATGGTCGTGAGGTAGTCTGCCAGTTTATATTCTCTTTTTAGGGCCCGGTAACATTCTAATCTGCTTTGGCTTTCGGTTATTTTGTTCCAATGTTCCAGGTAGGTTTCTTTGCATTGTTTAATGATTTGGTTCACTCGGATTGGTGTTTGGACGGCTGTGTTGGTCTGGGGCTGGTCAGGGTCCGGCTGAGTACTGGGGAGCTAGATTTGAGGTGATTTAGGAAGTTTAGTGCTCGTTTTTGGATGTTTATTATCAGTGGGTATCTGCCTAGTTCGGCTCTGCATGCATTTGTTGGCGTTTTTCTTTGGGTGCGAAGGATGCTTCGGCAGAATTCTGCATGTAGGGCTTCTATTGTGTGTTTTTCCCATTTAGTGTAGCTTTGGTGATTTAGCGGGCCCCATATTTCGCTACCGTACAGTGCAATGGGCAGGATTATGCTGTCAAAAATTTTGAGCCAGATTTTGATTGGGATTTGGATGTTGTAGAATTTTCTTTTTATTGCATATAGGGCTCTTCGGGCTTTTTCTTTTAGTGCATTCACTGCTATGCTGAAGCTCCCTGATGCTGTAATAGTTAGACCAAGGTAGGTGTAGCTCATAGTGTGTCCTATAGTGGTATCACTGAGGGTAAACTGGTATTTGTTTTCCTGACATCTGGGTCTTTTCTGAAAAATCATGATGTTGGTTTTCTTTAGATTTACTGTTAGAGCCCAATTTTGGCAGTATTTGTTGAGTAGGTCTAGTTGTTGCTGTAATCCCTGTTCTGTGGGAGACAGCAGAACCAGGTCGTCCGCATAGAACAGGGACTTCACTTCTCCATCCAGGAGACGGAGACCTGGTGACTCGCTTTGCTCCAGCATGTCTGCTAATTCATTTATGTATATGTTGAACAGGGTCGGGCTCAAATTGCAGCCCTGCCGGACGCCTCTTCTCTGGGTGAAGAAATCGGTGCGTTTGTCTCCAATTTTGACCCCGCATTTGTTTTTCAGATACATTGATTTAATAAGGTCATAGACTTTGCCCCCTATTCCACACTGAAGAAGTTTATAATAGAGCCCTTCGTGCCATATAGAGTCAAAGGCTTTCTTGAAGTCGATGAAACAGGCGAATATTTTCCCATTTTTTGTTTGGTGTTTATGTTTTTCAATGAGGGTGTGAAGGGTATAGATATGGTCGGCGGTGCGGTGTTTTGGAAGAAAGCCTATTTGTTTTTTTCTGAGGATATTATGTTTGTTAAGAAAATCAAGTAATCTACTATTTAGAATACTGCAGAATAACTTCCCTAGACAACTGTTGACACAGATGCCGCGGTAGTTATTTGGGTCTGATTTGTTTCCACTTTTATATATGGGGGAGATTAGTCCTTGGCACCAGATATCGGGAAAACAGCCTGAGCGTAATATGATGTTGAATAGTTTGAGTATCGCACCCTGCATCTCCATATTGCTGAACTTTAGCATTTCATTTTTGATGTTGTCTGGGCCACAGGCTTTCTTTAGGTGGAGAGATTTTGTTTTTGTGGCCAGTTCTTTCCATGTGATTGGGGAGTCTAGAGGGTTTTGGTTGTCTTTAATTGTTGCTTCTAATGTGTGGAGTTTTTCTGTGACCTGATGTTGACTTGGGTTTGTTTTGTTTTTTGGGATGTCTTTGTAGAGGTTTTCAAAATGTGTTCTCCAGATGTCGCCATCTTGGATTGGTAATGCTTGCAATTGTGTTGTACTCAGGTTATTCCACATTTCCCAGAATTGTTTTGGATTGGTGGAGTTTTCAATTTCTTCGAGTATTTTGTGGGTATAGTTTTGTGTTTTGTTCCTAATGGTGTGTTTATATCTTTTGAGGGTTTCATTGTATCTAGTACGTAGGTCCGGATTGTTTGGTTGCCGATGCTTTTGGTTTGATATTTTTCTCAGGTCTTTTCTGGCATTTTTGCATTCGTGGTCAAACCATTTCATATTTTTATTTTGTCTTTTGTGATGCTTCCTCTTCTGTTTCACGAGGTCGGCTTTTACAGCTGCCTCATGGAAGATCATATTTATATCCTCTATGGCCGTGTTTACACCATCTCTGGTGATCTCATATAGATTTTCTTTAAATTTTGAAATTTTACTTGTGAGATCAGGTGAATTTAGTGCTGTGA
>NC_140998.1:220455609-220465609 GCF_052327205.1 Somniosus microcephalus | reverse complement strand
GATTTTACTACTTCAACTTCTTTTGGAGATTGATTGATCGGACTATTCAATCCCTCTACCGGAGCAGCTGTTTCAGCGGTCTGTTGTTCTACGTTGACGTGAGTCAGCGTACTTTTGGCATCCAAGGGCTGCTCTGTTGCAGTCATCTCAGTCTGTGTTGCCACCTCAGCTCTTCCAATAACCTTTGAGAGCTCCGAACCCCTTTCGTTTGAATATTGAAGTTCGTGTTCAAGTTTTTCCCATTTCAGAGTCCTGTCCTTCAGCATATGCAGGAGTTGGCTGACCGTTAACTCCTCTGACATCAGACGTTTTGTGTGCTCCTGCTCCATTTTCTCCATCAGCTGCTTCTGTTGTCTTTCCAGATTCTCCAACTCTATATCAAAGAACTCTTTCGTTGCATTCAACTCTTGCTCACAACAGCGAAGCATTTGTTCTAATTGCTGTTGTAGTTTGAAATGGAGTTGAGTTCGAGCCCGGTGTCCCTCAGAAATGGGTACATCAGTAGACTTGCCAGACTCAGAATCCACAGTTAAACTATGTTGTTGTTGCTCAGTGGAATTCTGTGCTGAAACTTTGTCTTTTGCACCTGAGTTGGGCTTACCATCATCCGTTCCAGAGTCTGGGCCGACTATCTTCACCGAGTTCTCACTCGTTATTGTTTGTAGGAAATGCCAGTCCATATTCATTTTCCTAATCCACTCCCGTCCTAGTAGTGGAGAACCTCCTTCAGATATCACATATAAGTCCATTATTTGACTGTCTTCGCCCTTGTGGACCACTGCAACCTCTATTTTCCCGATGGGGTACACTCTTTGCCCCGTGTATGTTTTCAATATAATCCCCGTATCCTGTAGGGGAATATGTTGGAATAACTTTCCGTAATCTTTCTTATTTATGACCGTCAATGCCGATCCAGTGTCCAATTCCAGTTTTACTTTGACTCCTTCTATCTGAAGAGTGACCCAAATTGTCTGGAGGTCTGCACCCTTACCAGCGTTGAGTACTCTTAAGCTAGCCAGTTCATTACAGCTTAAGCTAGCCAGTTCATTACTGCTAGCGTCTGAATCGGACTCCTGTTCGGTCACCTTGTGTACCTTTGCGTATTTTCCTTGCGGTGACTTCTTGTTGCTGGTCTTCTTCCCTGACCTGCATACTCTAGCTATATGTCCAAGCCTACCACAAGTTCTACATTCTTGGTTTTTAAACCAACACTGGTTCTGATCATGCGTTGTCTTTCCACAACGATAACATTTGCCAGAACTCACACCCAATTTGTGTGCACTGAGCTCCGGTGACCGTAGCTGCATTACTGCCGTGCCTCTCGCTGCGGCTTCATGTGCTGCTGCCATAGTGACCGCCTTCTCAAGCGTCAGCTCATTCTCCTCGAGCAGTCGTTTTTGTGTATCCTGTTTAAATAAACCACACACAAATTTGTCTCGAAGTGCCTCTGTCAGTCCCGTTCCAAACTGGCAATATTTTGCTAATTTACGCAATTCCAGCAAATAATCAGCATTGCTTTCATGCTGTAGCTGCCTTCTGTCGTAAAATTTAAATCGTTCCGCTAGCATCAGCGGCGTGGGGTTTAGATGATCTTTCAGGACAGTAACAATCTCATCGAACGTCTTATCCGCCGGTTCATCTGGTGATAACAGGTGTTTCAATTGCCCGTATGTCTTCGCGCCCATTAAATTTAATAATGTTAGAGCTTTATCTTGGTCACGAATTTTATTGGCCTTACAATAATTTTTTACTCTTTCAACATATATGGCCCAATCTTCGAGGTCACTATCAAAGGTGCTAATATTCCCGTGTTTAGGCATTGTAGATTTGCAATTTCTCAGATTTTATTTTGTTTACTTGTTATCAAAGATGGCGGCTTCCCGCTCTTGCCGTCGTCCTCCGCCCACAAAATGGCGGTTTTCCCGCGCTTGGCGGTCTTCACCCGTCCCCCGACGCCGTCTCCCTTCAGCCCCCGATTGCTGCCCTTATCTTCGCCGCGATCGCCCGAGTGCGGCTCTTATCAGCGGATGCGATCGCTGGATAGCGAAGTGGTTCCCGACCGAAGCGGCTCTTGCTCGCTCCCTCCCGGGCTCTGGCTTACCCGCTCGCGCGTTTCACCGCGGCTCTTATCAGGGATTGCGATCGCCCTTATCTTCTCCAACTTCCCCAGGCCTGTCTTTGCAGCCAACACTGCACGGCTTACCCCACCACCTAGGTTGAACAAGGAAACTGCAGAAAGACTTCTGTCAGTCGCTGGAAGCTGTCAGGATGTTTGCTGCATTCCAGTGCTCAGTCGCTGATGGAGGCTTCAGAGTCCTAAAGCCTGTCGCTTCTAGTGGGGTGGTGATGTTTGAAACCTCTCTTCAACTGCCGCAGGGTAAGAACCTGACTCGTCGCCAGTGTTAAGTATGTGTATTGTATTGAACAATTAACACAAAGACTTAAACGTATAACTCAAACAGGTCTTTACTGGTTGGAGGTAGGGCATGAAGTAAAGACCTATGTATAGTCCCTACCTCCAACCAGTAAAGACCTGTTTGTGTTAATTGTTCAATACAATACACATACTTAACAGCTCCCAGTCCGGCAACGCCTCAATTTTAAAATTGTTCAAATTCTTCCATGGCCTCCTCGCCCCCCCTCCCTATCTCTGTAACCTCCTCCAGCCCCCTACAACCCTCCCGATCTCTGTAACCTCCTCCAGCCCCCTACAACCCTCCCTATCTCTGTAACCTCCTCCAGCCCCTACAACCCTCCCTATCTCTGTAACCTCCTCCAGCCCCCTACAACCCTCCCTATCTCTGTAACCTCCTCCAGCCCCTACACCCCTCCCTATCTCTGTAACCTCCTCCAGCCCCCTACAACCCTCCATCTCTGTAACCTCCTCCAGCCCCTACAACCCTCCCTATCTCTGTAACCTCCTCCAGCCCCTACAACCCTCCCTATCTCTGTAACCTCCTCCAGTCCCTACAACCCTCCCTATCTCTGTAACCTCCTCCAGCCCTACAACCCTCCCTATCTCTGTAACCTCCTCCAGCCCCTGCAACCCTCCCTATCTCTGTAACCTCCTCCAGCCCCCTACAACCCTCCCTATCTCTGTAACCTCCTCCAGCCCCTACAACCCTCACTATCTCTGTAACCTCCTCCAGCCCCCTACAACCCTCCCTATCTCTGTAACCTCCTCCAGCCCCTACACCCCTCCCTATCTCTGTAACCTCCTCCAGCCCCTACAACCCTCCCTATCTCTGTAACCTCCTCCAGCCCCTACAACCCTATCTCTGTAACCTCCTCCAGCCCCCTACAACCCTCCCTATCTCTGTAACCTCCTCCAGCCCCCTACACCCCTCCCTATCTCTGTAACCTCCTCCAGCCCCTACAACCCTCCCAGATCTCTGCGCTCCTCCAATTCCGGCCTCTTGCGCATCCCCCGATTTCCATCGCTCCACCATTGGCGGCCGTGCCTTCAGCCGCCTGGGCCCCGAGCACCGGAATTGCCTCCCTAAACCTCTCCGCCTCTCTCTCCTCCTTTAAGACGCTCCTTAAAACCGACCTCTTTGACCAAGGTGTTGGTTGCCTGTCCCATTATCTCCTGATGTGGCTCGGTGTCAACTTTTGTCTCATAATCGCTCCTGTGAAGCACCTTGGGATGTTACACTACGTTAAAGGCGCTATATAAATGGGTGTTGTTGTTGTGAAGGATTATCCTCTGACACTCCCTGTCTGCAATTCCAGATATCCGCGCTCTGGAGTGAGATACTGTTGGATGACCGAACCCCAGTGTGATTGACTGGCTTTAGGAGGGAGATGGGGTGAGGTCGGCGGGGGGGTTGGGGTAAGACGGGGAGACGAGGAGGAGGGAAGGAAAGACTGAACAAATGAACAGAGAGTTAATCTGAGAGCGCTCCGTCTGTGTGTGTGTGTGTGTGTGTGTGTGGGCTGTCCCTCAATTCCACCTCGGAGGTATTTTAGAATCATAGACTCCACTCGAATTACTTACAGCGAGCCAAAATACCACCCTGATCTCTCACCCAGTCATAGCACAACGGGCACGGTTCCAGGGATGAGGGAACTTCAGTTACTTGGAGAGACTGGAGAAGCTGGGGTTGTTCTCCTTAGAGCAGAGAAGGTTAAGAGGAGATTGACCAGAATGGCACCAGTGATGAGGGACTTCAGTGATGTGGAGAGACTGGAGAAGTTGGGGTTGTTCTCCTTAGAGCAGAGAAGGTTAAGGGGAGATTGACCAGAATGGTCCCAGGGATGAGGGACTTCAGTGATGTGGAGAGACTGGAGAAGTTGGGGTTGTTCTCCTTAGAGCAGAGAAGGTTAAGAGGAGATTGACCAGAATGGTCCCAGGGATGAGAGGCTTCAGTGACGTGGAGAGACTGGAGAAGTTGGGGTTGTTCTCCTTAGAGCAGAGAAGGTTAAGGGGAGATTGACCAGAATGGTTCCAGGGATGAGGGACTTCAGTGATGTGGAGAGACTGGAGAAGCTGGGGTTGTTCTCCTTAGAGCAGAGAAGGTTAAGGGGAGATTGACCAGAATGGTCCCAGGGATGAGGGACTTCAGTGATGTGGAGAGACTGGAGAAGCTGGGGTTGTTCTCCTTAGAGCAGTGAAGGTTAAGGGGAGATTGACCAGAATGGTCCCAGGGATGAGGGACTTCAGTGATGTGGAGAGACTGGAGAAGCTGGGATTGTTCTCCTTAGAGCAGAGAAGGTTAAGCGGAGATTGACCAGAATGGTTCCAGGGATGAGGGACTTCAGTGATGTGGAGAGACTGGAGAAGCTGGGGTTGTTCTCCTTAGAGCAGAGAAGGTTAAGGGGAGATTTAATAGAGGCGTTCAAAATCATGAGGGGTTTTGATGGAGTAAATAAGGAGAAACTGTTTCCAGTGGCAGGAGGGTCGGTAACCAGAGGACACAGATTGAAGATAATCGGTAAAAGAACCAGAGGGGGAGATGAGGAGAATTGTTTTTACGCAGCGAGTTGTTGTGATCTGGAACGCGCTGCCTGAAAGGGCGGTGGAAGCAGATTCAATAGTAACTTTCAAAAGGGGAATTGGAGAAATACTTGAAGGGGAAAAATTCACAGGGCTGTGGGGAAAGAGCGAGGGGGGAGTGGGACTAATTGGAGAGCTCGTTCAAGGAGCCGGCCTAGGCAGGATGGGCCGAATGGCCTCCTCCTGTGCTCTACTATTCTAACACACGAACACATCGCTCAGAGACACCTCCGCGGCCTTCACACGCAGGGACTGCCCTCAGGCGAGGCAGCCATCTTGCACACAGCAAGATCCCACAAACGGCACTGCAGCAAATGGGTGCTTGCTCTGGACTTTCGGTGGGGTTGCTCGAGGGAAGACGGCTGGATGAGGATCAATTCGTACCCTCTCTGTTCCTCTCTAACCCTTATCAGTGCATTTTATACTCCGCCTTCCTCTCTCTTCCCTATCTCTCCACGTCTACCTTCCCTCTCTATCTTCTAGCTATCTCTCTAATACCCTATCTCTCTCTCCATTTGAAAAAGGGGAATTGGATACGAACATGAGAAATCGCAGCAGGAGTCGGCCATTCGGCCCCTCGAGCCTGCTCCGCCATTCAATAAGATCACGGCTGATCATCGACCTCAACTCCACTTTCCTGCACTATCCCCATATCCCTCGATTCCAAAAATCTGTCGATCTCAGCCTTGAATATACTCAACGACTGAGCCCCCACAGCCCTCTGGGGCAGAGAATTCCAAAGATTCACCGCCCTCTGAGTGAAGAAATTCCTCCTCATCTCAGTCCTCAATGACCGACCCCTTATCCTGAGACTGTGACCCCTGGTTCTAGACTCTCCAGCCAGGGGGAACAATCTCTCCGCATCTACCCTGTCAATCCCCCTCAGAATCTTATATGTTTCAATGAGATCACCTCTCATTCTTCTAAACTCCAGCGAGTATCGGCCCAATCTACACAATCTCACCTCATAAGAGAATCCTTTATTTTTTTCTATTCGTTCCCGCGATGTGGGCGTCGCTGACAAGGCCCAGCATTTATTGCCCATCCCTAGTTGCCCCTTGAGAAGGTGGTGGTGAGCCGCCGCCTTGAACCGCTGCAGTCCGTGTGGTGAAGGTGCTCCCACAGTGCTGTTAGGGAGGGAGGTCCAGGATTCTGACCCCAGCGACGATGAAGGAACGGCCAATATATCTCCAAGTCAGGATGGTGTGTGACTTGGAGGGGAACTTGGAGGCGGTGGTGTTCCCATGCGCCTGCTGCCCTTGTCCTTCTAGGTGGAAGAGGTGGCGGGTTTGGGAGGTGCTGCCGAAGAAGCCTTGGCGAGTTGCTGCAGTGCATCTTGTAGATGGTCCACACTGCAGCCACGGTGCGCCGGTGGTGGAGGGAGTGACTGTTGAAGGTGGTGGATGGGATGCCGATCAAGCGGGGCTGCTTTGTCCTGGATGGTGTCGAGCTTCTTGAGTGTTGTTGGAGCTGCACTCATCCAGGCAAGTTGAGAGTATTCCATCACACTCCTGACTTGTGCCTTGTAGATGGTGGAGAGGCTTTGGGGAGTCGGGGGAGGAGACACTCCTCTCATCCCAGGAATCAATCTATCGAACCTTCGTTGCCCCGCCACTAAGGCAAGAATATCCTTCCTTAAATAAGGAGATACTTGAAAAAGGAAAAAAATAATTGCATCGTTGTGGGAGACGAGCCGGGGGGAGTGGGATGAATGGAAGAGCTCTCGCAAAGAGCTGGCACAGGCTCGATGGGCAGAACGACCTCCCTCTGTGCTGAACCGTTCAGTCCCTGCTTCTATTTCAGATCTGCGGCTCCCGCGGTAATTTTGGTTTCGGACCGTGAACCCCTCTGGTAGTTTCCCTTCCCCCAGATGTCCACGGACCTGCCCTGAGATTTCAGAACGTCCCGCGCGTCTCTGCTCCCGAGTTCTGGAGCGCAGTCCTTTCCTCAGCCGGTGGCTGTGCGGCTTATTGAGGGTCCCTTCCCGCTGACACCAGGGTAGACGTAGAGAAGATGTTTCCACTTGTGGGGGAGACCAGAACTAGGGGCCATCAATATAAGAGAGTCACTGATAAATCCAACAGGGAATTCAGGAGAAACTTCTTTACCCAGAGAGTGGTGAGAATGGGGAACTCGCTACCACAGGGAGTGGTCGAGGTGAAGAGCAGAGATACATTTAAGGGGAAGCTGGATAAACACACTAGGGAGAAAGGAATAGAAGGATATGGTGATGGGGTGAGATGAAGAGGGGTGGGAGGAGGCTGGTGTTGACGGGGTGAGATGAAGAAGGGTGGGAGGAGGCTGGTGTTGATGGGGTGAGATGAAGAGGGGTGGGAGGAGGCTGGTGTTGATGGGGTGAGATGAAGAGGGGGTGGGAGGAGGCTGGTGTTGATGGGGTGAGATGAAGAGGGGTGGGAGGAGGCTGGTGTTGATGGGGTGAGATGAAGAGGGGTGGGAGGAGGCTGGTGTTGATGGGGTGAGATGAAGAGGGGTGGGAGGAGGCTGGTGTTGATGGGGTGAGATGAAGAGGGGTGGGAGGAGGCTGGTGTTGATGGGGGGAGATGAAGAGGGTGGGAGGAGGCTGGTGTTGATGGGGTGAGATGAAGAGGGGTGGGAGGAGGCTGGTGTTGATGGGGTGAGATGAAGAGGGGTGGGAGGAGGCTGGTGATGGGGTGAGATGAAGAGGGGTGGGAGGAGGCTGGTGTTGACGGGGTGAGATGAAGAGGGGTGGGAGGAGGCTGGTGTTGATGGGGTGAGATGAAGAGGGTGGGAGGGGTGTTGATGGGTGAGATGAAGAGTGGTGGGAGGCTGGTGTGATGGGGTGAGATGAAGAGGGGTGGGAGGAGGCTGGTGTTGATGGGGTGAGATGAAGAGGGGTGGGAGGAGGCTGGTGTTGATGGGGTGAGATGAAGAGGGGTGGGAGGAGGCTGGTGTTGATGGGGTGAGATGAAGAGGGGTGGGAGGAGGCTGGTGTTGATGGGGTGAGATGAAGAGGGGTGGGAGGAGGCTGGTGTTGATGGGGTGAGATGAAGAGGGGCGGGAGGAGGCTGGTGTTGACTGGGTGAGATGAGGAGGGGTGGGAGGAGGCTGGTGGAGAAGAGGCGGAGGGAGGCTGGTGATGGGGTGAGATGAAGAGTGGGAGGAGGCTGGTGATGGGGTGATGAAGAGGGGTGGGAGGTGGTGAGATGAAGAGGGTGCGGGAGGAGGCTGGTGATGGGGTGAGATGAAGAGGGGTGGAGGAGGCTGGTGTGATGGGGTGAGATGAAGAGTGGCTGGGAGGAGGCTGGTGTTGGGGTGATATGAAGAGGGGGTGGGAGGAGGCTGTGTTGAGCAGGGTGAGATGAGAGGGGTGGAGGAGGCTGGTGTTGATGGGGTGAGATGAAGAGGGTGGGAGGAGGCTGGTGTTGATGGGTGAGATGAAGAGGGTGGGAGGAGGCTGTGTGATGAGATGAAGTGTTGATGAGATGAGGTGAATGCAATAGATTGGGAGAAGGGAATTGCAACGAGGACCTGGTGTGTCCTTGTGCACCAGTCGCTGAAGGTAAGCATGCATGTGCAGCAGGCGGTTAAGAAGGGTAATGGTATGTTGGCCTTCGTAGCGACGAGAGGGTTTGAGTACAGGAACAAGGATCTCTGCTGACAGGGCCTTGGTGAGACCACACCTTGAGACACCTTGGTGTTGTGTGCAGTTTGGTCGCCGTATTTGAGGAAGGATGTTCTTGCCATGGAAGTAGTTCAGCGAAGATTCACCAGACTGATACCTGGATGGCAGGAATGACGATGAGGAGATTGGGTCGATTGGGCTTGTACTCGCTGGAGTTTAGAAGAATGAGAGGGGATCTCATTGAAACTTATAAAATTCTGACAGGACTGGACAGACTAGATGCAGGATGTTCCCGATGGTCAGGGAGTCCAGAACCAGGGGTCACAGTCTAAGGTAACGGGTAGGCCATTTAGGACAGAAATGAGGAGGAGATTTCTTCACCCAGAGAGTGGTGAACCTGTGGAATTCTCTACCACAGAAGGCGGTGGAGGCCAATTCATTAAATATATTCAAGAAGGAGTTGGATATATTTCTTAAGGCTAAAGGGATCAAGGGGGGTATGGGGAGAAGGCAGGGACAGGGTACTGAGTTTGGATGATCAGCCATGATCGCATTGAATGGCGGAGCAGGCTCGAGGGGCCGAATGGCCTACTCCTGCTCCTATCTTCTATGTTTCTATATAAGAGGGGTGGGAGGAGGCTGGTGTGGAGCATAAACACCGGCACGGACCAGTGGGGCCGAATGGCCTATTTCTGTGCTTTAAATACTATGTAACTCGCCAAGGCTTCTTCGGCAGCACCTCCCAAACCCGCCACCTCCTCCACCTAGAAGGACAAGGGCAGCAGGCGCATGGGAACACCACCACCTCCAAGTCACACACACCCTCCTGACTTGGAAATATATCGGCCGTTCCTTCATCGTCGCTGGGTCAAAATCCTGGAACTCCCTCCCTAACAGCACTGTGGGAGCACCTTCACCACACGGACTGCAGCGGTTCAAGAAGGCGGCTCACCGCCACCTTCTCAAGGGGCGATTAAGTATCTCCAATGCTCTACACCGTCCCAGCAAAGACTCCCAGGCTGTGGGCTTGGGCAGAGGGGGCGGGGGGGAAGATAAACGAGCTGTCGTTCCTACTCCCTGGGAGCAACGCCCTGAGTCCCGCGAGGCCTCCCACGGTCGAATAGGCCGCTCACGCCGACTGTGGCTTCTGGCACGGGATCGTGGGCACTTGCGCCGCATTCGAATCACTGAAATGCAACGTGCAGGTACAGCAAGCAATGGGTAAGGCAAATGGCAGGTTGGCCTTTACTGCAATGGAGTACAAGTGTAAGGAAGTCTTACCCCAATTATACAGGACATTGGGGAGACCACACCTGGAACACTGTTGTAAGAAATAGCTGTTAGATTCAAAGACGGGTTTTAATTCTTAGAACAGAAACTGACAACATGCAGCCGGGAAC
>NC_140998.1:220401150-220455109 GCF_052327205.1 Somniosus microcephalus | reverse complement strand
CCCTCTCATTCTTCTAAACTCCAGCAAATATAAGCCCAATCGACCCAATCTCTCCTCATACGTCATTCCTGCCATCCCAGGTATCAGCCTGGTGAATCTTCGCTGCACTCCCTCCATGGCAAGAACATCCTTCCTCAGATAAGGCGACCAAAACTGCACACAATACTCAAGATGTGGTCTCACCAAGGCCCTGTACAACTGCAGCAAGACTTCCTTGTTCCTGTACTCGAACCCTCTCGCTACGAAGGCCAACATACCATTTGCCTTAACCGGCTGCTGCACCTGCATGCTTACCTTCAGCGACTGGTGCACAAGGACACCCAGGTCTCGTTGCACTTCCCCTTCTCCCAATCTATTGCCATTCAGATAATAATCCGCCTTCCTGTTTTTGCCACCAGAGTGGATAACCTCACATTTATCCACGTTATATTGCATCTGCCATGCTTCTGCCCAATCACCCAACCTGTCCAAATCATACTGGAGTTTCTCGGCATCCTCCTCACAGCACACACGCCCACCCAGCTTTGTGTTGTCTGCAAATTATCAGGTATTACATCTAGTTCCCTCGTCTAGATCATGAATATATATTGTGAATAGCTGGGGTCCAAGGACCGATCCCTGCGGTACCCCACTAGTCACTGCCTGCCACTCGCAAAAAGACCCGTTTATTCCAACTCTTTGCTTTCTGTCTGCCAACCAGTTCTCTATCCATCCAAGTCAATACCTTGCCCCCAACCCCATGTGCCTTAACTTTACACGCTAATCTCTTATGCGGGACCTTATTGAAAGCCTTCTAAAAGTCCAAATACACCACATCCACTGGTTCTCCCTTATCTATTTTACCAGTTACATCCTCAAAAAATTCCAGTAGATTAGTCAAGCACGATTTACCTTTTGCAAATCCATGTTGACTTTGTCCGATCCGGTCACTGCTTTCCAAGTGCTCTGCTATTACATCTTTATAATGGACTCTAGCATTTTCCCCACTACCGATGTCAGGCTTACCGGTCTGTAATTACCCGACTCGACAGCACAGAAACAGGCCATTCGTCCCCACTGCTCCGTGCTGGGGTTTGTGCACCACACCAGCCTCCTCCCGACCCTCTTCATCTCACCCCATCAACACCAGCCTCCTCCCACCCCTCTTCATCTCACCCCATCAACACCAGCCTCCTCCCACCCCTCTTCATCTCACCCCATCAACACCAGCCTCCTCGCACCCCTCTTCATCTCACCCCATCAACACCAGCCTCCTCCCACCCCTCTTCATCTCACCCCATCAACACCAGCCTCCTCCCACCCCTCTTCATCTCACCCCATCAACACCAGCCTCCTCCCACCCCTCTTCATCTCACCCCATCAACACCAGCCTCCTCCCACCCCTCTTCATCTCACCCCATCAACACCAGCCTCCTCCCACCCCTCATCTCACCCTCACCCCATCAACACCAGCCTCCTCCCACCCCTCTTCATCTCACCCCATCAACACCAGCCTCCTCCCACCCCTCTTCATCTCACCCCATCAACACCAGCCTCCTCCCACCCCTCTTCATCTCACCCCATCAACACCAGCCTCCTCACACCCCTCTTCATCTCACCCCATCAACACCAGCCTCCTCCCACCCCTCTTCATCTCACCCCATCAACACCAGCCTCCTCCACCCCTCTTCATCTCACCCCATCAACACCAGCCTCGCCCACCCCTCTTCATCTCACCCCATCAACACCAGCCTCCGCCCACCCCTCTTCATCTCACCCCATCAACACCAGCCTCCTCCCACCCCTCTTCATCTCACCCCATCAACACCAGCCTCCTCCACCCCTCTTCATCTCACCCATCAACACCAGCCTCCTCCCACCCTTCTTCATCTCACCCCGTCAACACCAGCCTCCTCCCCCCTCTTCATCTCACCCCGTCAACACCAGCCTCCTCCCACCCCTCATCTCCCCATCAACACCAGCCTCCTCCAACTTCTCTTCATCTCACCCCATCAACACCAGCCTCCTCCCACCCCTTTACATCTCACCCCATCAACACCAGCCTCCTCCCACCCCTCTTCATCCCCACCCCATCAACACCAGCCTCCTCCCACCCCGCTTCATCTCACCCCATCAACACCAGCCTCCTCCCACCCCTCTTCATCTCACCCCGTCAACACCAGCCTCCTCCCACCCCTCTTCATCTCACCCCGTCAACACCAGCCTCCTCCCGCCCCTCTTCATCTCACCCCGTCAACACCAGCCTCCTCCCACCCCTCTTCATCTCACCCCGTCAACACCAGCCTCCTCCCACCCCTCATCAACACCAGCCTCCTCCCACTTCTCTTCATCTCACCCCATCAACACCAGCCTCCTCCCACCCTTTACATCTCACCCCATCAACACCAGCCTCCTCCCACCCCTCTTCATCCCCACCCCATCAACACCAGCCTCCTCCCACCCCGCTTCATCTCACCCCATCAACACCAGCCTCCTCCCACCCCTCTTCATCTCACCCCGTCAACACCAGCCTCCTCCCACCCCTCTTCATCTCACCCCGTCAACACCAGCCTCCTCCCGCCCCTCTTCATCTCACCCCGTCAACACCAGCCTCCTCCCACCCCTCTTCATCTCACCCCGTCAACACCAGCCTCCTCCCACCCCTCTTCATCTCACCCCATCAACATATCCTTCTATTCCTTTCTCCCTCGTGTGTTTATCCAGCTTCCCCTTAAATGTATCTCTGCTCTTCGCCTCGACCACTCCCTGTGGTAGCGAGTTCCCCATTCTCACCACTCTCTGGGGAAAGAAGTTTCTCCTGAATTCCCTATTGAACATAATGTAGTGTATGTACCCGTCTATCTTTAAGGGAACTATTGAAAGTAACCGTTCACCTTTAAGAGAACTACTTTAGGTGTGGCACTATTTGTTTGGCTTCTGTATACTGTAATACCGATAGTGACCACACCAGTATATAAGTGTTGTAGCAGGATTGCTGGGGCAGATTCGCCCGGACCTTCGAATAGTAAAGACCTGTTTGTTTGTTACTTCTGAAGTCTGTGTATTTATAACTGCACAACCCACAGACTTTACAGTGGCGACGAGTCTGATCGTACCCTGCGGCAAGACTACCAATGCAACGAAGAGCGTCGAAGAGAGGCAACCGCCCTCGTCGTGCTGCTGGAAGAAAACACGAGGCTGCAGCAGGAGGAAGGTGGAAGACTTTAGCAACAAAAGCTTCCGTCTGCAACAGGCACTGACTACCCTTCTGCCACGGTGCGGAGTGAGCCGATCAGCAGGGAACAAGGCGGCCGAAGAGACTGTGAGTAGGAGAAGGTGTAGAGAATATCCGGAGGATAAGGGCAGAGCACTCGACCACGGTCGAGGGGGAGCTGAGCCGGTCAGAAGTCGGGTCCAACGGCGTCGGGTGACAGCCGGACCGCGATCGGCAGGAAAAGCCGGGCAGCGACCGCAGCCACGAAGCGCTGAGACTGTGAGGAGGCGCGGGAAGAGAAACCCAGCCGCAGCCGGGGAGGGAAACACCGGTCTGCGAGAGGGCTGGGAGGCGAACAGGAACCGTGCGGGTGGGAGAGAGAGAGACAGAGCCGAGCAAGGGGAGAGAGACTGCGCGAGAGCCAGTCCAGCGGCTGAGCTGTCCTCCACCAGCGGGGTACCCAGAGCCGGTAGAACCGATCGTGCGGGAGAGGGAGAGACAGAGCCGAGCAAGGGGAGAGAGACTGTGCGAGAGCCAGTCCAGCGGCTGAACTGTTCTCCACCAACGGGGTACCCAGGGCCGGTAGCACCGAACGTGCGGGTGAGAGAGCGACAGAGCCGGGTACGGAGAGAGAGACTGCGCGAGAGCCAGTCCAGCGGCTGAACTGTCCTCCGTTAACGGGGTGTACCCAGCGCCGGTAGAGCCGTGCGGGCGGGAGGAAAAGACATAGCCGAGTAAGGGGAGCTGTGCGGAAGCCAGCCAGCGGCTGAACCTCTCCGCTGTGGGGGAAGCGTACCCCTTCCACCGGGAAGAAACGCGGGAAGCCGCCATTAGGCGGAGAAGACGCCAGAAGCGGGAAACCGCCATTGAAGTGGGCGGGGCGAGAAAGGAAGAGCGGGAAACCGCCATCTTAATTGACATACCGCCATTGAAGTGGGCGGGGAGAGAAGGAAAGAGCGGGAAACCGCCGATTTCGCGGGAAAACCGCCATCTTAGAAACAAACAAATAAATAAGAATACTTAAAGAAATACTGGTGCTGCTCCCAAGGGAAGAAAGATGCCTAAGCGAGGGAATATTAACGACTTTAATTCTGAAATAGAAGACTGGGCCATGTACGTGGAACGCATAGAGATCTATTGCGAAGCCAACAAAATAGAGGAAGACGACAAGGCGATAACATTGCTAAACTCGATGGGGGCAAAAACATACGGGCTCTTGAAGCATCTAATAGCACCAAATAAACCAGCGGATCAGACATTCGAAGAGATTGTGGCTGTGCTGAAGGACCACTTGAACCCCACACCGTTGATGCTGGCTGAACGATTCAAATTCTACGCAAGAATGCAGAGGAAAGACGAAAGCAATGCGGAATACTTGGTCGAACTGCGTAGGCTAGCGAAATACTGCCAGTTCGGAGGGAATCTGACAGAAGCACTGCAGGACAAGTTCGTATGCGGATTGTCCAAAGAAGGGACGCAGAAGCGACTACTGGAAGAGAACGACCTCACACTGGACAGGGCTGTCCTTATAGCTGCATCGCACGAAGCCGCAGCGAAAGGAACGGCGGAAATGCAACTAAAGGCGGCGGCACTCGGGGTGGACCAAATTACTTCAAGCACAACAAAATGCTACCGTTGTGGGAAGACAACGCATGACCAGAATCAATGCTGGTTTAAGAACCAAGAGTGTAGGAAATGTGGCAAACTGGGTCACATCGCGAAGGTATGCCGGTCCGGGAAAAAGACCAATAATCAAAGGAAGCCACCACAAGAAAAGTACAACAAGGTACACAAGGTGGCTGAGAAGAGTTCAGACGAACAGAATTCAGACTCAGACCCAAACAACCAGGAGCTGGGTAGTCTGAAAATCCACAATGTGGGTAAAGAAACGGATCTACAGACCATCTGGGTCATACTAAAAATAGCTGGAGTCCAAGTAAGAATGGAGCTGGACACTGGATCAGCTCTATCAGTCATCAACCGAAGGGACTACCACCGGCTATTCTCTCACATACCTTTAAGAAATACCAAGTTCGTATTACAGACATACACGGGGCATAAATTGGGACAGTCAGAGTGTGAAAGGCTTAGAGGGTGCAGAATTCTTAAAGTGCATCCAGGAGAGCTTTTTGAGCCAACGAGCCAACATGTAGAAAGTCCTACAAGAGAGGGGGCGGTACTGGACCTAATTCTGGGGAATGTAGCCGGGCAAGTGGTGGAAGTGTCAGTAGGAGAGCATTTTGGCGACAGTGACCACAATTCGGTGAGATTTAAGGTGGTCATGGAAAAAGACAAAGACGGCCCGGAAATAAGGGTTCTAAATTGGGGGAAGGCCGATTTTAATATGATAAGGCAGGATCTGGCCAAATTGGACTGGGAGCAGCTACTTATAGGAAAATCCGCATCAAAACAGTGGGAGACTTTCAGAAGGGAAATAGAGAGAGTACAACGCCAACATGTTCCTGTAAAGGTCAAGGGTGGGACCAACAAGCAAAGGGAACCTTGGATGACAAGGGATATACAAAAATGCATTAGAAATAAAAGGGGGGCTTTTGGCAGTTACAAAAGACTAAAGACGGAAGAAGCCCTAGAGGAGTATAAAAAATGCAGGGGCATACTTAAAAAAGAAATTAGGAGGGCGAGGAGGGGCCATGAAATAACACTGGCGAGCAAAATAAAGGAAAATCCTAAGATGTTTTATAAGTATATTAAGGGCAAGAGGATAACCAGGGAAAGGGTAGGGCCCATTAGGGACCAAAGTGGCAATCTGTGTGTAGAGCCAGATGATGTAGGCGGGGTTTTAAATGAATTTTTTGCATCTGTGTTCACTATGGAGAAAGACGATGCAGACATAGAAATCGGGCAAGGGGGCTGTGACATACTTGAACATATTAGCATCGAGAGGGAGGAGGTGCTAGCGGTTTTAGCAGGCCAAAAAGTGGATAAATCCCCAGGCCCAGACGAGATGTATCCCAGGCTGCTGTGGGAGGCAAAGGAGGAGATTGCAGGGGCTCTGACACAAATTTTCAGAACCTCTCTGGCCACAGGGGATGTACCAGAGGACTGGAGAACAGCTAACGTAGTACCATTATTCAAGAAGGGTAGCAGGGATAAACCAGGGAATTACAGGCCAGTGAGCCTAACATCTGTGGTAGGGAAATTATTGGAAAAAATTCTGAGGGACAAAATTAGTCTCCACTTGGAGAGGCAAGGATTAATCGGGGATAGTCAGCATGGCTTTGTCAAGGGTAAATCATGTCTGACAAATCTGATTGAATTTTTCGAGGGGGTGACTAGGGGGGTGGATGAGGGAAATGCTGTGGATGTGGTCTACATGGACTTCAGTAAAGCTTTTGACAAAGTCCCGCATAGGAGACTGGTCAAGAAGGTAAGAGCCCATGGGATCCAGGGTGCCTTGGCGCGTTGGATCCTAAACTGGCTGAGTGGCAGGAGGCAGAGGGTGATGGTCGAAGGTTGCTTTTGTGACTGGAAGCCTGTGTCCAGTGGGGTACCTCAGGGATCGGTGCTGGGTCCCTTGTTGTTTGTGATCTACATAAATGATTTGGATGAGAATGTAAAAGGTATGATCAGTAAGTTCGCAGATGACACGAAAATTGGTGGGGTGGTAAATTGTGAGGAGGAAAGCCTCAGGCTACAGGACGATATAAACGGGTTGGTCAGATGGGCGGAAAAGTGGCAAATGGAATTTAACCCTGAAAAGTGCGAGGTGATGCATTTTGGACGGACAAATAAGGCAAGGGAATACACAATGAGTGGTAGGACCCTAGGAAGTACAGAGGGTCAGAGGGACCTTGGTGTACATGTACATAGATCCCTGAAGGCAGCGGAACAGGTAGATAAGGTGGTTAAAAAGGCATATGGGATACTTGCCTTCATTAGCCGAGGCATAGAATATAAGAGCAGGGAGGTTATGATGGAACTGTACAAAACGCTGGTGAGGCCACAGCTGGAGTACTGTGTGCAGTTCTGGTCGCCTCACTATAGGAAGGATGTGATTGCTTTGGAGAGGGTGCAGAGAAGATTCACCAGGATGTTACCTGGGATGGAGCGCCTCAGCTATGAAGAGAGGCTGGACAGGCTGGGGTTGTTTTCCTTGGAGCAAAGAAGGCTGAGGGGGGACCTGATTGAGGTGTACAAAATGATGAGGGGCATAGATAGGGTAGACAAAGAGGAACTTTTCCCCTTAGTAGGGGGGTCAATAACAAGGGGGCATAGATTCAGGGTAAGGGGCAGGAGATTTAGAGGGGATTTGAGGAGGAACTTTTTCACCCAGAGGGTGGTTGGAATGTGGAACTCAATGCCTGAAAGGGTGGTAGAGGCAGGAACCCTCACAACATTCAAGAAGCATTTGGATGAGCACTTGAAATGCCATTGCATACAAGGCTATGGACCAAATGCTGGAAAATGGGATTAGACTGGACAGGGATGGATGGGCGGCGCAGACACGATGGGCCGAAGGGCCTCTTTCTGTGCTGTAAAACTCTATGACTCTATGACGTATACCCTGTGGGGAAAATAAGAGACAAGGTGAGAGATAGGGGTAAAGAACACCCAAGAATGAACTTGTACGTATTACCTGAGGGAGGACCACCACTTCTAGGACGGGAGTGGATTAAGAAAATAGACATGGAATGGCATTACCTAAAAGCCATAATGAGGGAGGACTCGGTGCAAGCTATTAGCTCAGATTCTGAAATGGATGATGATAAGACCAAGTCGAATAGGGAAGACAAGGCTAAAAGGGACTTGCCGACGATGGGAAAGAAAACGAAGACATGCAGAAGGACTTATGTTACCAAGAAGAATAAAGCTGCAGAGCAGAACTCCAGGTTGACAGAGAATTCTGAGCCTGTTCAAGCAAAGGATTCATCCACGACGGAAGAACACCGAGCTCGGACGCAAACTTATGTCAAAGTACGACAACAATTAGAACAGTTGAGTGACCGTCTCGTACAGGAGATGAAAAATATGGAAAGGTTCTGGGACACCGAATGGGAGAACCTGGAAAGACTACAGAGACAGCTAGCTCAAGCAGAGAGCGACCATAGAGCCATCGTGGTCAAATACCAATCACATTCCCCTGATGCTGTTCAGGAACTAGAATATTTACAGAATGAACCAAAGGAAGAGGAATCTTCAGGGAGCCAGGATTTTATTCCAGTTCTTCTCTACGACTCCTTACAAGCAGAGTGTGAGAAGTTGAAAGAACAGTATGAACAGGCCCAGGCTACAATTCTGGAGGGGGTTAACTCGGCAGCCTCCGAAAAGCTAGTTTCAGTAGAAGCATATGAACAACTAAAGGTTGAACATGAGCAAGAAGTCCAAAGGCTGCAGGAAATTCTTGATGAGCTCAAGGCCAAGACAGACTCATCGGTAGGAGATCCATCCATAGATGAGAAATTAGAGGTGAAAATCATGGCAGAGCATGAAAGACAGGATGTCCAAGAACTTATAAAAACATTGAAGGACACCCAAGACAAATATGAGGCGGCAATGACCGAGGTTCAACAACTTGAAGAACAGATTCAACTGGGAATCCTTTCAGTGGAAGAACAGGACACTGTAAGAATGGTCCCTGAACATGAACTAGAGAGCATCAGGGCGCAACTTTTCCGAGCGCTGAAAGCCAAAGTTCAAGAGGAACGTAAGGTGGAAGTATTGGAGAAAGAGGTGGATGAAATGGAGAAGACTCTGATCCACCGTGTTCCCAGGGAAGAGTTAACGGTCGGCCAACTCCTTCATATGCTGAAGGACAAGACTCTGCAAGGGGAACAATCTGAACACAAGCTTCAATCTTCAGGGGGAACGAGTTCGGAGCTCTCAAAAGTCACGGAGATAGCTGAGGTGGCAACACAAATTTTACAAGGATGCCAAAAGTACGTTGAATCACGTCAAGGTGAACAGAAGAATGTGGAAACCGTTACTTCAGTAGAAGGGTTAAATAGCCTGATAACACAATTACCGATGGAAGGGAAGGTATTGAACTCACAAATGAGGTCCGTCGTGAAGGAATGGCAGATAACCCAGGAAGAGCGGGATGAATATGAATGCATGAAGAAGGCTTTTCAAGAAAGATGTTTAGGGAAGGAACCACCGTCAGCTAACGTCCAGACGGGTGAGGAGGAAGAAGAAGTCTCTCTCGCTGGCCTAACTCAGGACAAACCCGAATATTACCATGACCTGTTGAGTGACACTGAATATTACGAGGATGTGGTCTGCCCAGCTTGTGATGAAAACTCTGAAAGTGCTGAAATCCGGAGGAAGCACTTAAGGTCTAAGGAACATAGAGAGTTGGTGGCGCTACAGCTGGCAGCCGAGAAAGGAGCTCCGAGAGTTTCAAAAAGGCAGAAAAGAAAAAGAAGCAGAAGATAATAACTGTCTAAAATATTAGCACTTCTACCATCCCAGGCGGGACATTACGAAAGGAGCTAAATTAGTTGAAAAACTGGAAAATGTCAAGACAGCCAGTTGGTTGTAAAAGTCCGCACTGCTGGTTCAACAGGACGAAAGTTCAAGCTGTTACGTCAAGAAAAAGGCTATGGAGGAGTCACGCTAGCCAGGTGAACCGGCTACCCCAAAGAAATGTTGTTCGGAACGAGTCAAGATCAGAGACTGAATCTATGAACTGTTTCCGCAGAGACTGAACCTGTGAACTGTTTCCACCGAGATTATATTTGTAAATTGTTTTATATGACATTGACTCCACCGAGATTATATCTGTAATTTGTTTTATAGGAAGTTGAAGATATGTATGTTTAACGGGGACTCTGTAAGTAATAAGCTAAAAAGGGAGGATTGTAGTGTATGTACCCGTCTATCTTTAAGGGAACTATTGAATGTAACCGTTCACCTTTAAGGGAACTACTTTAGGTGTGGCACTATTTGTTTGGCTTCTGTATACTGTAATACCGATAGTGACCACACCAGTATATAAGTGTTGTAGCAGGATTTCTGGGGCAGATTCGCCCGGACCTTCGAATAGTAAAGACCTGTTTGTTTGTTACTTCTGAAGTCTGTGTATTTATTAACTGCACAACCCACAGACTTTACACATAAGAACATAAGAAGTAGGAGCAGGAGTAGGCCATACGGCCCCTCGGGCCTGCTCCGCCATTCAATAGGATCATGGCTGATCCAAACCTAGACTCACGTCCACTTCCCTGCCCGCTCCCCGTAACCCCTAATTCCCTTATCAGCTAGGAAACTGTCTATCTCCATTTTAAATTTATTTAATGTTGCAGCTTCCACAGCTCTCTGGGGTACCAAATTCCATAGATTTACTACCCTCTGAGTGAAGAAGTTTCTCCTCATCTCAGTTTTGAAAGGGCAGCCCCTTATTCTAAGATTATGCCCCCTAGTTCTAGTCTCACCCATCAGTGGAAACATCCTCACCGCATCCACCCGATCAAGCCCCCTCACAATCTTATATGTTTCGATAAGATCGCCTCTCATTCTTCTGAATTCCAATGAGTAGAGGCCCAACCTACTCAACCTTTCCTCATACGTCAACCTCCTCATCTCTGGAATCAAGCGAGTGAACCTTCTCTGAACCGCCTCGAGAGCAAGTGTATCTTTTCTTAAATATGGAAACCAAAACTGCACGCAGTATTCCAGGTGTGGCCTCACCAGTATCCTGTATAACTGCAGCAAGACTTCCCTGCTTTTATACTCCATCCCCCTTGCAATAAAAGCCAAGATTCCATTGGCCTTCCTGATCACCTGCTGCACCTGCATACTAACCTTCTGTGTTTCATGCACCAGGACCCCCAGATCCCTTTGTACTGTAGCACTTTGCAGTTTCTCTCCATTTAGATAATAACTTGCTCTTTGATTTTTTCTGCCAAAGTGCATAACCTCACACTTTCCAATATTATATTCCATCTGCCAAATCTCTGCCCACTCACTTAGCCTGTCTATGTCCTTTTGCAGGTTTTTTATGTCCTCCTCACTCACTGCTTTCCCTCCCATCTTTGTATCGTCGGCAAACTTGGATACGTTGCACTCGGTCCCTTCCTCCAAATCGTTAATATAGATTGTAAAGAGTTGGGGTCCCAGCACTGACCCCTGCGGAACACCACTAGTTACTGATTGCCAACCCGAGATTGAACCATTTATCCCAACTCTCTGTTTTCTGTTAGATAGCCAATCTTCCACCCATGCCAGTATATTACCCCCAACCCCGTGATTTTTTATCTTGTGCAGTAATCTTTTGTGTGGCACCTTGTCAAATGCCTTTTGGAAGTCCAAATACACCACATCCACTGGTTCCGCTTTATCCACCCTGTTTGTTACATCCTCAAAGAATTCAAGCAAATTTGTCAAACATGACTTCCCCTTCGTAAAACCATGCTGACTCTGTCCAATTAAATTATGTTTATCCAAACATCCTGTTACTGCTTCCTTAATAATGGACTCCAACATTTTGCCAACCACAGATGTTAGGCTAACAGGTCTATAGTTTCCAGCCTTTTGTCTACTTCCCTTTTTAAATAAGGGCGTTACATTAGCAGTTTTCCAATCTGCTGGGACCTTGCCTGAATCCAGGGAGTTTTGGAAAATTACCATTAATGCATCCACAATCCCTACCGCTACTTCTCTCAAGACCCTAGGATGTAAGCCATCAGGTCCAGGGGATTTATCCGCCTTGAGTCCCATTATCTTACATAGTACCACCTCCTTAGTCATTTTTATCGTGTTTAGCTCCTCCCCCCCCTATAGCCCCCTGTTTGTCCAGTGTTGGGATATTTTGTGTGTCCTCTACTGTAAAGACTGATACAAAATATTTGTTCAGCGTTTCTGCCATCTCCATGTTCCCCACCACTAATTTCCCGGACTCGTCCTCTAAGGGACCAACATTCACTTTAGCCACCCTTTTTCTTTTTATATAGCTGTAGAAACTCTTGCTATCTGTTTTTATATTTTTTGCTGGTTTACTTTCATAATCTATCTTCCCTTTCTTAATTAATCTTTTAGTTATTCTTTGCTGGCTTTTAAATGCTTCCCAATCTTCTATCCTCCCACTACATTTGGCTACTTTATATGCCCTTGTTTTCAGTCGGATACTATCCTTTATTACTTTACTAAGCCACGGATGGCTGTCTTTTCTTTTACGCCCCTTTTTCCTCAGTGGAATATATTTTTCTTGAAAGTTGTGAAATATCTCCTTGAATGTACACCACTGCTCATGTACCGTCTTACACTTTAATCTATTTTCCCAGTCCACTTTAGTCAACTCTGCTCTCATACCTTCATAGTCTCCTTTATTTAAGCTTAGTACGCTGGTTTGAGATCCAACTCTCTCACCCTCCAACTGAATTTGGAATTCAACCATGTTATGGGTCACTCATTCCAAGGGGATCCTTTACTAGGACATTTTTTATTAATCCTGTCTCATTGCACAGGACCAGATCTAAGATTGCCTGCCCTCTAGTTGGTTCAGTAACATACTGCTCAAGGAACCCGTCCCTAATGCACTCTATGAACTCTTCCTCAAGGCTGCCCTGCCCAATTTGATTTGTCCAGTCAATATGAAAGTTAAAATCTCCCATGATTATAGCTGTTCCCTTATTACAAGCCCCAACTATTTCCTGATTTATACTCCGATCAACAGAGTTGCAACTGTTAGGAGGCCTATAGACTACACCCACTAGTGACTTTTTCCCCTTATTATTCCTTAACTCCACCCAAACCGTTTCACTATCCTGATCCTTTGACCCAATATCATTTCTCACTATTGCAGTGATTCCATCCTTGATTAACATAGCCACCCCACCTCCCTTTCCTTCCTTTCTGTCCTTCCTAATAGTCAAATACCCCTGGATGTTTAGTTCCCAGTCATGGTCACCTTGCAACCATGTTTCCGTAATGGCCACCAGATCATACCCATGTGTAGTTATTTGTACCGTCAACTCGTCTATTTTGTTACGAATGCTGCGTGCATTCAGATAATGAACTTTTAAATATGTTTTGTGACAATTTATTCCTGCTTTTACCCCCTTTACTACTTTACCTTTATCTTTATATATTCTGTCCCTTCCTGACACGCTCTGGTTTTTTATTTCCCCACTGCTACCTTGCTCTATTGCCTTCTCCGCTGACATTTTTATTTTTCGCTCTCTTCAAACCTCCCCCCCACTAATTAGTTTAAAGCCCTCTCTACAGCCCTAGTTATTCGATTCGCCAGGATTCTAGTCCCAGCACTGGCCAAGTGAAGTCCGTCCCAACGGAACAGCTCCCTCCTGTCCCAGTACTGATGCCAGTGTCCCAAGAAGCAAAACCCATTTCTCCCACACCAGTCTTTGAGCCACACATTTAACTCTCTGATTTTATTTACCCTAGCCAAATTTGCTCGTGGCTCAGGTAATAATCCAGAGATTATTACCCTTG
Source organism: Somniosus microcephalus (assembly GCF_052327205.1). Lineage (NCBI taxonomy): Eukaryota > Metazoa > Chordata > Chondrichthyes > Squaliformes > Somniosidae > Somniosus > Somniosus microcephalus. The sequence goes on along the minus strand of NC_140998.1, from coordinate 220,441,509 downwards.
CGGTTCTGCTTTTTAATTTGGCCCCTAGCTGCTCAAACTCCCTCAGCAGAACCTCCTTCCTTGTCCTATCTATGTCGTTGGTACCAACATGGACCACGACAACTGGATCCTCCCCCTCCCACTCCAAGTTTCTCTCTAGCCCAGAGGAGATGTCCTTAACCCTGGCACCGGGCAGGCAACACAACCTTCGGGACTCTCGCTCTCGGCTGCAAAGAACCCTATCTATCCTCCTGATGATACTATCCCCTACCACTACAACATTTCTTTTTACTCCCCCCACTTGAATGGTCCCTCGTTCCACGGTGCTGTAGCCAGGTTGCTCATCCTCCCCGCAGTCCCTGTTCCCATCCTCACAGGGAGTAAGAGCCTCGAACCTGTTGGACAAGAGCAAGGGCTGTAACTCCTCCAACACTACCTCCTTGGATTTATCAGTGACTATCTTATATTGATGGCCCCTGGGTCTAGTCTCCCCCACAAGTGGAAACATCTTCTCTACGTCTACCCTATCGAACCCCTTCATAACCTTAAAGACCTTTATCAGGTCACCCCTCAGCCTTCTCTTTTCCAGAGAAAGGAGCCCCAGCCTGTTCAATCTTTCCTGATCGGTATAACCTTTCAGTTCTGGTATCATCCTTGTAAATCTTTTTTGTACCTTCTCCAGTTCCTCTATAGCCTTTTTATAATATGGAGACCAGAACTGTGCACAGTGCTCCAAGTGTGGTCTAACCAAGGTATACGGAGACCAGAACTGTGCACAGTGCTCCAAGTGTGGTCTAACCAAGGTATATAGAGACCAGAACTGTGCACAGTGCTCCAAGTGTGGTCTAACCGAGGTATACGGAGACCAGAACTGTGCACAGTGCTCCAAGTGCGGTCTAACCAAGGTATACGGAGACCAGAACTGTGCACAGTGCTCCAAGTGTGGTCTAACCAAGGTATATGGAGACCAGAACAGTGCACAGTGCTCCAAGTGTGGTCTAACCGAGGTATATGGAGACCAGAACTGTGCACAGTGCTCCAAGTGTGCTCTAACCAAGGTATATGGAGACCAGAACTGTGCACAGTGCTCCAAGTGTGGTCTAACCAAGGTATATGGAGACCGGGACGGTGCACAGTGCTCCAAGTGTGGTCTAACCAAGGTATATGGAGATCAGAACTGTGCACAGTGCTCCAAGTGTGGTCTAACCAAGGTATATGGAGACCGGGACTGTGCACAGTGCTCCAAGTGTGGTCTAACCAAGGTATATGGAGACCAGAACTGTGCACAGTGCTCCAAGTGTGGTCTAACCAAGGTATATGGAGACCAGAACTGTGCACAGTGCTCCAAGTGTGGTCTAACCGAGGTATATGGAGATCAGAACTGTGCACAGTGCTCCAAGTGTGGTCTAACCAAGGTATATGGAGACCAGAACTGTGCACAGTGCTCCATGTGTGGTCTAACCAAGGTATATGGAGACCGGGACTGTGCACAGTGCTCCAAGAGTGGTCTAACCAAGGTATATGGAGACTAGAACTGTGCACAGTGTTCCAAGTGTGGTCTAACCGAGGTATATGGAGACCAGAACTGTGCACAGTGCTCCAAGTGCGGTCTAACCGAGGTATATGGAGACCAGAACTGTGCAGTGCTCCAAGTGTGGTCTAACCAAGGTATATGGAGACCAGAACTGTGTACAGTGCTCCAAGTGTGGTCTAACCAAGGTATATGGAGACCAGAACTGTGCAGTGCTCCAAGTGTGGTCTAACCAAGGTTCGATACAAGTTTAACACAACTTTGCTGCTTTTCATAAAAAACATAGAAACACAGAAGATAGGAGCAGGAGTCAGCCATTCGGCCCATCGAGCCTGCTCCGCCATTCAATGAGATCATGGCTGATCATCCAAATTCAGTACCCTGTCCCTGCCTTCTCCCCATATCCCTTGATCCCTCTAGCCTTAAGAAATATATCCAACTCCTTCTTGAATATATTTAATGAATTGGCCTCTACTGCCTTCTGTGGTAGAGAATTCCACAGGTTCACCACTCTCTGGGTGAAGAAATTCCTCCTCATCTCTGTCCTAAATGGCCTACCCCTTATCCTTAGACTGTGACCCCTGGTTCTGGACTCCCCGACCATCAGGAACATCCTTCCAGCATCTAGTCCTGTTAGAATTTTATAAGTTTCAATGCGATCCCCTCTCATTCTTCTAAACTCCAGCGAGTACAAGCCCAATCGACCCAATCTCTCCTCATACGTCATTCCTGCCATCCTAGGTATCAGTCTGGTGAATCTTCGCTGCACTCCCTCCATGGCAAGAACATCCTTCCTCAGATAAGGCGACCAAAACTGCACACAATACTCAAGGTGTGGTCTCACCAAGGCCCTGTACAACTGCAGCAAGACATCCTTGTTCCTGTACTCAAACCCTCTCGCTACGAAGGCCAACATACCATTTGCCTTCTTAACCGCCTGCTGCACCTGCATGCTTACCTTCAGCGACTGGTGCACAAGGACACCCAGGTCTCGTTGCACTTCCCCTTCTCCCAATCTATTGCCATTCAGATAATAATCTGCCTTCCTGTTTTTGACACCAAAGTGGATAACCTCGCATTTATCCACGTTATATTGCATCTGCCATGCTTCTGCCCAATCATCCAACCTGTCCAAATCATCCTGGAGTTTCTCGGCATCCTCCTCACAGCACACACGCCCACCCAGCTTTGTGTCGTCTACAAACTTGGAGATATTACATCTAGTTCCCTCGTCTAGATCATTAATATATATTGTGAATAGCTGGGGTCCAAAGGACCGAGCCCTGCGGTTCCCCACTAGTCACTGCTTGCCACTCGGAAAACGACCCGTTTATTCCAACTCTTTGCTTCCTGTCTGCCAACCAGTTCTCCATCGAATTCTAACCCTCTAGAAATGAAACCCACTGCTCGGTTTTACATTTTTGGATCGAGGCAAGTGGAGCGTATTCCATCACACTCCTGACTTGTGCCTTGTAGATGGTGGAAAGGCTTTGGGGAGTCAGGAGGTGAGACACTCGCCGCAGAATTCCCAGCCTCTGACCTGCTCTTGTTACCACAGTATTTACGTGGCTGGTCCAGTTAAGTTTCTGGTCAATGGTGACCCCCAGGATGTTGGTGGTGGGGGATTGGGCGATGGTAATGCCCTTGAATGTCAAGGGGCGGTGGTTAGACTCTCGCTTGTTGGAGATAGTCATTGCCTGGCACTTGTGTGGCGCGAATATTACTTGTCACTAATCAGCCCAAGCCTGAACGTCATCCAGGTCTTGCTACATGCGGGCACGGACTGCTTCATTATCTGAGGAGTTGTGAATGGCGCTGAACACTGTGCAGTCATCAGCGAACAGCCCCATTTCTGACCTTATGTTGGAAGGAAGGTCATTGATGAAGCAGCTGAAGATGGTTGGGCCAAGGACACTGCCCTGAGGAACTCCTGCAGCGATGTCCTGGGGCTGTGATGATTGACCTTCAACCACCACAACCATCTTCCTTTGTGCTAGGTATGACTCCAGCCAGTGGAGCGTTCCCCCCCCGATTCCCACTGACTTCAGTTTCACTCGGGCTCGTAACGTTACTGGCCATTTCCCCCACGGATAATACGCCTCCCTCACCCCCGGATCGCTCCCCACCCCCGCATCGCTACTCACCCAGATAGTATTTGCGACACAGGTTGAGTTTATCCTCGTTGCTCACTCGCTCCAAGTTCATCCTGGCCCGTCGGTTAGGGAACACCCTCTTGCCTCAGATACCTGCGAGGAGAGAGAGAGAGAGAGAGGCGGTCATTCACCCCCAGCAGCTGACCGCGGAGAGGGGGAAAGAGTGGGGGGAAGGCCAAGCGAGGAAGGCAAGAGAAGGATTAGTCTGGAATGGGACCTCCCCTTTAATTTACCCTCCACTTTAATATCCTCCATCCCATTAATACCCTCCCTCCCCTTTAATACTTCCCCCCTCTCCCCTTTAATACTTCCCCCCTCTCCCCTTTAATACCCAATTTAATTCCCCCTCCACTTTAATACCCTCCCTTCCCTTTAATATTACCACCCCTTTAATTCCCTCCCTCCCCTTTAATTTTAGCCCCCCTTTAATATTCCCCCTCCGGTTATTTTTTACCTCCCTCTCTGGCTTCCCTCGATCTCCCGCACTACGCAAGCGCGCCGCGACGCCCGCCGGGAAATGGAGGCCGACACCCAACTACAACTCCCGGCAGCCACCGGGGGGGGGAGGAGACTGGGCCGCCGAGCCTGCCGGGAGAGGTGACCAGCTTTGTAAAACAAAATAGAAAAGCCGATTTCAATCGGCCCCCGAAACACTCGCAGTCGGTTTCTATCTGAGCTCTGCTGAAAAACCCGTCGATTGAATCCTATTTTTTATGAAAATTTATGGGGGACGGTAGGGCGCATGCGCTATTGCCGTTGAACTACAACTCCCAGCACGCATGGCGGCAGGCAGGCGCGGTGCGTAAGCCTGGGGCACCCGAGGGGATGCCGGGAGTTGTAGTTTCCGGCCGGCCGCCATTTCCCGGCTGCGGGGCGGGGCGGCAGAGGGCGCTGCGGGCGGTGGCCGAGTGGGAAAATCACTGGGCTGGCAACCCGGAGCCTGAGTCACCGCCCCAGAGACAGAAGTTCAAATCCCACCGCCGCCCCTGGGGAATTCAAATTCAAACAATTAAATAAATGAGTCTTTAAATAGCCTGCATGAGTAATGGTAAGCGGAAAAACTACCGCATTGTGCTAACAACCAACCTGGGGAATTCACATTCAATTTTTTTTAAAGATCATTTATTAAAAAGCACTTTACAGTCTTCTGGCCACTATTTCTCAAACCACTGATACTGCCTGACCTGCTGAGTGTCTCCAGCAATTTCTGTTTTTATCAAAAAGCCAGTATCCATAATGGTGCCCGGCAGACGACCAGATTGTCCCAACTGGCTCAGCAATTTCCTGAAGGAAATTCTCGTCCTCATGTATTCAAATCCCTCCATGGTCTCCTCGACCCCTCCGACAGCCCTCTCCCTCTGAGATCTCTGCACTCCTCCAATTCTGCACTGTCGGAGGGGCAGTACTGAGGGAGCGCCGCACTGTCGGAGGGTCAGTACTGAGGGAGCGCCGCACTGTCGGAGGGGCAGTACTGAGGGACTGCCGCACTGTTGGAGGGTCAGTACTGAGGGAGCGCCGCACTGTCGGAGGGGCAGTACTGAGGGAGCGCCGCACTGTCGGAGGGGCAGTACTGAGGGAGTGCTGCACTGTCGGAGGGGCAGTACTGAGGGAGTGCCGCACTGTCGGAGGGGCAGTACTGAGGGAGCGCCGCACTGTCGGAGGGGCAGTACTGAGGGACTGCCGCACTGTCGGAGGGGCAGTACTGAGGGAGCGCCGCACTGTCGGAGGGGCAGTACTGAGGGAGCGCCGCACTGTCGGAGGGGCAGCACTGAGGGACTGCCGCACTGTCGGAGGGGCAGTACTGAGGGAGCGCCGCACTGTCGGAGGGGCGGTACTGAGGGAGCGCCGCACTGTCGGAGGGTCAGTACTGAGGGAGCGCCGCAGTGTCGGAGGGGCAGTACTGAGGGACTGCCGCACTGTCGGAGGGGCAGTACTGAGGGAGCGCCGCACTGTCGGAGGGGCAGTACTGAGGGAGCGCCGCACTGTCGGAGGGGCAGTACTGAGGGAGCGCCGCACTGTCGGAGGGGCGGTACTGAGGGAGCGCCGCACTGTCGGAGGGGCAGTACTGAGGGAGCGCCGCACTGTCGGAGGGGCGGTACTGAGGGAGCGCCGCACTGTCGGAGGGGCAGTACTGAGGGAGCGCCGCACTGTCGGAGGGGCAGTACTGAGGGAGCGCCGCACTGTCGGAGGGGCGGTACTGAGGGAGCGCCGCACTGTCGGAGGGGCAGTACTGAGGGAGCGCCGCACTGTCGGAGGGGCAGTACTGAGGGAGCGCCGCACTGTCGGAGGGGCAGTACTGAGGGAGCGCCGCACTGTCGGAGGGGCAGTAAACATAAGAACATAAGAAATAGGAGCAGGAGTCGGCCAATCAGCCCCTCGAGCCTGCTCCACCATTCAATAAGATCATGGCTGATCTGATCCTAACCTCAAATCTTCTATCACTCTGCATCCACCCGAACCCATGTGATCTCTCGGGAGAGGCAAAAAACCAGATAAAGACCCAATGGCCAATTTGGGAGAAAAAAATCTGGGAAATTCCTCTCCGACCCATCTAGGCGATCGAAATTCTTCCAGGAGATCACTCTGTCCCTATATTTTCTACAGTACTTACCTTCTGTAAAGGCGATCTCCACCCCAGCCAGGAACAGGAATAAATCCATCTCCTGAAATCTAACAGAATTAGAACACAGTAGGAGCAGAACCAGGCTACACGGCCCCTGGGCCCACTCCACTACCCACAGGGCCATGACCATTCCGAACCTAGACTCATGTCCAATTTCCTGCCCGCTCCCCGTAACCCTTAATGCCCTTTACTTCTAGGAAACTATCTATTTCTGTTTTAAATTTATTTAATGATGTAGCTTCCACAGCTTTCTGGGGCAGCAAATTCCACAAACCTACCACCCTCTGAGTGAAGAAGTTTCTCCTCATCTCAGTTTTGAAAGAGCAGCCCCTTATTTTAAGATTATGCCCCCTAGTTCTAGTTTCACCCATCATTGGGAACATCCTCACCGCATGCACCCGATCCAACCCCTTCACAATCTTATATGTTTCAATAAGATCGCCTCTCATTCTTCTGAACTCCAATGAGTAGAGTCCCAATCTACTCAACCTCTCCTCATATGACCACCCCCTCATCCCCGGGATTAACCGAGTGAACCTTCTTTGTACTGACTCGAGAGCAAGTATGTCTTTTCTTAAGTATGGACACCAAAACTGTATGCAGTATTCCAGGTGCGGCCTCACCAATACCTTGTACAACTGCAGCAATACCTCCCTGTTTTTATATTCTATCCCCCTAGCAATGAAAGCCAACATTCCATTGGCCTTCTTAATCACTTGCTGCACCTGCATACTAACTTTTTGAGTTTTGTGCACCAGGACCCCCAGATCCCTTTGTACTTCAGTACTTTCCAGTTTCTTGCCATTAAGATAATAACTTGCTCTATGATTTTTCCTGCCAAAGTGCATAACCTCACACTTTCCAGTATTGTATTCCATCTGCCAAATCTCTGCCCACTTACTTAGCCTGTCTATGTCCCTTTGCAGGTTTTTATGTCCTCCTCACTCACTACTTTCCGTCCCATCTTAGTATCATCTGCAAACTTTGATATGTTACACTCGGTCCCCTCCTCCAAATCGTTAATATAGATTGTAAAGAGTTGGGGACCCAGCACTGACCCCTGCGGAACACCACCAGTTACTGGTTGCCAATCTGAGAACGAACCATTTATCCCAACTCTCTGCCTTCTGTTAGAGAGCCAATCCTCCACCCACGCCAGAATATTACCCCCAATCCCATGATTTTTTATCTTGAGCAATAATCTTTCGTGTGGCACCTTGTCAAATGCCTTTTGGAAGTCTAAATACACTACGTCCACTGGTTCCCCTTTATCCACCCTGTATGTTACTTCCTCAAAAAACTCAAGCAAATTTGTTAAACATGACTTCCCCTTCATAAAACCATGCTGAGTTTGTCCTATTAAATTATGTTTATCCAAATGTCCCGTTACTGTCTCCTTAATAATGGACTCTAACATTTTACCATTTACCATTTTACTGAGGGAACGCCGCACTGTCGGAGGGGCAGTACTGAGGGAGTGCCGCACTGTTGGAGGGGCCGTACTGAGGGACTGCCGCACTGTCGGAGGGGCAGTACTGAGGGACTGCCGCACTGTCGGAGGGGCCGTACTGAGGGAGCGCCGCACTGTCGGAGGGGCAGTACTGAGGGAGCGCCGCACTGTCGGAGGGGCAGTACTGAGGGAGAGCCGCACTTTCGGAGGCCAGTACTGAGGGAGCGCCGCACTGTCGGAGGGGCAGTACTGAGGGAGTGCCGCACTGTCGGAGGGGCAGTACTGAGGGAGCGCTGCACTGTCGGAGGGGCGGTACTGAGGGAGCGCCGCACTGTCGGAGGGGCAGTACTGAGGGAGCGCGGCACTGTCGGAGGGGCAGTACTGAGGGAGCGCCGCACTGTCTGAGGGGCAGTACTGAGGGAGCGCCGCACTGTCCGAGGTGTCGTCTGTCCTCTCTGGTGGATATAAAAGATCCCCAGCCACTATTGGAAGAAGAGCAGGGGGGAGTTCTCCCCGGTGTCCTGGGGCCAATATTTATCCTTCAACTAACATCACAGAAACAGATGATCGGGTCATTGTCACATTGCTGTTTGTGGGAGCTTGCTGTGCGCAAATTAGCTGCTGCGTTTCCTACATTACAACAATGACCACACTTCAAAAACAGTCCTTCATTGGCTTGTGAAGCGCTTTGGGACGTCCTGAGGTGGTGAAAGGCGCTGGAGAAATGGGAGTCTCTCTTTTCGACAGAGGCAGAGATGGTGACTGATCGTGAAAAGGACTCGGGCCTGTCGTACTGCTGCTGGCCACCAGGTGGGAGCGACGCACCACGTATTGGCCACCGTGCCTTCCCTGGGCCACAGTCCCACCCAGAGTCCAGCCAGCGAGACTGCAGCCCTGTACAGGAGGGTTTAAAGGGCTCGGCCCCAAAATTATTGTCTGTTGTTTTAAAGCTCAAGATTCGTCCGGGCTTAAACCCGCGCTGGGTACATAGGAACATAGGCGCAGGGGGGAGGCCATTCGGCCCTTCGAGCCTGCTCCGCAATTCAACAAGATCAGGGCTGATCTGATCTTGCGCTCACCTCCATTTCCCTGTCCCCATAACCCTCGACTCCCTTATCGTTCAAAAATGTGTCTATCTCCACCTTAAATATATTCAATGACCCAGCCTCCACAGCTCTCTGGGGAAGAGAATTCCAAAGATTCACGACCCTCTGGGTGGGCGTGTGTGCTGTGAGGAGGATGTCGTGAAACTCCAGTACGATTTGGACAGGTTGGGTGATTGGGCAGAAACATGGCAAATGCACTATAATGTGGATAAATGTGAGGTTATCCACTTTGGTGGCAAAAACAGGAAGGCAGATTATTATTTGAATGGCAATAGATTGGGAGAAGGGGAAGTGCAACGAGACCTGGGTGTCCTTGTGCACCAGTCGCTGAAGGTAAGCATGCAGGTGCAGCAGGCGGTTAAGAAGGCAAATGTTATGTTGGCCTTCGTAGCGAGAGGGTTCGAGTACAGGAGCAAGGATGTCTTGCTGCAGTTGTACAGGGCCTTGGTGAGACCGCACCTTGAGTATTGTGTGCAGTTTTGGTCGCCTTATCTGAGGAAGGATGTTCTTGCCATGGAAGGAGTGCAGCGAAGATTCACCAGGCTGATACCTGGGATGGCAGGAATGACGTATGAGGAGAGATTGGGTCGATTGGGCTTATACTCACTGGAGTTTAGAAGATTGAGAGGGGATCTCATCGAAACTTATAAAATTCTAACAGGACTGGACAGACTAGATGCAGGAAGGATGTTCCCGATGGCCGGGGAGTCCAGAACCAGGGGTCACAGTCTAAGGATAAGGAGTAAGCCATTTAGGACTGAAATGAGGAGGAATTTCTTCACCCAGAGAGTGGTGAACCTGTGGAATTCTCTACCACAGAGGGCAGTGAAGGCCAATTCATTAAATATATTCAAGAAAGAGTTGGATATATTTCTTGAGGCTAAAGGGATCAAGGGATATGGGGAGAAGGCAGGGACAGGGTACTGAATTTGGATGATCAGCCATGATCTCATTAAATGGCGGAGCAGGCTCGAGGGGCCGAATGGCCGACTCCTGCTCCAATCTTCTATGTTTCTATGTTTCTGAGAGGAGAAATTCCTCCTCATTTTCGATTTAAATGGGCGACCCCTTATCCTGAAGCTATGACCCCTATTTTTGATTCCCCCACGAGGTGAAACATCCTGTCTGTCTCTACCCTGTCGAGCCCCATCAGAATCTGACATGTTTCAGTAAGATCACCTCTCATTCTTCTAAACTCCAATGAGTGTCGGTCCAATCTGCTCAACCGTTCCTCATACGTCAACCCCCTCATTTCCGGAATCAACCGAGTGAATCGTCTCTGAACTGCCTCCAATGCAAGTATATCCTTCCTTAAATAAGGAGGCCAAAACTGTACGGGCTCCAACAGGCACAGGGCACACTCCAGGACCCCACCCGTGTGGCCCGATCCACATACGAGAGCCCAAACACTGCGGTTCAGCATGCTATTTAACTGTGAAGGCATCACATCTGAGATCCCTTCGTCACCTGATGTCTCCCCACAGGCCCTTTCCAGCGGAGGTCACCAGGTTGTGATCAGATGAGACACAGACCCGCGTCCCGTCACCATGCGGGGAAAACGCAGACACAGACCCGCGTCCCATCACCGTGCGGGGGAAACGCAGACACAGACCCGCGTCCCATCACCGTGCGGGGGGATCGCAGACACAGACCCGCGTCCCATCACCGTGCGGGGGAATCGCAGACACAGACCCGCGTCCCATCACCGTGCGGGGGAATCGCAGACACAGACCCGCGTCCCGTCACCATGCGGGGGAAACGCAGACACAGACCCACGTCCCATCACGGTGCGGGGGAATCGCAGACACAGACCCGCGTCCCATCACCGTGCGGGGGAATCGCAGACACAGACCCGCGTCCCCTCACCGTGCGGGGGAATTGCAGACACAGACCCGCGTCCCATCACCGTGCGGGGGAATCGCAGACACAGACCCGTGTCCCATCACCGTGCGGGGGAATCACAGACACAGACCCGCGTCCCATCACCGTGCGGGGGAATCGCAGACACAGACCCGCGTCCCATCACCGTGCGGGGGAATCGCAGACACAGACCCGTGTCCCATCACCGTGCGGGGGAATCGCAGACACAGACCCGTGTCCCATCACCGTGCGGGGGAATCGCAGACACAGACCCGCGTCCCGTCACCGTGCGGGGGAATCGCAGACACAGACCCGCGTCCCGTCACCGTGCGGGCGAATCGCAGACACAGACCCGCGTCCCGTCACCGTGCGGGGGAATCGCAGACACAGACCCGCGTCCCGTCACCGTGCGGGCGAATCGCAGACACAGACCCGCGTCCCGTCACCGTGCGGGGGAATCGCAGACACAGACCCGCGTCCCATCACCGTGCGGGGGAATCGCAGACACAGACCCGCGTCCCGTCACCGTGCGGGGGAATTGCAGACACAGACCCGCGTCCCGTCACCGTGCGGGGGAATCACAGACACAGACCCGCGTCCCATCACCGTGCGGGGGAATCACAGGCACAGACCCCCGTCCCATCACCGTGCGGGGGAATCACAGGCACAGACCCCCGTCCCATCACCGTGCGGGGGAATCACAGACACAGACCCGCGTCCCATCACCGTGCGGGGGAATCACAGGCACAGACCCCCGTCCCATCACCGTGCGGGGGAATCACAGACACAGACCCGCGTCCCATCACCGTGCGGGGGAATCACAGACACAGACCCGTGTCCCATCACGGTGCGGGGGAATCGCAGACACAGACCCGCGTCCCATCACCGTGCGGGGGAATCACAGACACAGACCCGTGTCCCATCACGGTGCGGGGGAATCGCAGACACAGACCCGCGTCCCATCACCGTGCGGGGGAATCACAGACACAGACCCTCGTCCCGTCACCGTGCGGGGGAATCGCAGACACAGACCCGCGTCCCATCACCGTGCGGGGGAATCACAGACACAGACCCGCGTCCCATCACCGTGCGGGGGAATCGCAGACACAGACCCGCGTCCCATCACCGTGCGGGCGAATCGCAGACACAGACCCGCGTCCCATCACCGTGCGGGGGAATCACAGACACAGACCCGCGTCCCGTCACCGTGCGGGGGAATCACAGACACAGATCGCGTCCCGTCACCGTGTGGGGGAATCACAGACACAGACCCACGTCCCATCACCGTGCGGGGGAATCGCAGACACAGATCGCGTCCCGTCACCGTGTGGGGGAATCACAGACACAGACCCACGTCCCATCACCGTGCGGGGGAATCGCAGACACAGACCCGCGTCCCATCACCGTGCGGGGGAATCACAGACACAGACCCGCGTCCCCTCGCCGTGCGGGGGAATCGCAGACACAGACCCGCGTCCCATCACCGTGCAGGAGAATCGCAGACACAGACCCGCGTCCCATCACCGTGCGGGGGAATCACAGACACAGACCCGCGTCCCGTCACCGTGCGGGGGAATCGCAGACACAGACCCGCGTCCCATCACCGTGCGGGGGAATCGCAGACACAGACCCGCGTCCCATCACCGTGCGGGGGAATCGCAGACACAGACCCGCGTCCCATCACCGTGCGGGGGAATCACAGACACAGACCTGCGTCCCCTCGCCGTGCGGGGAATCGCAGACACAGACCCGCGTCCCATCACCGTGCGGGGGAATCGCAGACACAGACCCGCGTCCCATCACCGTGCGGGGGAATCGCAGACACAGACCCGCGTCCCATCACCGTGCGGGGGAATCGCAGACACAGACCCGTGTCCCAACACCGTGCGGGGGAATCGCAGACACAGACCCGCGTCCCATCACCGTGCGGGGGAATCACAGACACAGACCCGTGTCCCATCACCGTGCGGGGGAATCACAGACACAGACCCGTGTCCCATCACCGTGCGGGGGAATCACAGACACAGACCTGCGTCCCCTCGCCGTGCGGGGGCATCGCAGACACAGACCCGCGTCCCATCACCGTGCGGGGGAATCACAGACACAGACCCGTGTCCCATCACCGTGCGGGGGAATCACAGACACAGACCCGTGTCCCATCACCGTGCGGGGGAATCACAGACACAGACCTGCGTCCCCTCGCCGTGCGGGGGCATCGCAGACACAGACCCGCGTCCCATCACCGTGCGGGGGAATCGCAGACACAGACCCGCGTCCCCTCGCCGTGCGGGGGAATCGCAGACACAGACCCGCGTCCCCTCGCCGTGCGGGGGAATCAGACACAGACCCGCGTCCCGTCACCGTGCGAGGAATCGCAGACACAGACCCGTGTCCCACTCGGCGAGGGAATCGCAGACACAGACCCGCGTCCCGTCACCGTGCGGGGGAATCGCAGACACAGACCCGTGTCCCACTCGGCGAGGGGTGCCTGTGTTAGGGGCTCGGAACCAATTCCAACAAAGCAAAGGTTCCTGGTAAATCGGCCCGTAACTGATTGCATCAGCGAGGAAACTGTGAGGCGTTCGGACAGTAATAGGGCCACAAGTGAGAGAGGTTTCGGAACAAGAGAACGGCACACTTCATAGAAAAGACAGCTGTGGTTTGTAGCTGTGAAAACCATGACCTTTGGAGAAGGAGGGGATTCAGTGACCATGGAGCGATCATTACATAAGGCAAGACTGACTAACAGTCCCAGTGAGTCGAGGAATCCAAGCAGCCTTTCAGTCACGTGCAGTAATCCCTCACACGCACATCAATGGGTAATCGCAGCGCTGTCAGCCTCCGTCACGCTCTCTGAAACACAGATCTCCATCTCCTTCAGAATGATCCCCGGGGGCTGAAAGGGTTAAATCACGAGGACAGGTTGGCACAGGCTGGGCTTGTACTCACTGGAGTTTAGAAGGTTAAGGGGTGATCCAATCGAGGTGTTTGAGATGATTAAAGGATTCGATAGGGTAGAGAGGAACAGGAGGAGGCCCATTCAGCCCCTCGAGCCTGTTACACAGGAACAGGAGGAGGCCCATTCAGCCCCTCGAGCCTGTTACACAGGAACAGGAGGAGGCCCATTCAGCCCCTCGAGCCTGTTACACGGGAACAGGAGGAGGCCCATTCAGCCCCTCGAGCCTGTTACACAGGAACAGGAGGAGGCCCATTCAGCCCCTCGAGCCTGTTACACAGGAACAGGAGGAGGCCCATTCAGCCCCTCGAGCCTGTTACACAGGAACAGGAGGAGTCCGCTCAGCCCCTCGAGCCCGTTACACAGGAACAGGAGGAGGCCCATTCAACCCCTCGAGCCTGTTACACAGGAACAGGAGGAGGCCCATTCAGTCCCTCGAGCCTGTTACACAGGAACAGGAGGAGGTCCATTCAGTCCCTCGAGCCTGTTACACAGGAACAGGAGGAGGCCCATTCAGCCCCTCGAGCCTGTTACACAGGAACAGGAGGAGGCCCATTCAGCCCCTCGAGCCTGTTACACAGGAACAGGAGGAGGCCCATTCAGCCCCTCGAGCCTGTTACACAGGAACAGGAGGAGGCCCATTCAGTCCCTCGAGCCTGTTACACAGGAACAGGAGGAGGCCCATTCAGCCCCTCGAGCCTGTTAGACAGGAACAGGAGGAGGCCCATTCAGCCCCTCGAGCCTGCTAATGTAACACCCTTATTTAAAAAGGGCAGTAGACAAAAAGCTGGAAACTATAGACCAGTTAGCCTAACATCTGTGGTTGGTAAAATGTTGGAGTCCATTATTAAGGAAGCAGTAACAGGACATTTGGATAAACATTATTTAATCGGACAGGGTCAGCATGGTTTTATGAAGGGGAAGCCATGTTTGACAAATTTGCTCGAATTCTTTGAGGATGTAACAAACAGGGTGGATAAAGGGGAACCAGTAGATGTGGTGTATTTGGACTTTCAAAAGGCATTTGACAAGGTGCCTCACAAAAGATTACTGCACAAGATAAAGAATCACAGGACTGTGGGTCATGTACTGGCATGGGTGGAAGATTGGCTATCTAACAGAAAACAGAGAGTGGGGATAAATGCTTCATTCTCGGGTTGGCAATCAGTGACTAGTGGTGTTCCGCAGGGGTCAGTGCTGGGACCCCAACTCTTTACAATCTATATTAACGATTTGGAGGAGGGGACCGAGTGCAACATATCCAAGTTTGCCGATGATACAAAGATGGGAGGGAAAGCAGTGAGTGAGGAGGACATAAAAAAACCCTGCAAAAGGACATAGACAGGCTAAGTGAGTGGGCAGAAATTTGGCAGATGGAATATAATGTTGGAAAGTGTGAGGTTTGTAGTGTCCGCGTATCAATAACACACGGACTGCAGGAGAACGGTAATAACAGGTGTTTACTGAACAGAGGGTATACTGTAACTAACTGTACAAATTACTACACGGTGTTATATACAGGTGTGGTCACTACTGGTACTGCAGTATACAGGGGCTGTAAAAGATAGTTCCTCTCTTAAAGGTACATACATTACAATTCCTCCCCTTTTAGATAAACAGTACATAACATTCATTTAACAATTAAATGATAACTAATTACAATTACAATTTTCTTTGTACTATATACATCAGCTGAAAGTAATCATTTATAAATTCAGTCTTTGAGGAGGCTTCCTGATCCTGTCTGGATAGCGCCTTTCTCGAGTATCCTGTTCTTGCGGCGGAGTTGATTCTGGCTCATTGTCATTGGTTGGTTCGTCAGCTTCCAATACCACTGATTCTGAGGTAGACGCAATCTGTACTTTGGGTTCATCACCAGGTACGTATGGGGGAGGCATGGGGTTGACTTGTTCCTGTGACTCTAGAATCTGGTGAACATGGCGTCTCACGATGCTCTCTCCAACGTCCACTGTGTACATTAGTGGTCCCTGCCGTGTGCATATCGTTCCTGGCTGCCATTTTTCTGTTCGGTAGTCACGGGCCAAGACTGGTTGCCCTATCTTGAAGCTCCTGGTTGGCTTTTCATTTATGTGCTGGAATTGCTTATCCTCAACATCTCGTCTTATGTTTGGTTTGAGCAAATCCAGGCGACATCTTAACCTTCGGTTAAAGAACATCATGGCTGGAGCTTGGTTGGTGACTGCATGTGTCGCATTCCGGTAAGCAAACAAGAAATTATCCACCTTGTGTTGCAGTGGTATGTTGTCGTTATACATCGCCTTTATTGCTTTTTTAAAGGTTTGAACAAACCTCTCAGCCAATCCATTTGTGGCTGGATGATATGGGGCGGATGTGTAATGCTTTACCCCATTATTCCTCAAAAACCTCCGGAAATCCTCGGACACAAACTGTGGTCCATTGTCGGAGCAAATCTGTTCTGGCAAGCCATTCCTGGCGAAGATGGTCCGTAGGACTGCAATAGTTTTCTCTGTGGTGGTGGAGGACATTTTGATGACCTCTGGCCATTTCGAATGTGCATCCACGGCGATTAAAAACATTGAGTCCATAAATGGACCAGCAAAATCAATGTGTACCCGTTGCCATGGAGATGAGGGCCACTCCCATGGGTGTAGCGGGGCCTGTGGTGGAGCGTTTTGGACTTTCTGGCATCCTGTGCATCTCTTGGTCATTTCCTCGATTTCTTTATCGATTCCCGGCCACCACACAAACGCCCTGGCTAGGCTCTTCATTTTTACCCCTCCCAGATGACCCTCATGAAGCTCATTGAGTACTCTATCTCTCAACTTGGGTGGAATTACCACTCGGGATCCACACATCAAGGTTCCCCGGCACACTGACAGCTGTTCTCTCCTTGGCGAGAATGCTGGCAACAGTGAGTTGCCATGTACTGGCCATCCCTTCACCGTCAAATCAAAGACCCGAGAGAGTGTCGGGTCATTTCGGGTTTCCTTCTCTATACTTGAGTTTGTAACAGGCAGACATTCGACTATGGTCGAGTGGAATATCTCAACAGGGTCCACTGCAGGTGCTTCCTCCACCGTAGGCAGCGGCAGGCGCGACAGCCCATCAGCGTTTCCATGCTGTTTCGTGCCCTTATACTCTATGTCGTATTGATGTGCCCCTAGGAAAAGGGACCATCTTTGCAGCCATTGCGCCGTCATCACTGGAATGCCCTTCTTTGGGTTAAAAATGGAGACAAGAGGCTGGTGATCAGTCAGTAAGGTGAATTTCTGCCCGTGCAGATAGTGATTGAACTTCTTCACCCCCCACACCAGGCTGAGGGCCTCCCTGTCAATCTGGGCGTAGTTACGCTCAGCTGAGGTTAATGAGCGCGACGCAAAGGCTATTGGCCTCTCTGAACCGTCAAGGAATTTGTGCGACAGCACCGCTCCAATGCCGTAGGGAGACGCATCACATGCCAACCGAATCAGTAGTGTTGGATTGTAGTGGGCCAATACTTCTTTTGAAGTGATTCGGCATTTACATTTCTGAAAGGCACGCTTACACTCATCACTCCATTTCCATGCTACTCCAGTTTGCAGCAGGGCGTTCAGTGGGTACAGAATTGTAGATAAATTCGGCAAGAACTTATGGTAGTTGTTAAGTCTGTGTGTTCTAGTTGTAATTACTAACACAGACTACAAGATTAAAGTTCAACAGGTCTTTACTGGTTGGAGGTCAGGACTATACTAAAATACAATATCACTACACAGTACTTATATACCGGTGGTCACCACCGGTATTACGTATAGAGCAGCCAGAGAAAGTAGTACATCTCTTAAGGTGGAACAGGCTTAAGTTCTCTTAAGGTGGAACAGGTTACATACACCACAATCCTCCCTTTTTAGCTTAACAGTCATATCCCCATTTAACATAACACAATAACATATATAACTTCAGGTATAAACAGTTCAAAGGTTCAGTCTCTCAGGAGGCCTTCTGATTCGGTTTGGATAACGCCTTTCAGTGGTCTCTGATTCCTGTTGCTGAGGTGACTCCTCTAGTTGGTCTCCCATGCATTGGGTGTTCTCATCATCAGGTACATTCCCTGCCGAGGTAGATGCTTCAGGTTCATTAACGTCTTCCACAGTTGTCTCTGTCGCAACCATGGGTTCGACCCTTGCTCTCGATTCTACCAGTTAATCCGCATGACGCCTTATCACATTGTTACCAATATCTACTGTGTACATTAGAGGTCCTTGTCTGGCCCGAATTGTTCCGGACTGCCATTTTTCGTTTCCATAGTCCCTTGCCAACACTGGTTGTCCTACGTCGAAACTTCGAGTGGTCTTGTTATTAATATGCCGGAACTGTTTGTTTTCCACTTCCCTCCGCACATTTGGTTTTAACAAGTCCAACCTGGACCGCAACCTCCTGTTATAAAACATCATGGCAGGACTTTGGTTAGTCACTGCATGAGCGGCGTTTCGATATGCCATTAGGAAATTGTCCACCTTGTGCTGTAGCGGAATCTGGTCATCGTTCATGGCCTTTTTTGCCTTTTTGAATGTTTGGACAAATCTCTCGGCCAACCCGTTTGTCGCCGGATGATATGGGGCAGAGGTATAATGTTTCACTCCATTCTTCTTTAAGAATTTTTGGAATTCTTCCGACACGAACTGTGGTCCGTTGTCCGAACAGATCTGTTCTGGCAATCCGTTCCTTGCGAATATTGTTCTTAACACCGCAATTGTCTTTTCTGAAGTAATGGTATTCATCTTGATCACTTCTGGCCATTTGGAATGTGCGTCCACCACAATTAGGAACATGGAGTCCATGAATGGACCAGCAAAGTCAATATGTACGCGTTGCCATGGGGCTGAAGGCCATTCCCATGGGTGTAGTGGTGCGATCGGAGGTGCATTTTGCACTTTTTGGCACCCAGCGCAGCTTTTCGTCAACTCCTCTATCTGTTGGTCAATACCCGGCCACCATACATAAGCCCTAGCAAGACTTTTCATCTTAACTCCCCCCAGATGACCTTCATGCAGTTCTTTTAGAACTCTTTCCCTTAACTTGGGAGGAATAATCACTCTTGTCCCGTACATCAAAGTACCATGGCAGACGGACAGTTGGTCTCGCCTTGCCGAGAATGCCGGTAACAGAGGATCACCACGTGTTGGCCATCCTTTCACTGTCACCTCGTAGACTCTGGACAGTGTCGGGTCGTTCCTGGTTTCTCTTTCAATACTTGCATTGGTGACTGGTAAACACTCGATGATGGTCGAATGAAATAACTCAACAGGGTCAACTTTCGTCGTTTCTTCTTCTTCAGGTAGTGGCAGGCGCGACAGCCCATCAGCATTGCCATGCTGCTTCGTACCTTTGAATTCTATTTGGTATTGATGTGCCCCTAGGAAAAGGGACCATCTCTGGAGACGCTGTGCTGTCATCACTGAAACACCCTTCTTAGGGTTAAAAATGGATACCAACGGTTGATGGTCTGTCAAAAGTGTGAATTTTTGGCCCTGCAGTTAATGATTAAACTTCTTCACTCCCCATACAAGGCTGAGAGCCTCCCTATCGATCTGCGCATAGTTGCGCTCAGCGGAGGTCAATGATCTGGATGCAAACGCGACTGGCCTTTCCGTGCCATTTGGCAACTTGTGTGAGAGTACTGCCCCAATACCATATGGAGAAGCATCACAAGCCAACCGAATAGGCAGTGTCGGGTTGAAGTGAGCCAACACTTCCTCTGAGGTGATCAATTCTTTGCTTTTGCGAAATGCCTTCTTACAGTTTTTGCTCCATTCCCATGGTACCCCCTTCTGTAAAAGAGCGTTTAGCGGGTGCAGTACCGTGGATAGATTTGGTAGAAATTTATGGTAATAGTTAATCAATCCTAGAAACGACCTCAACTGAGAGACATTATCCGGAGCGGGAGCCTTTACAACTGCCTCTATCTTGTCAGGAGACTTATGAAGCCCCTCCCGGTCAATGACATGACCACAGTACGAGATCCGCTTCTGGAAGAACTCACATTTCTGCCGATTAACTCTAAGTCCATACTCTTTCAGTCTGTTGAGCACCAGTTCCAAGTTTGCGAGGTGTTCTTCATCACCATCACCTGTAATCAGAATATCGTCCAGGTAACATTGTGTGCCTGGAATTCCCTGTAATACCTGCTCCATGGCCCTCTGCCAAATTGCTGGAGCTGATGCCACTCCAAAAACCAGCCTATTGTACCGGTACAAACCTCGATGCGTGTTGATCGTGAGGTATTGGCGTGACTCTTCTTCAACCTCCATCTGCAAGTACGCCTGCGCCAGGTCTATCTTGGTGAAGTGTTTCCCGCCAGACAACGAAGCAAAAATATCCTCAATCCACGGAAGCGGATACTGCACCGTGTGAAGCACCGGATTAACGGTGATTTTGAAATCTCCACAGATGCGAACCTTCCCTGGTTCTCCTGGCTTGTTGCTCGAAGGACATTTCATAACGGGAACAATGGGCGTAGCCCACTCACTCCAATCTACCTTAGACAGTACACCTGAACGTTCTAGCGCTTCCAGTTCCGCTTCTACAGTAGGTCGTATTGCATAGGGTACCGGTCTGGCTTTAAAAAATTTTGGGTGTGCATGTTCATCAATCTTGATGTTTGCCGTAATTCCTCTCAGTGTTCCCAGTCCCTGCTGGAACACCTCTTTAGCATCATCCAATATTTTGGACAATCGTTTAGGTTTGACATCTGTTTCCCCGGAATCTACCATTAGTGCCTTCAAGGAGTGCCAGTCCATATTCATTTTCCTAATCCACTCCCGTCCCAGTAGTGGTGGACCTCCTTCAGGTAGCACATATAAGTCCATTACTTGGCTTTCTTCACCCTTGTGGACCACTTTTACCTCTATCTTTCCGATGGGGTACACTCTTTGCCCCGTGTATGTTTTCAATATAATCTCCATATCCCGTAAGGGAATATGTTGGAATAACCTTTTGTAATCTTTCTTATTCATGACCGTCAATGCCGATCCAGTGTCCAATTCCATCTTTACTTGGACTCCTGCTATCTGAAGGGTGACCCAAATTGTCTGGAGATCTGCATCCTTACCAACGTTGTGTACTCTTAAGCTACCCAGTTCATTACTGCTAGCGTCTGAATCTGACTTCTGTTCGGTCGAACTGTTCTTTGTCACCTTGTGTACCTTTATGTATTTTCCTTGCGGTGACTTTTTGTTGCTGGTCTTCTTTCCTGACCGGCATACTTTAGCTATGTGGCCAAGCCTGCCACACGTTCTGCATTCTTGGTTTTTAAACCAACACTGGTTCTGATCGTGCGTTGTCTTTCCACAACGATAACATTTTACAGTACTCATACCCAATTTATTTGTACTGAGTTCCGGTGACCGTAGCTGCATTACTGCCGTGCCTCTCGCTGCGGCTTCGTGTGCTGCTGCCATAGTGACCGCTTTCTCAAGCGTCAGCTCATTCTCCTCGAGCAGTCGCTTTTGTGTATCTTCTTTTAATAAACCACACACAAATTTATCTCGTAGCGCCTCTGTCAGTCTCGTTCCAAACTGGCAGTACTTTGCTAGCTTACGCAATTCCATTAAATATTCAGCATTGCTTTCATCCTTCAGCTGCCTTCTGCTGTAAAATTTAAATCGTTCCACTAGCATCAGCGGCGTGGGGTTTAGATGATTTTTCAGGACAGTAACAATCTCCTCGAACGTCTTATCCGCCGGTTCATCTGGTGATAAAAGGTGTTTCAATTGCCCGTATGTCTTCGCACCCATTAAGTTTAATAATGTTAGTGCTTTCTCTTCATCTGGAATTTTATTTGCTTTACAATAATTTTGTATGCGTTCTACATACATGGCCCAATCTTCGATGTCGCTATCAAAGGTATTAATGTTCCCATGTTTAGGCATCGTTGCAATTTAATTTATTTTTATTTTCATCCAAGATGGCGGCTTCCCGCTCTTGTCTTCGTCCTCCGCCTACAAAATGGCGGTTTTCCCGCGCTTGGCGGTCTTCACCCGTCCCCCGACGCTGTCTCCGCTTCACCGCGGCTCTCGCGCCTTCAGTTGCCCCAGACGCTGCACCTTTTTTTTTTGAATGCGGCCCGGCCCTTATCACCAGCCGCGATCGATGTCCCCGCGCTGCGCCTTTCGGCCCGAATGCGGCCCAGCCCTTATCTCCGGTCGCGATCGATCTCACCGCCCTTATTCCTCCGTCTTCCCTCCCCGTCTGTACAGACAACGCGGCCGACTTTCTGGTCGCGTCGCTGCCCGGCTTACCCACCACCGAGGAAGAAAGGAGATAGCTGACAGCCGCTGATGGAGGCTTCGAGTTCAGGATGTCTTCTGCACTCTGGTTTCTCGATGTCTGCCGCGCGCCGTGTCTTCCAGCAGGGTGATGAGGGTGGAAGCCTCTCTTCGACGTCCGTTCTGTGGACGAAGCCGCCGTGGATATAAACTGCCGCAGGGTAAGAATCGGACTCGTCGCCACTGTTAAGTCTGTGTGTTCTAGTTGTAATTACTAACACAGACTACAAGATTAAAGTTCAACAGGTCTTTACTGGTTGGAGGTCAGGACTAAAACTAAATACAATATTACTACACAGTGCTTATATACCGGTGGTCACCACCGGTATTACGTATACAGCAGCCAGAGAAAGTAGTACATCTCTTAAGGTGGAACAGGCTTAAGTTCTCTTAAGGTGGAACAGGTTACATACACCACAGTAGTAGTTCACCAACCCGAGGAACGACCTCAGTTGCGACACATTTTCCGGTGCTGGAGCCTTGACTACTGCCTCAATCTTGTCTGGGGACTTATGTAACCCCTCTTCATCAATCACATGGCCACAATACAAGATTTGTTTCCTGAAAAACTCGCATTTGGGGCGGTTGGCTTGTAGCCCATATTCTTGTAATCTAGTGAGCACCTGCTCCAGGTTGGCAAGGTGTTCACTGTCATTTTCGCCTGTAACCAGGATGTCGTCCAAATAACACTGGGTCCCCGGGATCCCTTGCAGGACTTGTTCCATCGCTCTCTGCCAAATAGCCGGAGCTGATGCTACCCCGAATACCAGTCGGTTGTACTGGTAAAGACCTTTGTGAGTGTTTATCGTGAGGTATTTTCTAGATGCTTCTTCTACCTCCATTTATAGATACGCTTGGGCCAGATCAATCTTCGTAAAGCGTTTCCCTCCAGATAGTGAGGCGAAAATATCTTCTATCCGTGGAAGTGGATATTGTACTGTGTGCAGGACTGGGTTCACAGTTACCTTAAAGTCCCCACAGATGCGAACCTTCTTCAGTTCCCCAGGCGTGCTGCTCAATGATTTCTTCATTACAGGAATGATGGGTGTGGCCCACTCACTCCAGTCCACCTTGGACAGCACACCCGAACGCTCCAGACTCTCCAGCTCTGCTTCGACGGCTGGGCGGATCGCACACGGTACCAGTCTGGCCTTAAAAAATTTTGGGTTTGCGTTATCTTCAATTTTTATCATTGCTGTTATGCCTTTTAGAGTCCCAAGTCCTTGCTGGAACACCTCTTTTGCGTCAGTTAGAATTTTTGACAGTCGTCCAGGTGTGACGTCGTCATCCTTTTTGTCAGCCACAGTTAGCGCCTGAATGGAATGCCAATCCAATTGTATTTTTCGGATCCATTCATGTCCCAATAATGGTGGTCCTCCATCTTGTAGTATATATAGATACAGTTCCTATGTTTCCTTGCCGTTGTATTTAACGGGCACCCTTATTTTTCCTCTGGGGTAGACTTTTTGCCCCGTATATGTCTTCAAGACAATGGACGTGTCCTTCAAGGGTATGTGTGAGAATAGCCGCTCATAGTCTCGTCGATTCATGACTGTTAGGGCTGATCCTGTGTCCAATTCCATCTTTACTTGGGACCCTGCTATCATGAGGGTGACCCAAATGGTTCGGTGATCCTCCTTTGCGATCACATTGTGTAACTTTAGACAACTTAGTCTCCTGCTCCCGGAGTCATTATCACTCTTCTGGTCTTCTGAACTACTCTCCGTCATCTTTTGTACTTTCTTGTACTTTTCCTTAGTAGTTCTTTTAGTGTTGGTTTTCTTTCCCGACCTGCAGACTCGTGCTATGTGTCTCACTTTTCCACATTGCCTGCATACTTTGTCCTTAAACCAGCAATCCTTCTGGTCATGGGTTGTTCTGCTGCAGCGATAGCACTTTTCTGCTCCATACGCCATTTCATTGGTGCTATATTCTTGCAGTTTCTGTTGTATTTCCGCAGCTCCCCGTGCTGCTGCTTCGTAGGATACTGCTACGCTGAAAGCCTTTTCTAGCGTAAGGTCCTTTTCCGAAAGTAGTCGTTTCTGGGTTCCTTCACTCTGGAGCCCGCAGACAAACTTATCCCTTAAGGTATCTGCTAGTCCTGCTCCGAACTGGCAGTGTTTCGATAACTTGCGTAGTTCCGTAAGATAGTCAGCATTACTCTCGTCTTTGTGCTGGTTTCTTTTATGGAACTTGAATCTTTCTGCTATCAGCAGCGGTGTAGGGTTTAGATGTTCCTGTAAGATATTGACAATCTCTTCAAAACTTTTCTCCATTGGTTTAGCTGGGGTAATTAAATTCCGCAATAGGCCGTACATTCTCGCGCCCATCAAATTCAATAATACGGACGCCTTCTTTTCATCGGCCACCTCATTTGCCTTGCAGTACACTTCAATTCTTTCCACATGCGTGGTCCAGTCTTCTATTTCGTTGTCGAAAGCAGCGATGCTGTCACTCTTCGGCATCTTGGGTGGTTTGAAATGGCGCCTCCCGCGCTTTTCCTTCTTCCCCAATGGATTAAAATGGCGCCTCCCGCGCTTTTCCTTCTTCCCCAATGGAATAAAATGGCGCCTCCCGCGCTTTTCCTTCTTCCCCCTGCTGCCAATGCTGCTCCTAGCGTTCTAAATAGTAATGGCGGCGCCCCGCGGCTTTCTGCGCGTCTCTCTTTTGTTAATTAATTTTCTTAGTTTTATTCTTCTTTGACGCTGTCCACTACGCGTCTCTTTTCCTTCCCCTTTTTTATTTTCTTAACGCTGCCCGGCTCTTGAGCACCGACCGCGCCCTGCGCGCTCCACCCTCTCTCTCTCTATTCCTTCCCGACGACGCTGCTCGGCCCCCTTGCAGAGCCGCTCGATCGAGCTCTAGCCCGCCGCAGTCCGGAAGGGTCAGCGCACTACCTGCTACCAGCAGGATTTGCTGGAACACCTTGACTGGGGAGCCAAGCCCAGCTCTCCACAGCCTCCCCTGCAATTCTCTGAACTCCGATGGATCACTGGGCGGTTGCCCGCGGTCGACGCCCGTTGCTCTGGCTTCGACCTCCAAGAAGCTTCTTTTCAGGGATGGATCCCCGTGAGGTGATGCAGTACTGCAGGTGAGTTTGAACCTGCTCGTCGCCACTGTAGTGTCTGCGTATCAATAACACACGGACTGCAGGAGAACGGTCATAACAGGTGTTTACTGAACAGAGGGTATGCTGGAACTGACTGTACAAATTACTACACGGTGTTATATACAGGTGTGGTCACTACTGGTACTGCAGTATACAGGGGCTGTAAAAGATAGTTCCTCTCTTAAAGGTACACACATTACAAGGTTATGCACTTTGGCAGAAAAAAATCAAAGAGCAAGTTATTATCTAAATGGAGAGAAACTGCAAAGTGCTACAGTACAAAGGGATCTGGGGGTCCTGGTGCATGAAACACAGAAGGTTAGTATGCAGGTACAGCAGGTGATCAGGAAGGCCAACGGAATCTTGGCTTTTATTGCAAGGGGGATGGAGTATAAAAGCAGGGAAGTCTTGCTGCAGTTATACAGGGTATTGGTGAGGCCACACCTGGAATACTGCGTGCAGTTTTGGTTTCCATATTTAAGAAAAGATATACTTGCTCTCGAGGCAGTTCAGAGAAGGTTCACTCGGTTGATTCCGGAGATGAGGGGGTTGACTTATGAGGAGAGGTTGAGTAGGTTGGGCCTCTACTCATTGGAGTTCAGAAGAATGAGAGGCGATCTTATCGAAACATATAAGATTGTGAGGGGGCTTGATCGGGTGGATGCGGGGAGGATGTTTCCACTGATGGGTGAGACTAGAACTAGGGGGCATAATCTTAGAATAAGGGGCTGCCCTTTCAAAACTGAGATGAGGAGAAACTTCTTCACTCAGAGGGTAGTAAATCTATGGAATTTGCTACCCCAGAGAGCTGTGGAAGCTGCAACATTAAATAAGTTTAAAACGGAGATAGACAGTTTCCTAGCTGATAAGGGAATTAGGGGTTCCGGGGAGAGGGCAGGGAAGTGGACGTGAGTCTAGATTCGGATCAGCCATGATCCTATTGAATGGCGGAGCAGGCCCGAGGGGCCGTATGGCCTACTCCTGCTCCTACTTCTTATGTTCTTATGTTATGAACAGGAGGAGGCCCATTCAGCCCCTCGAGCCTGTTACACAGGAACAGGAGGAGGCCCATTCAGTCCCTCGAGCCTGTTACACAGGAACAGGAGGAGGCCCATTCAGCCCCTCGAGCCTGTTACACGGGAACAGCAGGAGGCCAATTCAGACCCTCGAGCCTGTTACACAGGAACAGGAGGAGGCCCATTCAGCCCCTCGAGCCTGTTACACAGGAACAGGAGGAGGCCCATTCAGCCCCCTTGAGCCTGTTACACAGGAGCAGGAGGAGGCCCATTCAGCCCCTTGAGCCTGTTACACAGGAACAGGAGGAGGCCCATTCAGCCCCTCGAGCCTGTTACACAGGAACAGGAGGAGGCCCATTCAGTCCCTCGAGCCTGTTACACAGGAACAGGAGGAGGCCCATTCAGTCCCTCGAGCCTGTTACACAGGAACAGGAGGAGGCCCATTCAGTCCCTCGAGCCTGTTACACAGGAACAGGAGGAGGCCCATTCAGTCCCTCGAGCCTGTTACACAGGAACAGGAGGAGGCCCATTCAGCCCCTCGAGCCTGTTACACAGGAACAGGAGGAGGCCCATTCAGCCCCTCGAGCCTGTTACACAGGAACAGGAGGAGGCCCATTCAGTCCCTCGAGCCTGTTACACAGGAACAGGAGGAGGCCCATTCAGCCCCTCGAGCCTGTTACACAGGAACAGGAGGAGGCCCATTCAGCCCCCTCGAGCCTGTTACACAGGAACAGGAGGAGGCCCATTCAGCCCCTCGAGCCTGTTACACAGGAACAGGAGGAGGCCCATTCAGCCCCTCGAGCCTGTTACACAGGAACAGGAGGAGGCCCATTCAGCCCCTCGAGCCTGTTACACAGGAACAGGAGGAGGCCCATTCAGACCCTCGAGCCTGTCCCATCATTCACTGAGATCATGCCTGATCTGCGACCTAACTCCATCTGCCTGCCTTGGCTCCATATCCCTTAATACCCCTTTGTCCAGCAAAAAATTATCGATCTCAGATTGAAAATGATTAATTGACCCAAGCATCTGCTGGTTTTAGTGGGAGAGAGTTCATCACTTCTACCACCCTTTGTGTGAAGATGTGTTTCCCAACTCCGCTCCTGAATGGCCTGGCTCTGATTTTAAGGTTCTGCCCCCTTGTCCTAGACACCCCGCCACCAGCGGAAGAACTTTCTCTGTCTACCCCATCAATTCCTCTCAAAATCCTAAAAACCTCAATTATATCACCCCTTAACCTGCTAAGTTCCAGGGAGTATGACTCTAGCTTGTGTAATCTCCCCATCTAATCTAACCCTCGGAGTCCTGGTATGTTCAGAATCACAGAATCACAGAAACCCCACAGTGCAGATAGAGGCCATTTCGGCCCATCGAGCCTGCACCGACACATATCCCACCCGATCCCCGTAACCCCTACACCAACACATATCCCACCCGATCCCCGTAACCCCACGTATTTAATCCCCCTAACACTAAGGGTCAATTTATCATAGCCAATCATCCTAACCCGCACATCTTTGGACTGTGGGCGGAAACCGGAGCACCCGGAGGAAACCCACGCAAACACGGGGAGAATGTGCAAACTCCACACAGACAGTCGCCCGAGGCCGGATTCGAACCCGGGTTTCTGGCGCTGTGAGGCAACAGTGCTAACCACTATGCCACCGTGCTGCCCGTATAATTCTGGTAAACCTACGCTGCGCTCCCTCCAAGGCCAGTCTATCCTTCCGAAGGTGTGGTGCCCAGAACTGCTCCCAGTGCTCCAGGTGTGGTCTAACCAGGGCTGTGTACAGCTGCAGCAGAACCTCCTCCCCTTTATACTCCAGCCCTCTGGTTAGAAAGACCAACATTGCATTCGGCTTTCTGACAATTAAAAACGAAACCATCAGATCCAATAGGATAAATTTACTACATTGAGTGATTGAAACATGATTAAAGGATTCGATCGGGTCGATAGAGAAAAACTATTTCCTCTGGTGGGGGGAGTCCAGAACAAGGGGGCAGAACCTTAAAATTAGAGCCAGGCCGTTCGGGGGTGATGTCAGGAAGCACTTCTTCACACCAAGGGGGGTGGAAATCTGGAACTCTCTCCCCCAAAAAGCTGAGGCTGGGGGTCAATTGGAAATTTCAAAACTGAGATTGGTAGATTTGTGTTGGGTAAGGGTATTAAGGGTTACAGAACCAAGGCGGGTAGATGGAGTTAAGAAACAGATCAGCCGCGATCTGATAGAATGGTGAACAGGCTCGAGGCTGAATGGCCCTCCTCCTGTTCCTGTGTTAAGAAGGGGAAAATTGAATATGAGAGTAAGCTTGCAGGGAACATAAAAACTGACTGTAAAAGCTTTTATAGATATGTGAAGAGAAAAAGATTGGTGAAGTCAAGCGTAGGCCCCTTGCAGTCAGAATCAGGGGAATTTATAATGGGGAACAAAGAAATGGCAGACCAATTAAATACATATTTTGGTTCTGTTTTCACAAAGGAGGACACAAATAACCTCCCAGAGATGTCGGGGAACATAGGGTCTGATGAAAGGGAGGAACTGAATGAAATCAGTATTTGTAGGGAAATGGTGTTAGGGAAATTGATGGGATTGAAGGCCGATAAATCCCCAGGGCCTGATAATCTACATCCCAGGGTACTTAAAGAAGTGGCCCTAGAAATAGTAGATGCATTGCTGGTCATCTTCCAAAATTCTATAGACTCTGGAACAGTTCCCATGGATTGGAGGGTAGCTAATGTTACCCCTCTATTCCAAAAAGGTGGTAGAGAGAAAAAGCGGGGAATTATAGACCGGTAAGCCTGACATCGGTAGTGGGGAAAATGCTAGAGTCCATTATAAAAGATGTAATAGCAGAGCACTTGGAAAACAGTGACAGGATCAGACAAAGTCAACATGGATTTACAAAAGGTAAATCGTGCTTGACTAATCTACTGGAATTTTTTGAGGATGTAACTGGTAAAATAGATAAGGGAGAACCAGTGGATGTGGTGTATTTGGACTTTCAGAAGGCTTTCGATAAGGTCCCGCATAAGAGATTAGCGTGTAAAGTTAAGGCACATGGGATTGGGGGCAAGGTATTGACTTGGATAGAGAACTGGTTGGCAGACAGAAAGCAAAGAGTTGGAATAAACGGGTCTTTTTCCGAGTGGCAGGCAGTGACTAGTTGGGTACCGCAGGGATCGGTCCCTGGACCCCAGTTATTCACAATATATATTAATGATCTAGACGAGGGAACTAGATGTAATATCTCCAAATTTGCAGATGACACAAAGCTGGGTGGGAGTGTGTGCTGTGAGGAGGATGCCGAGAAACTCCAGGATGATTTGGATAGTTTGGGTGATTGGGAAAAAGCATGGCAGATGCAATATAACGTGGATAAATGCGAGGTTATCCACTTTGGTGACAAAAACAGGAAGGCAGATTATTATCTGAACGGCAATAGATTGGGAGAAGGGGAAGTGCAACGAGACCTGGGTGTCCTTGTGCACCAGTCGCTGAAGGTAAGCATGCAGGTGCAGCAGGCGGTTAAGAAGGCAAATGGTATGTTGGCCTTCATAGCGAGAGGGTTCGAGTACAGGAACAAGGATGTCTTGCTGCAGTTGTACAGGGCCTTGGTGAGACCACATCTTGAGTATTGTATGCAGTTTTGGTCGCCTTATCTGAGGAAGGATATTCTTGCCATGGAAGGAGTTCAGCGAAGATTCACCAGATTGATACCTGGGATGGCAGGAATGACGTATGAGGAGAGATTGGGTCGACTGGGCTTGTACTCGCTGGAGTTTAGAAGAATGAGAGGGGATCTCATTGAAACTAATAAAATTCTAACAGGACTAGACAGACTAGATGCAGGAAGGATGTTCCCGATGGTCGGGGAGTCCAGAACCAGGGGTCACAGTCTAAGGATAAGGGGTAGGCCATTTAGGACAGAGATAAGGAGGAATTTCTTCACCCAGAGAGTGGTGAACCTGTGGAATTCTCTACCACAGAAGGCAGTGGAGGCCAATTCATTAAATATATTCAAGAAGGAGTTAGATATATTTCTTAAGGCTAAAGGGATCAAGGGGTATGGGGAGAAAGCAGGGACAGGGTACTGAATTTAGATGATCAGCCATGATCTCATTAAATGGCGGAGCAGGCTCGAGGGGCCGAATGGCCTACTCCTGCTCCTATCTTCTGTGTTTCTATGTAACAGGCTCGAGGAGTTGAATGGGCCTCCTCCTGTTCCTGTGTAACAGGCTCCAGAGGCTGAATGGGCCTCCTCCTGTTCCTGTGTAACAGGCTCGAGGGGTTGAATGGGCCTCCTCCTGTTCCTGTGTAACAGGCTCGACGGGGCTGAATGGGCCTCCTCGTGTTCCTATGTAACAGGCTCAAGGGGCTGAATGGGCCTCCTCCTGTTCTCGTGTAACAGGCTCGAGGGGCTGAATGGGCCTCCTGTTCCTGTGTAACAGGCTCGAGGGGCTGAATGGGCCTCCTCCTATACCTGTGTAACAGGCTCAAGGGGGCTGAATGGGCCTCCTCGTGTTCCTATGTAACAGGCTCGAGGAGCTGAATGGGCCTCCTCCTGTTCCTGTGTAACAGGATCGAGGGGGCTGAATGGGCCTCCTCCTGTCCTCGTGCAACAGGCTCGAGGGGCTGAATGGGCCTCCTCCTGTTCCTGTGTAACAGGCTCAAGGGGCTGAATGGGCCTCCTCCTGTTCTCGTGTAACAGGCTCGAGGGGCTGAATGGGCCTCCTGTTCCTGTGTAACAGGCTCGAGGGGCTGAATGGGCCTCCTCCTGTTCCTGTGTAACAGGCTCGAGGGACTGAATGCGCCTCCTCCTGTTCCTGTGTAACAGGCTCGAGGGTCTGAATGGGCCTCCTCCTGTTCCTGTGTAACAGGCTCGAGGGGGCTGAATGGGCCTCCTGCTGTTCCTGTGTAACAGGCTCGAGGGGCTGAATGGGCCTCCTCCTGTTCCTGTGTAACAGGCTCGAGGGGCTGAATGGGCCTCCTCCTGTTCCTGTGTAACAGGCTCGAGGGGCTGAATGGGCATCGTGTTCTTGTGTAACAGGCTCGAGGGGCTGAATGGTGCTCCTCCTGTTCCTGTGTAACAAGCTCGAGGGTCTGAATGGTCCTCCTCCTGTTCCTGTGTAACAGGCTCGAGGGTCTGAATGGGCCTCCTCCTGTTTCTGTGTAACAGGCTCGAGGGGCTGAATGGGCCTCCTCCTGTTCCTGTGTAACAGGCTCGAGGGGGCTGAATGGGCCTCCTGCTGTTCCTGTGTAACAGGCTCGAGGGGCTGAATGGGCCTCCTCCTGTTCCTGTGTAACAGGCTCGAGGGGCTGAATGGGCCTCCTCCTGTTTCTGTGTAACAGGCTCGAGGGGCTGAATGGGCCTCCTCCTGTTTCTGTGTAACAGGCTCGAGGGGCTGAATGGGCCTCCTCCTGTTCCTGTGTAACAGGCTCGAGGGGCTGAATGGCCTCCTCCAGTTCACTAGGTCCAACCAACAGATGCGCATTATCATCAGCACCTCAGACTCCTTTCCCCGTGTCCTAACTCCCACCGAGTCCCGTTCACCCATCACCCCCTGTCCTAACTCACACCGAGTCCCATTCACCCATCACCCCGTGTCCTAACTCCCACCGAGTCCCGTTCACCCATCACCCCCTGTCCTAACTCACACCGAGTCCCGTTCACCCATCACCCCGTGTCCTAACTCGCACCGAGTCCCGTTCACCCATCACCCCCTGTCCTAACTCACACCGAGTCCCGTTCACCCATCACCCCCTGTCCTAACTCACACCGAGTCCCGTTCACCCATCACCCCCTGTCCTAACTCACACCGAGTCCCGTTCACCCATCACCCCGTGTCCTAACTCCCACCGAGTCCCGTTCACCCATCACCCCCTGTCCTAACTCCCACCGAGTCCCGTTCACCCATCACCCCCTGTCCTAACTCGCACCGAGTCCCGTTCACCCATCACCCCCTGTCCTAACTCCCACCGAGTCCCGTTCACCCATCACCCCCTGTCCTAACTCACACCGAGTCCCGTTCACCCATCACCCCGTGTCCTAACTCCCACCGAGTCCCGTTCACCCATCACCCCCTGTCCTAACTCACACCGAGTCCCGTTCACCCATCACCCCGTGTCCTAACTCACACCAAGTCCCGTTCACCCATCACCCCCTGTCCTAACTCGCACCGAGTCCCGTTCACCCATCACCCCCTGTCCTAACTCACACCGAGTCCCGTTCACCCATCACCCCCTGTCCTAACTCGCACCGAGTCCCGATCACCCATCACCCCCTGTCCTAACTCACACCGAGTCCCGTTCACCCATCACCCCCTGTCCTAACTCCCACCGAGTCCCGTTCACCCATCACCCCTTGTCGCTCCCTCACCTACACTGGCTCCCGGTCCGGCAACGCCTCGATTTTAAAATTCTCATCCTCGTTTTCAAATCCCTCCATCACTTTGGCCCTACGATCCTCCCAGATCTCTGTGCTCCTCCATTTCCGGCCTCTTGCACATCCCCCGATTTCCATCGCTCCACCATTGGCGGCCGTCACTGTTGTAATAACGGAAATGTGGCAGCCAATTTGCGCACAGCAAGTTCCCACAAACAGCAATGTGATAATGACCCGGATCATCTGTTTTTAGTGATGTTGGTTGAGGGATAAATATTAGCCCAGGACACCGGGGAGAACTCCCCCCTGCTCTTCTTCCAATAGTGGCCGTGGGATCTTTTACATCCACCTGAGGGGCATAGAAAGGGAGCGCCGCACTGTCGGAGGGGCAGTACTGAGGGAGCGCCGCACTGTCGGAGGGGCAGTACTGAGGGAGCGCCGCACTGTCGAAGGGACAGTACTGAGGGAGCGCCGCACTGTCGGGGGGGCAGTACTGAGGGAGCGCCGCACTGTTGGAGGGGCAGTACTGAGGGAGCACCGCACTGTCGGAGGGGCAGTACTGAGGGAGCGCCGCACTGTCGGAGGGGCAGTACTGAGGGAGCGCCGCACTGTCGAAGGGACAGTACTGAGGGATCGCCGCACTGTCGGGGGGGCAGTACTGAGGGAGAATGCACTGTCGGAGGGGCAGTACTGAGGGAGCACCGCACTGTCGGAGGGGCAGTACTGAGGGAGCCCTGCACTGTCAGAGGGGCAGTACTGAGGGAGAATGCACTGTCGGAGGGGCAGTACTGAGGGAGCGCCGCACTGTCGGAGGGGCAGTACTGAGGGAGAATGCACTGTTGGAGGGGCAGTACTGAGGGATCGCCGCACTGTTGGAGGGGCAGTACTGAGGGAGCGCCGCACTGTTGGAGGTGCAGTACTGAGTGAGCGCCGCACTGTCGGAGGGGCAGTACTGAGGGAGCGCCGCACTGTCGGAGGGGCAGTACTGACGGAGCACCGCACTGTCGGAGGGTCAGTACTGAGGGAGCGCCGCACTGTCGGAGGGGCAGTACTGAGGGAGCGCCGCACTGTCGGAGGGGCAGTACTGAGGGAGAATGCACTGTTGGAGGGGCAGTACTGAGGGAGCGCCGCACTGTCGGAGTGCCACACTGAGGGAGCGTCGCACTGTCGGAGTGCCGCACTGAGGGAGCGCTGCACTGTCGTAGGGGCAGTACTGAGGGAGCGACGCACTCCTTTCTCTCTCTCTCTCTCTCTCTCTCTCTGTGGCAATTTTTGCAACCCCCCAGCCCTTGGAAGTGACATAGAGAAAGGTGGGAGAGAGACAGAAAGACAAAGGGAATGAAACAGAGCAAAAGACGGAGAGAGAGGGAAAGGGAGACAGAGAGACAGAGAGAGAGAGTGGGAGAGAGTCTGGAAGTGGGAGAGAGAGAGGCAGAGATTACTAATGTAGGTTAAGCGACTGGATAAATAGTCAAGACAGCGAGACACGAGGAGTTTAAGTTTCATTTTCCTGATCGATGACTGGAGCAGAAACTTTATTTCTTTTTAAAGATTATAGAGGTGTTGTGTGAGGCCGTGAGACCACTTCTAACTCAGCATCTGTGAGTCAGCCTTTCCTTGCGGTGGCTTTCATAAGAGTCAAGGAGGGAGAGTCCCTATTCCTCTCTCTCATACTCAGTCCAGTGTCACAATTACAAACAGCCCAATACCACGAAAGGCCAACCCTTGTCAGTACCACTCCCTTCCCCCCAACACTGACTCTCACTGGGGTACGGGTTCCACACACACTGACTCTCACTGGGGTACGGGTTCCACACACACTGACTCTCACTGGGGTACGGGTTCCACACACACTGACTCTCACTGGGGTACGGGTCCCACACACACGGACTCTCACTGGGGTACGGGTTCCACACACACTGACTCTCACTGGGGTACTGGTTCCACACACACTGACCCTCACTGGGGTACGGGTTCCACACACACTGACTCTCACTGGGGTACGGGTTCCACACACACTGACTCTCACTGGGGTACGGGTTCCACACACACTGACTCTCACTGGGGTACGGGTTCCACACACACTGACTCTCACTGGGGTACGGATTCCACACACACTGACTCTCACTGGGGTACGGGTTCCACACACACTGACTCTCACTGGGGTACGGATTCCACACACACTGACTATCACTGGGGTACGGGTTCCACAGACACTGACTCTCACTGGGGTACGGGTCCCACACACACTGACTCTCACTGGGGTACGGGTTCCACACACACTGACTCTCACTGGGGTACGGGTTCCACACACACTGACTCTCACTGGGGTACGGGTTCCACACACACTGACTCTCACTGGGGTACGGGTTCCACACACACTGACTCTCACTGGGGTACGGGTCCCACACACAATGACTCTCACTGGGGTACGGGTTCCACACACACTGACTCTCACTGGGGTACGTGTTCCACACACACTGACTCTCACTGGGGTACAGGTTCCAAACACACTGACTCTCACTGGGGTACGGGTTCCACACACACTGACTCTCACTGGGGTACGGGTTCCACACACGCTGACTCTCACTGGGGTACGGGTTCCAAACACACTGACTCTCACTGGGGTACGGGTTCCACACACACTGACTCTCACTGGGGTACGGGTTCCAAACACACTGACTCTCACTGGGGTACGAGTTCCACACACACTGACTCTCACTGGGGTACGGGTTCCACACACACTGACTCTCACTGGGGTACGGGTTCCACACACACTGACTCTCACTGGGGTACGGGTTCCACACACACTGACTCTCACTGGGGTACGGGTTCCACACACACTGACTCTCACTGGGGTACGGGTTCCACACACACTGACTCTCACTGGGTGTACGGGTCCCACACACACTGACTCTCACTGGGGTACGGGTTCCACACACACTGACACTCACTGGGGTACGGGTTCCACACACACTGACTCTCACTGGGTGTACGGGTCCCACACACACTGACTCTCACTGGGGTACGGGTTCCACACACACTGACACTCACTGGGGTACGGGTTCCACACACACTGACTCTCACTGGGTGTACGGGTCCCACACACACTGACTCTCACTGGGGTACGGGTTCCACACACACTGACACTCACTGGGGTATGGGTTCCACACACACTGACTCTCACTAGGGTATGGGTTCCACACACACTGACTCTCACTGGGGTACGGGTTCCACACACACTGACTCTCACTGGGGTACGGGTTCCACACACGCTGACTCTCACTGGGGTACGGGTTCCACACACACTGACTCTCACTGGGGTACGGGTTTCACACACACTGACTCTCACTGGGGTACGGGTTCCACACACACTGACTCTCACTGGGGTACGGGTTCCACACACACTGACTCTCACTGGGGTACGGGTTCCACACACACTGACTCTCACTGGGGTACGGGTTCCACACACACTGACTCTCACTGGGGTATGGGTTCCTCACACACTGACTCTCACTGGGGTACGGGTTCCACACACACTGACTCTCACTGGGGTACGAGTTCCACACACACTGACTCTCACTGGGGTACGGGTTCCACACACACTGACTCTCACTGGGGTACGGGTCCCACACACACTGACTCTCACTGGGGTACGGGTTCCACACACACTGACTCTCACTGGGGTACGGGTTCGACACACACTGACTCTCACTGGGGTACGGGTTCCACACACACTGACTCTCACTGGGATACGGGTCCCACACACACTGACTCTCACTGGGGTACGGGTTCCACACACACTGACTCTCACTGGGGTACGGGTTCCACACAAACTGACTCTCACTGGGATACGGGTTCCACACACACTGACGCTCACTGGGGTATGGGTTCCACACACACTGACTCTCACTGGGGTACGTGTTCCACACACACTGACTCTCACTGGGGTACGGGTTCCACACACACTGACTCTCACTGGGGTACGGGTTCCACACACACTGACTCTCACTGGGGTACGGGTTCCACACACTCTGACTCTCACTGGGGTACGGGTTCCACACACACTGACTCTCACTGGGGTACGGGTTCCACACACACTGACTCTCACTGGGGAACGGGTTCCACACACACATTGACTCTCACTGGGGTACGGGTTCCACACACACTGACTCTCACTGGGGTACGGGTTCCACACACACTGACTCTCACTGGGGTACGGGTTCCACACACACTGACTCTCACTGGGGTACGGGTTCCACACACACTGACTCTCACTGGGGTACGGGTCCCACACACACTGACTCTCACTGGGGTACGGGTTCCACACACACTGACTCTCACTGGGGTATGGGTACCACACACACTGACTCTCACTGGGGTACGGGTTCCACGCACACTGACTCTCACTGGGGTACGGGTTCCACACACACTGACTCTCACTGGGGTACGGGTTCCACACACACTGGCTCTCACTGGGGTACTGGTTCCACACACACTGACTCTCACTGGGGTACGGGTTCCACACACACTGACTCCCACTGGGGTACGGGTTCCACACACACTGACTCTCACTGGGGTACGGGTTCCACACACACATTGACTCTCACTGGGGTACGGGTTCCACACACACTGACTCTCACTGGGGTACGGGTTCCACACACACTGACTCTCACTGGGGTACGGGTTCCACACACACTGACTCTCACTGGGGTACGGGTTCCACACACACTGACTCTCACTGGGGTACGGGTCCCACACACATTGACTCTCACTGGGGTATGGGTTCCACACACACTGACTCTCACTGGGGTACGGGTTCCACACACACTGACTCTCATTGTGGTACGGGTCCCACACACACTGACTCTCACTGGGGTACGGGTTCCACACACACTGTCTCTCACTGGGGTACGGGTTCCACACACACTGACTCTCACTGGGGAACGGGTCCCACACACACAGACTCTCACTGGGGTACGGGTTCCACACACACTGACTCTCACTGGGGTACGGGTTCCACACACACTGACTCTCACTGGGGTACGGGTTCCACACACACTGACTCTCACTGGAGTAAGGGTTCCACACACACTGACTCTCACTGGGGTACGGGTTCCACACACACGGACTCTCACTGGGATACGAGTCCCACACACACTGACTCTCACTGGGGTACGGGTCCCACACACACTGACTCTCAACTGGGGTACGGGTTCCACACACACTGACTCTCACTGGGGTACGGTCCCACACACACTGACTCTCACTGGGGTACGGGTTCCACACACACTGACTCACACTGAGGTACGGGTACCACACACACTGACTCTCACTGGGGTACGGGTTCCACACACACTGACTCTCACTGGGGTACGGGTTCCACACACACTGACTCTCACTGGGGTACATGTTCCACACACACTGACTCTCACTGGGGTACGGGTTCCACACACACTGACTCTCACTGGGGTGCGGGTCCGACACACATTGACTCTCACTCGGGTACGGGTTCCACACACACTGACTCTCACTGGGGTACGGGTCCCACACACACTGACTCTCACTGGGGTACGGGTCCCACACACACTGACTCTCACTGGGGTACGGGTCCCACACACACTGACTCTCACTGGGGTACGGGTCCCACACACACTGACTCTCACTGGGGTACGGGTTCCACACACACTGACTCTCACTGGGGTATGGGTACCACACACACTGACTCTCACTGGGGTACGGGTTCCACGCACACTGACTCTCACTGGGGTACGGGTTCCACACACACTGACTCCCACTGGGGTACGGGTTCCACACACACTGACTCTCACTGGGGTACGGGTTCCACACACACATTGACTCTCACTGGGGTACGGGTTCCACACACACTAACTCTCACTGGGAACGGGTTCCACACACACTGACTCTCACTGGGGTACGGGTTCCACACACACTGACTCTCACTGGGGTACGGGTCCCACACACATTGACTCTCACTGGGGTATGGGTTCCACACACACTGACTCTCACTGGGGTACGGGATCCACACACACTGACTCTCATTGTGGTACGGGTCCCACACACACTGACTCTCACTGGGGTACGGGTTCCACACACACTGTCTCTCACTGGGGTACGGGTTCCACACACACTGACTCTCACTGGGGTACGGGTCCCACACACACTGACTCTCACTGGGGTACGGGTTCCACACACACTGACTCTCACTGGGGTACGGGTTCCACACACACTGACTCTCACTGGGGTACGGGTTCCACACACACTGACTCTCAGTGGGGTAAGGGTTCCACACACACTGACTCTCACTGGGGTACGGGTTCCACACACACTGACTCTCACTTGGGTACGGGTCCCACACACACTGACTCTCACTGGGGTACGGGTCCCACACACACTGACTCTCACTGGGGTACGGGTTCCACACACACTGACTCTCACTGGGGTACAGGTCCCACACACACTGACTCTCACTGGGGTATGGGTTCCACACACACTGACTCTCACTGGGGTACGGGTACGACACACACTGACTCTCACTGGGGTACGGGTTCCACACACACTGACTCTCACTGGGGTACAGGTTCCACACACACTGACTCTCACTGGGGTACGGGTTCCACACACACTGACTCTCACTGTGGTACGCGTTCCACACACACTGACCCTCACTGGGGTACGGGTTCCACACACACTGACTCTCACTGGGGTACGGGTTCCACACACACTGACTCTCACTGGGGTACGGGTTCAACACACACTGACTCTCACTGGGGTACGGGTTCCACACACACTGACTCTCACTTGGGTACGGGTTCCACTCACACTGACTCTCACTGGGGTACGGGTTCCACACACACTGACTCTCACTGGGGTACGGGTTCCACACACACTGACTCTCACTGGGGTACGGGTTCCACACACACTGACTCTCACTGGGGTACGGGTTCCACACACACTGACTCTCACTGGGGTACGGGTTCCACACACACTGATTCTCACTGGGGTACGGGTTCCACACACACTGACTCTCACTGGGGTACGGGTTCCACACACACTGACTCTCACTGGGGTACGGGTTCCACACACACTGATTCTCACTGGGGTACGGGTTCCACACACACTGACTCTCACTGGGGTATGGGTTACATAGAGTCTCAAGAGAGAGAGACGGAGCCAATGGGAATCATAGATTCATAGAATGATACAGCACAGAAGGAGGCCATTTGGCCCATCGTGCCTGTGCCGGCTCTTTGAACGAGCTCTCCAATTAGTCCCACTCCCCCCTCGCTCTTTCCCCACAGCCCTGTGAATGTTTCCCCTTCAAGTGTTTCTCCAATTCCCCTTTTGAAAGTTACTATTGAATCTGCTCCCACCGCCCTTTCAGGCAGCGCATTCCAGATCACAACAACTCGCTGCAGAAAAACAATTCTCCTCATCTCCCCCTCTGGTTCTTTTACCGATTATCTTCAATCTGTGTC
The DNA here is from genome assembly GCF_052327205.1 of Somniosus microcephalus. Taxonomy (NCBI): domain Eukaryota; kingdom Metazoa; phylum Chordata; class Chondrichthyes; order Squaliformes; family Somniosidae; genus Somniosus; species Somniosus microcephalus. The sequence goes on along the minus strand of NC_140998.1, from coordinate 220,401,558 downwards.
CTCTGGTTACCGACCCTCCTGTCACTGGAAACAGTTTCTCCTTATTTACTCCATCAGAACCCCTCGTGATTTTGAACACCTCAATTAAATCTCCTCTTAACCTTCTCTGCTCTAAGGAGAACAACCCCAGCTTCTCCAGTCTCTCCACATCACTGAAGTCCCTCATCCCTGGGACCATTCTGGTCAATCTCCCCTTAACCTTCTCTGCTCTAAGGAGAACAATCCCAGCTTCTCCAGTCTCTCCACATCACTGAAGTCCCTCATCCCTGGGACCATTCTGGTCAATCTCCCCTTAACCTTCACTGCTTTAAGGAGAACAACCCCAACTTCTCCAGTCTCTCCACATCACTGAAGTCCCTCATCCCTGGGACCATTCTGGTCAATCTCCCCTTAACCTTCTCTGCTCTA